>NC_136916.1:118175246-118625576 GCF_949752795.1 Hyperoodon ampullatus | reverse complement strand
CCAGAGTATATGACATCTGGCTTCAGTCTATAATTAAGAGGTCTGAAAACAAAAAATACTGAAACAAATAAATCAGTAAAAACTAAACTTTGTTAAACTAAACTGTCATAGGTAAGAATACCTTAATTTTGAGAATAATAAGTTTATACAATATGTAGGTATCATTTTGAATATTATAAAATAATAAGAAATGTACAAAATAATAATTTAAAAAGCACATGTCCCTAAATTGGAAACAATGACCAGCAAAGCAATGATAGGCAAGTTGAAACATTAACCTATATCCAAACCACTAAAGATAATAAATTAACAAAATAATGTAATACATGTTAGACCACATTCATTTCTCTCTGAAAAGGTACTGAATTTTCATTTTTATTTTTTTCAGTAACTTCTTTATATTGTGAATGAAAATACATCTGTACAATATACTGAAGAGCTTTTCACCAGCCTTTTTCCAATCAGTGAACAAAAAGCAAAACATATCTATAAAAGTAATTATATATTATAATCTATAGATTATGTAAATAATGCATTATCTTATGTACACATGTAAGTATATGAAGAGATAAAATGTATAAATGAATTAAATGATTGCAACAGAAAACTGAAGTACAAAGTTTAGTTCTTTCTCTGTATTATAAAAAACCCCAGCCATCATGAAGGCCTGTGCCATTCTTAGGCCACTTTCAGGCAGACTGAAAAGCTGGAAAGCAAACACAGGTGTTTTAAAACTAGAGCTGCTGTCACGGACAACCACAAACACCCTTAACTCTGATGTGGCAACGCCTCTTTCACGCCCTCTGTTTTTTAAAGCAATGCCCGAAAAGAAAATGTCAAATGTTTCACCTTTCAACACCTCAAAACAAGTAAGAGCTTAAAGTATTGTTTTGCAAACCTCTAGCAAATAGATCACTTTTTCACTACTTTTAAATCTAGCCAATTAAACACTACTTGCATAAAACAAAAGCAGAATTTTGTAAAGAATTACTACCACCCCCAACTTTACACCCCCCTCTACCACCATATTTTATAGTACTTTAGTTTCTGAGAGCAAAATCTTTTGTTTGACCACACTTAGATAGCTTGTTCTGTTGTATAATTTTTACAGAAAGTATCTGATCTTCTATAAGGTTTAACATACAAATAAGAAATAAATAAGTATCTTTTTTAGAAAAAGCAGTCAAGTACCTTTGGTTACAATGCAAGGAAAGATTTAAATTAAGAAAAATTCAAAGCTTGAAAATATGTAATTCTCCTTTAGAAAACTGTCCTAATGAATACCTAAATAGGGGTAGAAATTGTTTACAGAGAAAAATAGAAAGCAAAATAATTTCCAAACTGCTACAGACATGGAACTCATATTCATAAAAGAAATCAATTGTCTAATCCTGAAATATCACTTACTATAAAAAGTCCCCCCATAATACTATAAAAGAGCCCCCCAAAGCAAAGATAACACTCATTAACAGTTGATGAGCTATTACATAACTACTGAATATAAAAACCAAGTGAATGAATTATTTACATTTTACTGTAATCATCAAGAAACAGGTGCTGTTAAAAGAATGGCCAAGTTTCTATCAGTCCAAATAAATCTTGGGGGATATTTTGAGAGGTTTAGCCCTACCCTCAGAATTCCACATATAATTCCTTTCTGCAATTCATATTATAACTGCTCTGTGAAATCATACTTGTGTATTTGAGTATTCATAATAAAACACAGGTAGTTTCTCATTGCCCGAAGTTTTTTTGTAAAGAGAGATACTTGCCTTTCAAGATGACAAGAAAATGATACAATAAAAAGTAATCAACAGGAATAAAAATTAAGAGTGAATAACGTTTTTAATCAGTACGTACATTTTTCAAAAATTTCCTCAGATATGTTATAATTTTTTCTTATATTACCTTTTTTCAAAATTTAACGAACTACATCAGAGCTGCACAATATTGGCTAATCAGAGGCAATCAACTGTAAATGAGAGAAAAGCAAATAAACTTTTCCATCTTGTTCCAATTCACGCATGCATTGCTTCATCTCACATGTGAAGGACATTATACAGCATTAAGGGACAAAATAATAATATTAAGTTGTGACATAAACCAACAAAGTAAAGAAATTTAGAATTATGTTTGACAGTTCTGAACTAAGTCCACTGTACTTTGGTATCACAACACATACATGATACCTACAAGCACAAAGGAGCAAGGAAAGGGCAGTGTGTCAGCCTTAGAAGTTAATTTCCTGCTTTTGTTGGTTTATATTACCATCTAATATTACGTAAACAATCTGTTTCTAGGCAATTTATTTTTTCCATGATGAGCTGGGCTCATTTGGATGCTACCTTTCAGCATATAAAAATCCAGTTTAACAGCAACAGCACAAAAGCCCACAATGGAATACTATTTAAAAATCAATTTATAAAAATATAAGATATAAAATATCCACTTAACTGGAAAGAACATTATTAGTTATATTTTACAACCTCTCAAAAGGTAATGGTAATTGACAACAGAATTTATTAAAAAAACAAATGATTTACCTTAGAATACTTAGGGTTTATTAGTAATTATTTCTTTGTCTTTCTAAAGTAAAGTGATTACTTGAAAACTTATGGATCTAGATAAAAGTCAACATAAGTGACTACTAACACAAGTTAGATTCCAGAAACTTTTCAGAAGAATAAGTGAATTTTTTAAGAGGCAACTCAGAGTTAAAAGCTGATCACCATATAATGCAACAAAAATACAGGGGACATATGTACTTTTTGATCAGTGATCATGACTTAATTTCATCATCCTCTTATTCTAGTAAAAATGAATAGTCATTCTACTATTTAAAATGAATAATTATGTAAAAAAATTAATTTTAAAAACTGGCACTTTTAGAAAGGATAGAAAAGTTCATATATCTTCAGAGTAAAATGCACAAAAATGATTCTGGACTTAATATAGCAAGTATCAAAAGGAAGTGAAGATTTAATGAAATAGTCATAAACTGCAAATAATACAGTACTGGAAATAGAATATTGGAATATACTGGGAAGAGTTCTATGGGGTATATAAAATCACCCTGTATGATTTTGTGAAATTATTAAGGAAGCAGAAATACAAGAAAATATAAATGTCATTCAGATACAATTATGGTTGTGCAAGATTTAAAGTTAACGTTTTCTAAAGAAAGGGTTACAAGTTATCAGAACTCCTGAGGCTGCTATTTATCTAAAAATACTCAAGAGTTTTTTCAAGACTATGAAATATATTTTAAAACACGTATTTAATATGAATATAAGATAATAAAAATGTTGGTGGTATATTTTGTATTGTATTGAACTTTAAATACTAAGCAATAAATTATAGGATCTTTTAAAATGTGTCTACGAGTCACTAGGCAAGAGTGATTTTTCAAGATGCCTTTTTTGTTTCAGTTAAAATTAAAATCCATGCTGTCTAATCCTTGGAGTCAATTTGTAATTAAGGGGATTTGATGAGAGACCAGGCACTGAATTAATGATAAAATTTAATATCTGCTTTAATGCATCAACATAACAGAAAAACTAACCAACACTGAACAACAGAATGAAGTCATTTTGATACAGAAGACATACTATAGCTATGTCAATTTATGTCAAATGTTAGTTTTCTAAATAAATTAAATATGCCAAAGTTCTGTATATGAATTACTAAAAACTATGTGTCTAAAAACCACTCAAGTCAAAAATGCTACTACAATAAGGATTTGCTTGGTACAGAAAACTACATTGTTAAATATAGTTACTTTTATTGAGAATTTTATGTAATCTCTAATGAAGGACTTGACTGCTTTCTATCATCATGTCTGAAATCAGAAATACTTTTACTTAGTAGCCAAAGTAAATTAATTGTATTTGATAATTTAAGGTTTTTTTAAAAAAATATATTTTACTTTAGAAAGAACATGTAATATTAAAAAATCTATCAAATTAAATTTCATAGTATTTTAAAAAACCATCTGGATTTTGCACTACACTTTTCACAGTATTACTACACTGGAGTTCACAAGAGATTTTAATACGTCATTTATTCCAAATCACTATGAGGTACAACCTTGTGTAGAATTTGGTTGCTGGAAATGCTAAAAATGAAAGAGAAAATTTTCATTTGGCCAGCAATCCCTGTGTAGCCTCATCCAGCTTATCCCTAAAATACCAACGAAGAACTTTATAAAACTGATGATGCCACAAAAATACTGATATCAGCCCAATCCAGAAATCAATTAGAAAATTAAACAGAACTAAAATTAAAAAGCACAACTGGTAGAAAACAAATGTTATTATTTTCAGAAACAAAAATTCCATAGGCCTAAAGAAGGTTGGGGAAATATTTTGCCCCTATTTTATGTCTAAACACCAAGTCTACGCCAGTAAGTTTCCAAATTCAGTGCAACATATTCCAATTCAGTATGCTTTAGGTCAGGCCCAGATTTATTATTTTGTAAACATTCTTTTCATGATTCTGATACATGCCTCTATTAAGAACCATTAACCTATACTCATTACCTAACAACCAATCGAGTGGACCTTTATTGTCTTTAAAGGTTCCCAGGGTACTATTTCCAACAATGTATCATGGACTCTGCTCTTTTACACCTTCTTGGCCACCATAACACCAAAGACCAATAGGTCAGGAAAAAAGAGAGGAGATAATGAGGTGAGAGCAGAAGACAAGGGGAAGGTAGGACTGCTGATGTGGGCAGACCTAGGAAAGACTTGGGAAGAAGTCCTGGGAGCACTGAGAGTTTCTCACATATTACATTTCTTTTCAGATCAGTACTTATTTTGTTATTAAAACAATTTCATTCTAACACAAATCCCTCTCCAGTTTGGCCAGAGACAAGAGGACTCTGGCCAAACTGAAGGCAGGATGAGTAGATATTATCTGGACAAAGGAAGTAAGGCAACAGATGATGCAGGGCATTTCAGTCAGAGGAAATACTAGGTCCAAAGACCGGATGATACAAAGACTGGAGAAAAATTCCAGGATCTATCTAAAGTCAGCTCACATAATGGTGAATCTGCCTGGTGTGCCTAAAACTGTCTCCTATTGAAGGTGTACATCTTCATTCAAGTAGTCATTTTGATTAATTTTTTAGCATTATTACAAAATGTATAAAACAGTAGGGAAGCATGCAATGTAATTTTATATTTCTATCATTATTTATCAAAATAATATCTAAATTCCTAAAATAGTACTATGAAAGTCAAAATTAAACATTAGTAACCAATGTTAGGAGCAATTAAATGTAAGTATTCACAAGTATTACGCTTGGGGTTTGTCACTGATAATCTCCATAGAAGTTTCCCACATGTAATTCAGTATTCCTTTTATGTAAGGGGTAATAGTTCACAGTTGTTTCATCTGAACCTCATCAGTTTTATTGTATCTTGGTGTACTTGATGAACTTACACAGGCTTCGATGATTTGGCTATACCTGGTGCAGTAATCCACAGAGCCACCCTTTAATGTAATTGTTCATTTCAGAGAGCCTATAATGAATGCTGTCACAGCAATTCCCCATTTGGTATGCAAAGACTGTAAAACTGGTCTAGCTGAGAGTCTTGCTTTTTATAAAGAAAGAAAAAATTTATCATGTGGAAAACAAAGCCTGGCACAGGAACAGAATGTATTAGGAACCAGGAGAGAATTTCTCTCCATCTCCCTTGTTCAGAATTTTGTGTTTTTTAATATATTGGCCCCAACTTTTCCAATTGGCTGATTCATAACTTCAGAGTACCCACGGCCTACAGCAGTCTACTTGGCCCTAAGCCTACCTTGGGATCGTTTGGTTCAGCATTCAAAGCTCACTGTCCTGTTCTCTCTCAGTTTCCCAATTCCAAATTATTAAATTATCATCTGACCTACCAATCTTTTTGAACCAGGCTAAACAGGTCATAACTAGCTAGCTTTGGGCTAGAGAGACAGGCATCAGATTTCTTATAAAAGGAGAATGGTTAAGGATATGTTAGTTATTATTCTCTCCATCTTAAAATCTTCCTCCAGGGGGTAAGATGGCGGAAGAGTAAGACGCGGAGATCACCTTCCTCCCCACGGATACACCAGAAATACAGCTACACGTGGAACAACTCCTACAGAACACCTACTGAACGCTGGCAGAAGACCCCAGACCTCCCAAAAGGCAAGAAACTCCCCACATACCTGGGTAGGGCAAAGCGGAGAGATTCCCGCACAGAGGATTGGTGCCGAGCGGCACTCACGAGCCCGAGAGGCTTATCTGCTCGCCCGCCGGGGCGGGCGGCGCTGGAAGCTGAAGCTCGGGCTTCGGTCAGAGCGCAGGGAGAGGACTGGGGCTGGCGGCGAGAACTCAGCCTGAAGGGGGCTAATGTGCCACAGCTAGCCGGAAGGGAGTCCGGGAAAACTCTGGAGCTGCCGAAGAGGCAAGAGACTTTTTCTTCCCTCTTGGTTTCCTGGTGCGCGAGGAGAGGGGATTAAGAGCACTGCTTAAAGGGGCTCCACAGACGGGCGTGAGTCACGACTGAAAGCGCGGAGACCAGTGACGGGCGTGGGACGCTGGGGCTGCTGCTGCCGCCGCCAAGAAGCCTGTGTGCGAGCGCAGGTCACTGTCCACACCGCCCTTCCGGGAGCCTGTGCAGCCCGCCACTGCCGGGATCCCGGGATCCAGGGGGGGCCTCCCTGGGAGAACGCACGGCGCGCCTCGGGCTGCTGCAACGTCACGCCGACCTCTGCCGCTGCAGGCTCGCCCCGCACTCCGTGCCCCTCCCTCCCGCCCGGCCTGAGTGAGCCAGAGTCCCCGAAGAGGCTGCTCCTTTAACCCTGTCCTGTCTGAGCGAAGAACAGACGCCCTCCGGCGACCTACACGCAGAGGCGGGGCCAAATCCAAAGCTGAGACCCAGGAGCTGTGAGAACAAAGAAGAGAAAGGGAAACCTCTCCCAGCAGCCTCAGAAGCAGCGGATTAAAGCTCCATAATCAACTTGATGTACCCTGCATCTGTGGAATACATGAATAGACAACAAATCATCCCAAATTGAGGAGCCAGGAGTCAGTGCTGTGCCTCTGAGGTGGGAGAGCCAACTTCAGGACACTGGTCCACAAGAGACCTCCCAGCTCCACATAATATGAAACGGCGAAAATCTTCCAGAGATCTCCATCTCAACACCAGCACCCAGCTTCACTCAACGACCAGCAAGCTACAGTGATGGACACCCTATGCCAAACAACTAGCAAGACAGGAACACAACACCACCCATTAGCAGAGAGGTGGCCTAAAATCATAAAAAATCCACAGACACCCCAAAACACACCACCAGATGTGGACCTGCCCACCAGAAAGAAAAGATCCAGCCTCATCCACCAGAACACAGGCACTAGTCCCCTCCACCAGGAAGCCTACACAACCCACTAAACCAACCTTAGCCACTGGGGACAGACACCAAAAACAACGGGAACTACGAACCTGCAGCCTACAAAAAGGAGACCCCAAACACAGTAACATAAGCAAAATGAGAAGACAGAAAAACACACAGCAGGAGAAGGAGCAAGATAAAAACCCACCAGACCTAACAAATGAAGAGGTAATAGGCAGTCTACCTGAAAAAGAATTCAGAATAATGATGGTAAAGATGATACAAGATTCTATTTCCAAGATCCAAAATCTTGGAAATAGAATAGACAAAATGCAAGAAACAGTTAACAAGGACCTAGAAGAACTAAAGATGAATCAAGCATCAATTAAAAACACAATAAATGAAATAAAAAATACTCTAGATGGGATCAATAGCAGAATAACTGAGGCAGAAGAATGGATAAGTGAGGTGGAAGATAAAATAGTGGAAATAACTGCTGCAGAGCAAAATAAAGAAAAAAGAATGAAAAGAACAGAGGACAGTCTCAGAGACCTCTGGGACAACATTAAACACACCAACATTCGAATTATAGGGGTTCCAGAAGAAGAAGAGAAAAAGAAAGGGACTGAGAAAATGTTTGAAGAGATTATAGTTGAAAACTTCCCTAATATGGGAAAGGAAATAGTTAATCAAGTCCAGGAGGCACAGAGAGTCCCATACAGAATAAATCCAAGGAGAAATACGCCAAGACACATATTAATCAAACTGTCAAAAATTAAACACAAAGAAATCATATTAAAAGCAGCAAGGCAAAAACAACAAGTAACACACAAGGGAATCCCCATCAGGATAACAGCTGATCTCTCAGCAGAAACTCTACAAGCCAGAAGGGAGTGGCAGGACATAATTAAAGTGATGAAGGAGAAAAACCTGCAACCAAGACTACTCTACCCAGCAAGGATCTCATTCAGATTTGATGGAGAAATTAAAACGTTTACAGACAAGCAAAAGCTGAGAGAGTTCAGCACCACCAAACCAGCTTTACAGCAAATCCTAAAGGAACTTCTCTAGGCAAGAAACACAACAGAAGGAAAAGACCTACAATAACGAACCCAAAACAATTAAGAAAATGGGAATAGGAACATACATATCAATAATTACCTTAAATGTAAATGGACTAAATGCTCTCACCAAAAGACACAGATTGGCTGAATGGATACAAAAACAAGACCCATATATATGCTGTCTACAAGAGACCCACTTCAGACCTAGAGACACATACAGACTGAAAGTAAGGGGATGGAAAAAGATATTCCATGCAAATGGAAACCAAAAGAAAGCTGGAGTAGCAATTCTCATATCAGACAAAATAGACTTTAAAATAAAGACTACTAGAAGAGACAAAGAAGGACACTACATAATGATCAAGGGGTCGATCCAAGAAGAAGATATAACAATTGTAAATATTTATGCACCAAACATAAGAGCACCTCAATACATAAGGCAAATACTAACAGCCATAAAAGGAGAAATCGACAGTAACACAATCATACTAGGGGACTTTAACACCCCACTTTCACCAATGGACAGATCATCTAAAATGAAAATAAATAAGGAAACACAAGCTTTAAATGATACATTAAACAAGATGGACTTAATTGATATTTATAGGACATTCCATCCAAAAACAACAGAATACACATTTTTCTCAAGTGCTCATGGAACATTTTCCAGGATAGATCATATCTTGGGTCACAAATCAAGCCTTGGTAAATTTAAGAAAATTGAAATTGTATCAAGTATCTTTTCCGACCACAATGCTATGTGACTAGATATCAATTATAAGAAAAGAGCTGTAAAAAATACAAACACATGGAGGCTAAACAATACACTACTTAATAACGAAGTGATCACTGAAGAAATCAAAGAGGAAATTAAAAAAGACCTAGAAACAAATGACAGTGGAGACACGACGACCCAAAACCTATGGGATGCAGCAAAAGCAGTTCTAAGAGGGAAGTTTATAGCAATACAATCCCACCTTAAGAAACAGGAAACATCTCGAATAAACAACCTAACCTTGCACCTAAAGCAATTAGAGAAAGAAGAACAAAAACATCCCAAAGTTAGCAGAAGGAAAGAAATCATAAAAATCAGATCAGAAATAAATGAAAAAGAAATGAAGGAAACGATAGCAAAGATCAATAAAACTAAAAGCTGGTTCTTTGAGAAGATAAACAAAATTGATAAACCATAAGCCAGACTCATCAAGAAAAAAAGGGAGAAGACTCAAATCAATAGAATTAGAAATGAAAAAGGAGAAGTAACAACTGACACTGCAGAAATACAAAAGATCATGAGAGATTACTATGAGCAACTCTATGCCAATAAAATGGACAACCTGGAAGAAATGGACAAATTCTTAGAAATGCACAACCTGCCAAGACTGAATCAGGAAGAAATAGAAAATATGAACAGACCAATCACAAGCACTGAAATTGAAACTGTGATAAAAAATCTTCCAACAAACAAAAGCCCAGGACCAGATGGCTTCACAGGCGAATTCTATCAAGCATTTAGAGAAGAGCTAACACCTATCCTTCTCAAACTCTTCCAAAATATAGCAGAGGGAGGAACACTCCCAAACTCATTCTACGAGGCCACCATCACCTTGATACCAAAACCAGACAAGGATGTCACAAAGAAAGAAAACTACAGGCCAATATCACTGATGAACATAAATGCAAAACTCCTCAACAAAATACTAGCAAACAGAATCCAACAGCACATTAAAAGGATCATACACCATGATCAAGTGGGGTTTATTCCAGGAATGCAAGGATTCTTCAATACATGGAAATCAGTCAACGTGATATACCATATTAACAAACTGAAGGAGAAAAAACATATGATCATCTCAATAGATGCAGAGAAAGCTTTCGACAAAATTCAACACCCATTTATGATAAAAAACCCTGCAGAAAGTAGGCATAGAGGGAACTTTCCTCAACATAATAAAGGCCATATATGACAAACCCACAGCCAGCATCGTCCTCAATGTTGAAAAACTGAAACCATTTCCACTAAGATCAGGAACAAGACAAGGTTGCCCACTCTCACCACTCTTATTCAACATAGTTTTGGAAGTTTTAGCCACAGCAATCAGAGAAGAAAAGGAAATAAAAGGAATCCAAATTGGAAAAGAAGAAGTAAAGCTGTCACTGTTTGCAGATGACATGATACTATACATAGAGAATCCTAAAGATGCTACCAGAAAACTACTAGAGCTAATCAATGAATTTGGTAAAGTTGCAGGATACAAAATTAATGCACAGAAATCTCTGGCATTCCTATATACTAATGATGAAAAATCTGAAAGAGAAATCAAGGAAACACTCCCATTTACCATTGCAACAAAAAGAATAAAATATCTAGGAATAAACCTACCTAAGGAGACAAAAGATCTGTATGCAGAAAATTATAAGACACTGATGAAAGAAATTAAAGATGATACAAATAGATGGAGAGATGTACCATGTTCTTGGATTGGAAGAATCAACATTGTGAAAATGACTCTACTACCCAAAGCAATCTACAGATTCAATGCAATCCCTATCAAACTACCACTGGCATTTTTCACAGAACTAGAGCAAAAAATTTCACAATTTGTATGGAAACACAAAAGACCCCGAATAGCCAAAGCAATCTTGAGAACGAAAAATGGAGCTGGAGGAATCAGGCTCCCTGACTTCAGACTATACTACAAAGCTACAGTAATCAAGACAGTATGGTACTGGCACAAAAACAGAAAGACAGATCAATGGAACAGGATAGAAAGCCCAGAGATAAACCCATGGACATATGGTCACCTTATCTTTGATAAAGGAGGCAGGAATGTACAGTGGAGAAAGGACAGTCTCTTCAATAAGTGGTGCTGGGAAAACTGGATAGGGACATGTAAAAGTATGAGATTAGATCACTCCCTAACACCATACACAAAAATAAGCTCAAAATGGATTAAAGACCTAAATGTAAGGCCAGACACTATCAAACTCTTAGAGGAAAACATAGGCAGAACACTCTATGACATAAATCACAGCAAGATCCTTTTGGACCCACCTCCTAGAGAAATGGAAATAAAGACAAAAATAAACACATGGGACCTAATGAAACTTAACAGCTTTTGCACAGCAAAGGAAACCATAAACAAGACCAAAAGACAACCCTCAGAATGGGAGAAAATATTTGCAAATGAAGCAACTGACAAAGGATTAATCTCCAAAATTTATAAGCAGCTCATGCAGCTCAAGAACAAAAAAACAGCCCAATCCAAAAATGGGCAGAAGACCTAAATAGACATTTCTCCACAGAAGATATACAGACTGCCAACAAACACATGAAAGGATGCTCAACATCTTTACTCATTAGAGAAATTCAAATCAAAACTACAATGAGATATCATCTCACACCAGTGAGAATGGCCATCATCAAAAAATCTAGAAACAATAAATGCTGGAGAGGGTGTGGAAAAAAGGGAACACGCTTGCACTGCTGGTGGGAATGTGAATTGGTACAGCCACTATGAAGAACGGTATGGAGGTTCCTTAAAAAAGTACAAATAGAACTACCATATGACCCAGCAATCCCACTACTGGGCATATACCCTGAGAAAACCATAATTCAAAAAGAGACATGTACCAAAATGTTCATAGCAGCCCTATTTACAATAGCCCAGAGATGGAAACAACGTAAGTGTCCATCATCGGATGAATGGGTAAAGAAGATGTGGCACATATATACAATGGAATATTACTCAGCCATAAAAAGAAATGAAATTGAGCTATTTGTAATGAGGTGGATGGACCTAGAGTCTGTCATACAAAGTGAAGTGAGTCAGAAAGAGAAAGACAAATACTGTATGCTGACACATATATATGGAATTTAAGAAAAAAAATTGTCATGAAGAACATAGGGGTAAGACAGGAATAAAGACACAGACCTACTAGAGAATGGACTTGAGGATATGGGGAGGGGGAAGGGTAAGCTGTGACAAAGTGAAAGAGCGGCATGGACATATATACACTACCAAACGTAAGGTAGATAGCTAGTGGGAAGCAGCTGCATAGCACAGGGAGATCAGCTCGGTGCTTTGTGACCGCCTGGAGGGGTGGGATAGGGAGGGTGGGAGGGAGACGCAAAATGGAGGGGATATGGGAACATATGTATATGTATAACTGATTAAATTTGTTATAAAGCAAAAAAAATTTAAAAAAAAAGAAAAAAACCAGTCTCATCAATGGACTCTGCATGGCTTGCACAAGAACAAGAAAAGAGATGCATTAGGGTTTGAGAAAGAGATTGGTCATTTCAGCTAATAGTGTTTTACTGATTCTAAACAGTCATTATGAACTTGATTTAAAGGAAATGTCTCTCTTTTTATTAGGGATGGAGCTGCATTTATGAGCATCTAAAAATAAGATAAAAGAACACACGTTTCTTGCTTTAGTGCCATGACCGAAGCCTACTATGATTTATTGTGATATTATTGATAAAACAATGCCTCGTCCTAGGAGAGCAATTTTTCTCCTTTTTCTTAGAAGGGTGACACCTATGAAGAGACTGTTGTATGGTAGATAAATGCAGAAGAGAAAGAACTCTCCAGCGCTGGCCTCGGCCCCTAGTGATATAGTGTGGGTCATCAGAAGACCGCTAAACCAAACAAGTTAGACGTGAGCTTGAAGTCATGTGGCATGTGTTAGCAGTTCCAGCCTGGCAGGGCTCTCAGGGAGATCAGAATGGGTGCTGAGAACATGGATGCAACTAGAGATTATCACACTAAGTGAAGTAAGTCAGAAAGAGAAAGACAAATACCATATGATACCACTTATACATGGAGTCTAAAATATGAAACAAATGAACCTATCTACAAAACAGCAATAGACTCACAGACATAGAGAACAGACTTGTGGTTGTCAAGGAGGTGGGGAGGGATGGATTGGGAGTTTGGGGTTAGCAGATGCAAACTATTATATATAGAATGAATAAACAAGGTGTTACTGTATAGCACAGGGAACTATATCCAATATCCTGGGATAAACCATAATGGAAAAGAATATATATATATATATATATATATGAAAAAAAAAAATCTTCCTCCAGGTCACATTCACATTACACTCTAACCCTTACACTTTTACTTCACAGAAAAGCTCCTAAAAAATAATCTACCTTTCTCCCACTTTTAAACTTTTCATTAACTACACAATTTACTAGATTCAAGGCTACCACCGGAACCACTGAACTGAAACTGCAACTACAAAGCTACCACTGCCTTCCTAACTGTCAGATCAAATGGACACTTGTGATTTTATTTGACTTCTCTGTAGCATTTGACACTGTGAACTACCCCCGTCACAGAACTTTATTCTATTCTGAATCTACGATAACACAATCTCTTTGTAATCCTTTTATCGTCCTGACTATTCCTTCTTAGTCTCCTTTGTGAACCACTTATTTTTGTGCACGAATAGAGAAATGTTGGAATTCACTATTGTTTCATTTATTTCTTTTCTTGTAAATTTGACCTCTGAATACTCTCATACACTTCAGTGATTTGAACTGCAACCTGCACAAGATCTGGTATCATCCTCTCCCTTCTCAAGTAATTTCCTGCCACTATACTTCCCACTGTATGGTCACTCATGCTCTAAGACAAAGATGTACATGCAAGACTATTTTTCAAAGTTTTGCTTATGATATTGAACAGTTGGAATCAAAATATTCTAAATAGAAGACAGAAAATTACATGCTATGTATCAAGCACAGGGATCTACAGAGCCAACAGATGGATGATGCAGATTTGTATTTATATATAGAGAAAAATCTTTATGACATATTTAGTAAGTGTTACTCCATTTTTGTTTAAATTAAATCCATAACAATATAGAGAAAAAAGGCCTGGAATCATTGGCTTCAAGTGGTACAGGTACCTGTTTCTGGAGCCACTGCTGTGGCCGAGGGAATCTGACATTCTGATTTGTCAGAACTGAGGCCACAGAGGTATTTCACCTCCAACAAAACCACATCTGAGAATGAGGGAAAGTCTGTTTCTTACAGGAGAACAAGGGTTATAAAAATCGGGTGAAAGATGAATAAACTCTGAGTAGCAAAATTACTGCTGAACAGCACCATTATACTAGGTAAATGTAAAAACAAAACAAAGAAAGAAAAAGCAGTTGCTATCGTCTGAATTTTTTCATCACTCCAAAATTTCTATGTTGAAATCCTAACCCCCAAAGATGATGGTATTAGGAAGTACGAGCTTTGGTTTGGGAGGTGCTTAGGTCATGAGCATGGAGGCTTCATGGTACTGATGCTCTTTTAAAAGACACCCCACAGTGATCCCTTGCCCTTTCTAACACATGAGGCGAGAAGGTGCCGGCTATTAAAAAGGGAGAGGGCCCTAACCAGATCATTATCATACTGCTGCCTTGATCTTGGACTTCCCAACCTCCAAAATTGTAAGAAATAAATTTCTGCTACTTATAAGGTACTTAGTCTGTGATATTTTGTTATAGCAGTCTGAATGAACCAAGAGAGTAGTGCTAATACATATATCAGAAATAGAAGACTTAAAGGTATGAAGCTGTAAGCAGTCTGAAGAGGAATATCATATAATGACGGAATGTACATGTATAGCCTAAGAAGATATAGTAGTCATAAACACTATGCAACAAAGAATAGAGCAGACAAATGTATAAAGCAAGAAATTCCTAGCAATATGAGAAAATTATAAAAATGCAATTATAGTGGAAGCTTAAACTGAGTTCAACTGAATATATATTGAACCTCATGCTCTGTGAATAGAGACTATTTTATTTATTTAGTCGATGATACCTTTCAAAGTGGACTATTTACATGGTGAGAAATAAAACATTAATATGTTTTAAAATATAGGAATTTAAATTATATTCTCTAAATTACCCTGGATCAACCAAAAAAATCAAAACAGAACTAGTGAAAAAAAGTGAACATTTGAACATTTGATCCCTCCCAAAACTATAAGACACAGTTGGAATTATAGTCAAGAGTAAAATGTGTAGCCTTATAATTTTACTTAAAAAAAAAAAGGCTGAGGTAAGCTAATTAACTTGTAAAAATTAGAACAAAAAAGAATAAAAAGATTGAAAAGGTAAACAGAAATGGAAAATTTAACAAGTTGAAAGGATAAATAAAACCAAGAACTAATTAAAAGAAAATAAAATGCATAAAGCCCAGGAAAGACTTTATAAGAAAAAAGAGAGAGAGAAGAAGAGAAAGAGAAAGCAAATATATGCCACAATACAGACGAGACAGTGAATACAGAGAAATAGAAGAGATTCAAAAATTAAGAAAATTATCTATAATTCTATCATACCAAATCTGGTAAGTTAAAGGGAATAGGGTGTTTCCTAGCAAAACATACAGACCAATAAGACTGACTTAAGAAACAGAAAAACTAGATAAATATACTGAAACAATTGAAAAGGCAATTAAATATTCTCTGTTATAAAAAGGCACCAAGAATACATGGTTTTAAAAATTGATTCTATTTAATACTTAAGGCAAGATCATTCTAATGCAATTTTTTTAAACTTTTTTTTTGGCCACTCCCCTTGGCATGTGGGATCTTAGTTCCCCAATGAGGGACTGAACCCGCACCCCCTGCATTGGAAACGCAGAGTCTTAATCACTGGACGGCCAGAGAGTCCCCATTCTAATGCAATTTTAAACTTGTCAAGACCACAGCTGAAGGCAGAAATTTTGGTCATTCACATTAACATCAAAACGGATACGGCCAAAACAAGCCAGAACAAAGTTGGAGGACTCAGGTCATGATGACATGCCTACTACAAAGCTACAGTGATCAACAGTGTGGTACCAGCATACAGACAGATATATTAGATAAATGGAACAGAACTGAGAGTCCAGAGCTAAACCCTCATATTTATGACCAACTGAATTTTGAGACGGTATCAAGACAATTCCGTGGGGGAAAAATAGTCTTTCAACAAATGGTGCAGAGAAAACTGGATATCCACATGTAAAGAAAGTATTTGGACTCCTACCTTACACAGTATCTAAAAATTCACTAAAAATTTGTCAAACATCTAAATGTTCAACCTAAACATCCATCAGCTAATGAAGTGATAAACAGAATACAGTATATCTATACAATGAATATTATGTATCAACCAAAAAGGAATGAGGTACTGATGTATGCTACAACATGAATAAACCCTGAAAATATTATGCTCAGTGAAAAAAGGCTGTCACAAAGGATCACATATTCTATGATTTCATTTACACAAAATATCCAGAAAGGCAAATCTACAGAGACAGAAAGTAGTTTAGCGGTTGCTTGGGACCAGGGGAAGGATGTTAGCAGGAATGGGGAATGATAGCTAATGTGTACAGGATGTTTTAGGTGAGTGTTGAAAATGTTCTAAAATTAGACTGTGGTGATGGCTGAACAAATATGTGAATATACCAAAAAACACTGAATTGTAAACAGTAGATAAGTGAATTTTATGGTATATGAAACATTTATCAATAAAGCTGTAAAATGCAAAAAACAAAACCACTGATGGACAAAAGACCAAGAGAAAGCAAACAAAAACCAACAGAAAAAAATGGGGAAAAAACATGAACAAATACATCTATTTATTTATATTCACACACACAATCCCTTGAACATATGAAAAAAATTCAAACTTACTAATAATTAGGGAAATACTTTGGTAAAACAAAACAAAACCTGATACAGTAGAAAAAAAAAACCCTCTAGGTAATTTTCATTTATATTTGAGATTGTGAACTTTGGAGATCAGTTGCCTTGGTTCAGATCTGAGGTCCACCAGTTACTGTTACTCATAACATGTTAATGAACACATGTTGCTCAGTTTCTTACCCTATAAAATTATAAATAGTTGTACCAACTATCTCAAAGAGTCACTTTGAGGTCTAAATACTACTTAAATACTATATGTAAAGCATTAGTAACAGTTCCTGGCACTCAGTAAGTACTGTATGAGGGCAGACTATTATAAGTTTTAAAATTCTCGGGAAAACAATGACAAAACAAATCCAAAATTTATTCAAGAAATTGTTCAACATCAAGAACTCAATAAAATGTGTTACATCTACTAATAAAAACTTTTTAAAAATTCTAGAAAGAAACTACTTAAATATGACTAAACAGTATCAAAATCCAACAGTAGATGTAATGTTTATGCCTAGGTCTCAGAAAGCTGGAACAAGCTGTCATTCCACATTGACAATAAGAAAAGCTGAATAAGGCACAAAGTCATAACTTTTCTTGAGCTCATCAGACAGCTAAGCTCAGGAAGACAATCAGTCTTAATTCCAAGGAGGGACAAGCATCCAAGGCAAATGGGGTACACAGACTAGCTCACCTAGAAAAGAACATAAGAAGAAGGGTCAGCCACCACACAGAACCTTCAGAAATTCCTGACAAAAGGGGGTTTGCACCTACTGGTAGATTTTCCCCCACAGGTCTCCACCAGGTGTTAATGAGAAATATCAAAGATAGGGTAGAAAACCAGAGATACCTTCCTACAGTGATAGACACTTGCAGGGGATACGGGGGAGGGAACTGGCTGTTGCTATAGAAAGGAGTAAACCACCCCCCCACACCCCAGTCCCAGTTCCTTCTGCGAACAGAACAAAAGCCATATACAGCTAACAGAGGGGCAGTAACCCTCAGGGCACAGAAAAAAAAAATTCCTGCTTGGGAATGGTAGAAGAAAGAATTCTTTCTATCCCTGGGTGAGTGGCAGGAAATAGACCTGGGCACAGGATCCTATACCAATACCGTTAGATAGCTTCTACACTGAGAGAGGGGAATGAAAGTCTTTCATACAATACCTGCCCCACATACAGGTCAGAGTTTGTCTGCCATGGAGAGGAATCCTGAGGAAGCCCTACCCTGAAGTCCAAGCACAAAGGGACTGCATAAGATTGAAGCAGAAAACCCTCAGTCCCCCAACACCAGATGATAAAAATCAGCATTCTAATGCTGGGAGAAGGGCAAGAGTGTACAGTGAGATACCCTCCAGGTGTAAGTATACAGTATCAACTGAAAACAAAACGGTGGAGTATGAACATTGAAAAAAATCTTCCAGTACCTGAGCTTCCATCCTGAGCATAAGGCAACAGCAACCCATTCCAAGAGCAACTTGAAACTTAGGATGCACTAACAGTGACCATAGCAATAACAAAACCCAAATCCATATCAACTCCTGAGTGGATCAACTCAATACTCACACTACTGGCCTGATGGAAGAAGTATTGTTCTATCCACAAGGTCCAGCATTCAAAAAAAAATTATGAGACACGTGAAAAGCAAAAGCAAAACAAACGAACAACAAACATTGCAAAAGACAATGCAATCACAAAACCAGACCCAGAGATGATCCATATACTGGAACTATCCAACTGAGACTCTAAATTATGAAGGAAAATATAAAATCCCATGGTAAGTGTCAAAACTAATTGGTGTAATGTAGAATCCATTCTCACTAAAATTAGGTAAAAGTCAGGTAAAACAGAGTATCTGTTATAATTCCTAGTCAAGATTAATTTGGCAGGTCTAGAAACTATGAGAGGGGAGAGGGAATATTATTAAAATTTCCTTTATATATCTTAGCACTGTTTTCACTGGCTATGATGAATATGTAAACTTTTAAACAATTTATTATTTTGAAATAATTCAAGACCCACAAAAACTTGCAGAGTAAGAAGAGTTCCTGTGTAGACGTCATCTAACTTCTCCCAATGATATCATATATGTACCATAGTATATTATCAAAGCCAGGAAATTGACATTGGAACAATTCTATTAACTCGGATATAAACCTTATATGGATTTTACCTGTTTTTACATCCTCCCTCCATTACTTTCTGGTATAATTCAATGACGCTTTAATATTTTAAAATTATAACTGTTACCACTACAAAGAAACTTCCTGTTACCCTTTAAGAATCATAGCCTGCTCCTCAACCTAACTCCTAGAAACCACTGATCTGTTCTCTATCACAATGATTTTGTTACTTTGAGACTGTTATATAAGTAGAATCATATGAACAGAACCGTTAGAAATTGGCTTTTCTCATTTAGCATAATGCCCTTGAGACCCATCCAAGTTGTATGTATCAATAAACTGTTCCTTTTTATTGCTGAGTAATATAAGCATACCTCAGAGATAATGTGGGTTCGGTTCCAGACCACTGCAATAAAATGAATATTGCAATAAAGCGAGTCACATGAATTTTTTGGTTTCCCAGTGCATATAAAAGGTATGTTTATACTATTAAGTGTGCAGTAGCATTATGTCTAAAAAATGTACATATTTTAATTTAAAAATACTTTATTGCTAAAAAATGCTACCATCATCTGACAACACAGGGCTGCCACAACCTTCAATTTGTAAAAAAAATGTAATATCTGCAAAGCGCAATTAAGCAAAGCACAATAAACCAACATACGCTGGTACTTCACTATATAGTCATCTATGAATATTATAATAACACTGTAAATACTAAACACTGATCTAACAAAAAGATGAGAAAGGTAAATCCTTATCTTCATAGTAGAAAGTCAATTAATAATAACTAAAAAGGAAATATCAAGAAATAGCATAAGCTTTTCATTTAGAAATATAGTATAGATACAGAATAAATTGCTAAGAGTTGAAAGTGATTTCTTTTCTGGAGGAGAAACCAGGAGAGGTAAGATGAGGATGTTGATTACAATGTTTTTATTAAAACCCTTATGTAATCATTCATTTTCAAAAATATGTGCTTTATCAAAAATAAAAATTTGAAAAATAATAAAATTTTTGTTTGCTAAATGGGATAGAATATTTACATGAAAATATTTTTCACAGCAGTGTTTATAAGAGTGCAAAATTGAGAGCAACCTAAATATTTAACATTAAGGGAAGATTTAAGAAAATCATGGTACATTTGTGGATTGCAATTATGTAATATATTAAGATGATATTTATAGAATAAATGTACTGGGTAATACTTATGAAGTGCTAAGCGGGAAAGCAGGATACTAAATTGTACCTGTGGTATTAATTGACTCAACAGATATTTATTCAATGGCTGCTATAGGTATTTGCAGGAGATAAATATATAGCTAGTTTCAGCTGGCACACAAAGGTATAGCTATACAAATTGTTAACATTTGGCATCTGTTATGATTGGTCATATTTGTGACTTATTGACTGTCAAGTATTTTTAATACCATCAGTAGATACAGAGGTATATGAAGTAAACAAAAATCCCTGACCTCATGGAGCATTTATTCCCATCAGGAAAAGAGACAAGAAATATAAGATGCAAGATGGCTTCAGGCAATCACTTATTTCCCATGTTTTAATTTTTTTTCTATTTCCACTTTATTTTAGTGGCCTTTTCAGATTCCTTATCTTCTCAATAATGTTGTAAAATATTCTTAAAATAATAGCCTCCTTTTTTATTTTTCTTATCAGGAAAGTCACGATATCTCTGTTTTCTTACACTGCTGAAAATGTTAGACTTAGTCAAGGTTTTGGGGTAGAAAAGTGTCACCTGTGTTTTAGAATGACAGCTAATGGAACTGTGACAACTGATTACAAAGGTGAGAAACTGAGGATAAAAATGTTAGTTAGGAGGGTACTATTACCATCTAGATCATGAACTTGACGTAGGGTAGAGGTATGATAATACAAAGGAGACAAATCACTGCTGCAGAATTGACAGGACTGGATGCTCTATCACTTTGTAGTAGGTGAAAGTTTGAAAGGATATGAAGATTATGTCAATTATATTAGCCTACATGTCTAGGAGTATGGTAGTGCCATTAATTAGTAGATGTTAACTGATCAATTTGGAAGTAAATAGAAAACTGTTAAGAATAATTTAAAATATAGGGCATTATGTCACCAGAAAAATAAGTCAGGGTACAGTTGCTTAAAGTTCTCAAAGTGACTCACTGGCTAAAGGGCTCAATGATGTTAAAGGCCAGCTTCTCTTGCTGTTTGCTTCATAGCTATAAAATTGCTGCTGCTGTTCCAGGCAGCAAGTAAGTGTTCAAGGTAATAAGAAGGGAAGAAACAGTGCCTGCTGCATCTGTCATGTCAGGAAAACAAAAACTTATCCAGAGACACTCTTCTTTCTTCTCCCACCCCTGCTGCAGAATTCCTCTTATGTCTCACTGGCAAAAAGAAAGGCTCAGAAAGTGTTTAACTTTTCCAGCTTCTACAAAGCTGTAAAGGCAAACAAAGGAGACTATAACTAAGAATAAATGTTAAGTTATACAGTCAATAGTGTTTGGCTCGGGTCCTGACTTCCTCCTAGGTTGAAGAGGGGGCTTAGGAAGTCGAATTAGGGATTTGGTTTTAAGTTTATTGAGGTTAAGGAGTCACTAAGATATCCAAGTGGAAGGGCAGACAAAGCATCTGTTAGGATATAAATGATAGATGATGTCATAGGAACGGATGAAATTAGAAGAGACAACCCTACAATAAACAAAACACCAAATGCTGGCAAGAATACGGAGTAACAGAAACTGTCATTCATTACTGGTGGGAATGCAAAATGGCATAGCCACTTTGGAAGACAGTTTGGTGGTTCCTCACCAAACTAAACATACTCTTACCATACGATTCAGCAATCATAGTTCTTGATATTTACCCCTATGAGTTGAAAAACTTATGACTACAGAAAAACCTGCATGTGGATGCTTACAGCAGCTTTATTCATAATTGCCAAAATTTGGAAGCAACCAAGAGGTCCTTCATTAGGGGGGTGAATAAATAAACTGTGCTACATTCAGACAATGGAATATTATTCAATACTAAAAAGAATGAAGTATAAAGCCATCAGAAGATATGGATGACCTTTAAATGCATATTACTAAGTGAAAGAAACCAATCTGAAAGAACTACTACATGACATTCTGGAAAAGACAAAACTATGGACAGTTAAAAGATCAATGGCTGGTACATGTTGGGGGGAAGGAGGGATAAATAGGTGGAATACAAAGGATTTTTAGAGTGAAACTCTTCTGTATGATACTATAATGGTACATACTTGTCATTTATATTTCTCAAAACCCACAGAATGTACAACACTAAGAGTGAACCCTAATGTAAACTATGGACTTTGGGTTACACTGATGTAGGTTCATGTATTGTAACAAATGTACAACTCTTGCACTGGATGCTAAAGGCATGTGGATGTATGGGGCATGGAATATGAGGGAACTCTGTAGTTTGCTCGATTTTGCCGTGAAGCTAAAACTGCTCTAAAATAATAAAGTTTGGGGTTTTTTTCAGAAAGAAAAATTAAGGGAATAATCACATAACCCAGGGGAACATTTATACCTTAGGAATTGGTAGAAAACGAGGCACCAGCTAAAGAATAACGATCAAAGAAAAGAAAAATGATGAGGATATAGAAATAAAGAACTACAAGAAAGAATTTCATGAAGGCAGGGGCCAAGAAGATTGAAATGGGTTCCTCTTAGGCTGACTGCGTTATTGAGAAGGATATGAAATGATTAGTTTTACAGGTTTAACCACCAGAGGTCACCTATAATTTAAGAAAGAATGTCTTTCAATGGAATTACAGTGTTGAAGGCCAATTATAGGAGGTTAAAGATGTGTGATAAGGAAGGTAAATAAATAAAAGAGGAAAGAAAGGCACTTTATATGACATTTCTTATTAAATCTAATGTCTGCATATTTATGGCTAATCTAAATTTACTTTAAAATCATTAAATGTTCAAAATTGTGTTCACCAAGAAACAAATTTCTTAATATAAGTGGATAAAATTTATTTTAAAAGAGAAAATAATCTGCCTTTTAATTTAAGTAACTCTCAGGGTATAGATTAGTATCAGTATAAATTCAGCCCCTCATACTATATGTACCACTGTGCTCTATTTATTATTAGAGAAAATTGCAAATATTATAAAAGTAGGGAAAGTGTCATGCTAGCAGATTTACCTAGTATATATTCCATGCTACTTCAAAAATAATGCATATAAGTGATCACCAAAAGCCTAATTTTATGCTCTTTCATAAAAATTAATTTAGAAAGAATTTCCTGGTTATTAGAATAAACAAAGACATTATTATTCAAATAGCACTAGATTACTAAAAAGTATATCCATGTATGATAATCATGTATTTGCAATAGTCATCACTTTGGAAAGTTCTATGCAATGTATGACCATTAGCTTAGATTTTTTTTTTTTTTTTTTGCGGTACGTGGGTCCCTCACTGCTGTGGGCTCTCCCGCCGCGGAGCACAGGCTCCGGATGCGCAGGCCCAGCGGCCACGGCTCATGGGCCCAGCTGCTCCGCGGCATGTGGGATCCTCCCGGACTGGGGCACGAACCCGTGTCCCCTGCATCGGCAGGCGGACTCCCAACCACTGAGCCACAAGGGAAGCCCAAATTTTTTTCCAAACCTATATCTAGGACTGTTTCCTTTAGGAATTATAGCATAATACAATGAAATAAAACATAAAATTTTCAGCTCTCACCCTATTCAAATTTATTTATTTATATTACTTTTATTACTGATACTAATAATAGTACTATGTTAACTTCCAGGTTTCTTTTGGTCTACAGTTTGCCTTCTAATTTTAATAATCTCTTAGAAATATGCATCTTTTTCTCTTCATAAATAGCAGCTGCCACTTAATTCAATTTAACATAAATATACAACCAAAAATGCCATAATAAAGACTATGCAATTATTATGTAACTTAACCTAGAATTTTTATTTTAGGTTCTATTTTAAATAGTAATAGCCATAACATATAGAGCCCATAATATCTGTCCCCTAATGCTAGTAATAAATTAGCACTCATAATGGAAGCTGTTTTTAAAAGATTACGTTACCTTTGATTTACAAATATACATCTAAATAATTATATACTTAATTTTACTCATACAATAGTAAATTCGTCAGGGTAACTGAAAAATAATCACAGCAATTCTTTTCTTTCCCATTTATTATTCTGGTCTATATATAAATTCTAGAGAAATAAAGAGAAAGTGCATTAAAGAATAATAGCAAAGTTATTACACACCCACCACTGCGAATTTCAAAATGAAGCTAAATACATTTTGTAGAAAAATCTGACTTCAACTGTATCTCATACTTTATAAACAGGTTAAAATTATTTCCACATCAAAATGTCACCATTTTTCTCAACATTGGTAGATAATTCTGGCTTAATGAGTTACCCTGCTAATGACCTATTTTTTCATAATCTGCAGCAAAAAACAAATTTAAGACAACAAAGTACAATACAATCCTCTTGATAGCACATCTTTTTTTTTTTTTTTTTTTTTTTTTTTTGCAGTACGCGGGCCTCTCACTGTTGTGGCCTCTCCCGTTGCGGAGCACAGGCTCCGGACGCGCAGGCTCAGCGGCCACGGCTCACGGGCCCAGCCGCTCCACGGCATGTGGGATCTTCCCGACCGGGGCACGAACCCATGTCCCCTGCATCGGCAGGCGGACTCTTAACCACTGCGCCACCAGGGAAGCCCAGCACATCTTTTTTTAACTGTACAATAACAACAATGATGAATCTTTTATGTTTCCTGTGGATATGTTATGTTTTATTTTTAACCCATTAATGAGAATATAAGCACCTTGAGGGCAGGGACCCCTACTGTCACAGGCACTATGCTAGGAACTGGGGCAAAGACAAAAAAAGAGAATGAAAAGTATCTTAAGAAGAAAAGATAATTAGTAGAATTGAAATAATGTCCTTTTTCATGATTACGGGATCTATATTAAAATGAAACAGAACTTTTGTCATGATATGTACTCTTTACTTGTTACAAGTTTTAGTAGAATATATTTTCTTCCTCTTTTTTTGATGTAAGTAACATTTTAAGTATTCTTTCAATTCCCAAACATATTCACATACCTTTCAAGGAGTGTCAGTTCTGTGCGTTACTAATATTACAAGTCATTTAGAAAATTATTGTAATAAATATTGATGCAAAGAAAAAGCCCATTATTTAATTTCTTTTTCTTTCAGGGTGGCCACATTTTATTAACTACAAAAGGTAACAACATATTTTGAAATCGGAAACAGAATGAACATAAACCTAAAGTTATTATTATACCACCACTTGAAATTCAGAAAATATGTTGTTTTCATGTACACATACACGAGATAAAATAATACCATAACAGAAGGGTGCTGTATCTGTGTTTAAAGAACGGGTTGTTGGCAAACACCACAGCTCACTTCTGCTGAAATGTACACAACTGATATATGCAGCACAGAAAGCTGGTACCAGGGCTTACAACCTTAATTTGCCTGCAAGAAGGAATGGAGATTTACCTTCAGAGCACGTTCTTGATTGTTTTCAGCAGTCAGATGTCTCATGTTGTTTGCTGAAGTCTGGTTCTGCTCTTTCAGATGATGAAGCTCCTGCTCTAGCCGTTTGCACTGCCACAGGGGAAGAATCCCATTAAGTAAAGGAGTTATAGCATTTTTTTCACCAACCCACATGAATTAATGTAAATAATACCACTGTATTCTCTAAAAGACAGAGTATCCTTTGCAATAAGAATAGTAAGTTAAAAGTAATGTTGAATATGAACAAAATAATATTGCTTATAATACTCTGGCAAATTCAATTGCAATTTTCAGTTTGACTTTTATTAATCTAAATACTACCATATAAATTAGAAAAATACTTATTTCTTATACAATTAAGATCAAACTATATTTAAAATTATTTTCTTCATTAGCCAAATGGCTTTCACTATGTATCTGCTGGCTGAATAAAAGTATACTTCTAAAAATCACAATAGGTTCTAAATAAAGTACAATATGATATTTGTGATGACTTCTTATTAATTTTTTAAAATAAAAATATATATGAGATTTTTCAGATTTTTAGAAATATCTAAAGAAACAGTTGAGTAGAGAAAAATATAACAGCCAGAGTGCTACATGACTAGGAAACAACTAAGGAAACAAGTGTTTTTAATTCCTGTTTTGACTAAACCTTACTTTTAAGTAAAACAAGGGATAACAAAGACGTGAAATGACATTTTGACCTACTGGTAATATATAAAAATGTAAGTAAAAAAGACATTATAAACAAAAGCATAAATGGGCTAATAGAAGCATCTATGTTCAAAAAATCATTGAAATGTCATGCCATTTGAAAACAAAATCTTAATATAAATGTCAAACATTTTACACAATAATTGTACAGAATATAAACTGATATGCTGCATATCAGGGCCATATGAAGATACAAGGGTTATTGGCAAAGGAATAAAGTACTAAATCTATCGTTCAGTAAAATATTAAAAAATCACTCCTTAATTTATCTATTTTTAAATTAGGATATTTAACAACCGATAAGTAAGTACACATACTGATTCAAGATCTAGACAAAGTTACTTCTACATTACCCGACAAATGGTTAACTGTCATAATGAATCAAAAATCATTATTATGATACAAAATCAAGATGCAGTCATAATCCAAACTGGCATTTTTTAGTGCTCTAATGATGATTTCTGCCTCTGACCTCAATATTACTCTGCAATCTGTATCAGTATTTCCCAACCTTGAGTAATATACAAATTCGTTTAAAAGAAAAAGTCTTATCAAACTCCCGATATTCACTTAAATTATATATGTAGTGATGTTTACATATTAATGACATTTTTAAAAATTATGTGCCTAAAACCTTTGTGAGATGACATCATTTGGACTTTATCTGGAGGGGACACATGATTTACATATTTGTATTTGTCCCTTTTTAGTTTGTAACAATTAAAATACCTGGTCACAAATGCAATCAAAATACAAATGTGTTTAGTGAAGACACAAATCATGAGACATGAAAATGAATAAGACATAGAAGCATTACAATCTATTAGACATAGTCTCGATTAGAATAATCATCTACATTTTCAATTAATTTTAATACAAACGATTACATACTAAGTATTTAGAATGACTAAATATGACCTATAAGGTTACAAAGGTGGGGTAGATAATTTTGGTTGTGGGAGTAAAAAAATATTTCACGGAGCAGATGACATCTGAGTTGGGTTTATTTTGGATACATAATTTTATAAGCTGAAAGAGGAGAAAGAGGAAGAATATAGGAGAGAAAGACTGAAGATAGAAATATCAAGGGTCAAGTGAGAAAGCATGGTCACGAGTTGTCTGACCACCTATTTTTTAGTGTTTCCAAGTAAATCAGAAATGATCCAAAGATAGAAACTTCTTTCTTTCTACATGATACACACAGAAAAATTCACTCACTCTTGCTCAAGAAATAAATGTTGAATTTATTTTCATTTCTTCATAAAGTTTAAATTTAACACTGACCTGGGAATCAAGCTGTGGCAAGCCAACAATAACTTTGAACTGAATAAAACCATACACAAATGCTCTTGTCAAATACATGTTTGTGACTTATACATATTCCCGAAATTGCATATTCTGTGTAATTTTTCCTAGTTTGTTTTTTTAACCAAACTCTTTAACTTTGAAATTTATTTTGAATATTTATTTATTTGGCTGTGCTGTGTCTTAGTTGCAGCACGTGGGATCTTTAGTTGCAGCATGCAGGCTCTTAGTTGCAGCATGCATGTGGGATCTAGTTCCCTGACCAGGGATCAAACCCAGGCACCCTGCATTGGGAGCGTGGAGTCTTAACTGCTGGACAACCAGGGAAGTCCCTGAAATTTATTCTGAAGCAAAGAGATAGAACTGTTTTTTCATTACCAAGTGCTACACTCTATTAATTATTGTCACTTTATGATTTTACCTAATATTTGTAAAGTAGATAAAGATCCTACCCTTTAATTTACATCTCAAATTTTCTTGACATTGTCACCAATTTAGTCTCTATACATCTTTATATTTAAAATTTTAAATTTTAATTGTCATTTAAATATAAAGAAAAGACAGGGAATAATACAACAGAAACTGTTGTACTGATCACTAATATTTACTAAATGAAAATAAATTTGCTATAATTCTTTCAGATTTTTAAAATATAAAATATTAGAACTTTATCACAGATTTTTCCTTCACCCAATCTCATTGCCATCATCTTCTCCCTCAAGGAACCCCTATTTTGAAGCGCATTTTCATTCAACCAATATTTGTTAAGCACTTACTCTGTGCTAGGCATAATTATATAAGTGGTGGTGGATACAGCATTTAACAAAATAGATAAAAATCTCTGTCCCCATGGAACTCATATTCTAGATGGGAAAAGAGACAATAAAATAAATAAATGAAATACATAATATGATAGAAGGTGAAAATGTTATGGAGAAAAACAGATTAGAAACATATGGAGTACCAAAAGAGTAGGTACGGAAATCTTTTGTAACTTTAAATACGAGAAATTTTAAGTTGAGAAAACAATATTTGAATAAAGACACTAAGAAGACAAAGCAGTAAGTCTTCAGCTCTTTGGAAGCAGTGGTTCAAGCAAAAGGAACAATAAGTGAAAGGCTCTGAAGTGGAAGCTTGGCTGGTATGCTTGAGTATTAACAGGGGGAATAGCAGGAATGAAGTAAGTAAGGGAAGAATGCTGGGAGATGAGGTGAGAAGAGCCTTGAGATCTTACAGACCATGGCTTTTACTCTGAGTGGGAAAGTTGCTGGAGGGTTTGGAATAAAGAAGCACCATGATTTGCCTATTAATATAGGTTCACTCTTCCTGCTATGTTAGGAATAGACTACAGGAAGACCAGGGCAGAAGCAGGAAATCTAGCCAAGAGGTTACTGAGTAGTCCAGGAGAGAGATGAGATAGCTCAGACTAGGATGGTAGTGAGCAGCAGTCCGACTTTGGATGTATTTTAGAAGATGCAGCTCCCCAAATTCCCTTTAAGTGGCGGTCATTCTTCTCTTTTTGTTCCTGTTTAAAAGGAATGCTTCTATCATATAATCATTTAGATGAATTTTGTTAGATGTCACTGGTTACATCCATTTGAATATGTGTATATGTGTAGGAAACATAGATACCTTAATTTGGTTTACAAATATTTTATATATCAGATTGCTGGTATGTTCCTAAGTGAGACTGACCTGTATTTTTCCTTTTTTGTGCTATCCTTTCCAGTTTTGTTATCAAGGTTGGATTAGCCTCATAAAAAGTGTTTTATTTTTGGAAACAGTTTATATAAAATTATCTATTCTTATAAGAACTGGTAGAAGTCCCCTATCAAACCATCTTAGCTTTCCTTCTGGGTTCAAGTTCCTCTTTTCAGAGGTACAGCTTTTAAAAGATCTCTCAGTGAGACATTATGCCTAAAAATGTGATTATTTTGTTCTCGTGACACTCTTTACTGGATATAACAGTTATGACAAAAGTTGTATCTTCAGCACTTTGAAGATACTGTTCCATTGCAGTCTGGCATCTATTGTTGCTAATGTGAAGTCACTATTAGTCTCATAACATTTTTTATAGGTTTGTCTTTTCTCAATGGTTGCTTTAAAATCTTCTGTAGTTTAACTTTGGAGTTCTTCAGTTCTACAATATGTCAAGAGGTGGATTTATTTTAATCTTCTGGATACTTTCTATGCTTCCCAAACCTGGAAAACTCACAGCTATTATATTTTGAAATGTTACCTAGTTCCCATTTTGAAACCCTTATAGGTCATATATTAGATTTACTCATCTTCCTTTCATATCTTTATTTTTTAATTTATTTTTTTATATTTATTTTTGGCTGTGTTGGGTCTTCATTGCTGCGCATGGGCTTTCTCTAGTTCCAGTGAGCGGGGGCTACTCTTAGTTGTAGTATGCAGGCTTCTCATTGCGGTGGCTTCTCTTGTTGCAGAGCACGGGCTCTAGGCGCGTGGACTTCATTAGTTGTGGCTCAGGCTCTAGAGTGCAGGCTTAGTAGTTGTGGCACACGGCCTTAGCTGCTCTGTGGCATGTGGGATCTTCCCGGACCAGGGCTCGAACCCGTGTCCCCTGCACTGGCAGGTGGATTCTTAACCACTGCGCCACCAGCGAAGTCCCTCCTTTCATATCTTTTAATCTCTATTTCATATTTTAAACCTCTCAGTATGTGTGTGAATTCTGAGCATCTATCATTAGTGAACTGAGATTCCTGATTCTATCTTCAGCTGTGTCTATCCCTTCCTCTGTTTACTTATCTTTTAATTTCAATGACTATAGTTTTCACTTCTAGATATTTCCTTGTATTCTTTTTCAATTCTGTCCATCTTTTTTTCACAGTGCTCTTTGTTACATGTATTATTTAATGATTTCTCTGTTTAAATACACATATTTTATACTCTTTCATATTTTCCTATTATCTCAAATTGTTGATGGTCTCTTTTAATTGTGTCTCACAGTGGACTGTTTTCTTATGTGGAGAATCCTGTTTAGGTAGAAGTTTTATATTAACCTGTGTGTGGAAGAATCGCCCAGACTGGTTTTGCATTTGCTTCTTGTGGGGGTGTTCTATGGTTCTGGATATACATGCAAGGGTTTCCATTCAGTTCTCACCTCAAGTGGTCCCATCATCATTCCTTTTAAGGGCAATAAAAACCAAGTTCCTAGCCCTTGGGACCTATATCTGGTCTTATATTCCTAGTTAACTGATATGTTTGTAACTCTTTAGGTTTCCTTTTGTGTTTGTTTCCTCTTAATTTTTAATCTTCACAGATTTTCTCTTTCATTCCTTCTGAAAAGATCGGGGGGAGGGTACTTGCAGGCCAATTTTTATATGAAATACTGTAACCAAAGAGATAAATATAGCTTAATAAAGCTATTTTTGTGATGAGGACATTTATCTACATTGCATAGTTGGGCTCAGTTTCCATGGCCATGCAGTACAAGAGGGACAGAAGATAAGGCCCAGGGACCACTCAATGTGGCAAAGTGTCCCAAAGTGCCACATTTTCAGGTGTTAAATGATTTTCCATAATTTAATGAATGAAAAGAATCAAGACAAATGGTATGGAAGAAGAATGTCCCTAAATTAAGTAATATATAATTTATTCTATAGTTTTAGACGGCTTCGTTTTAAACTGACACAATTAATAATAACACAATATCTTCTGTGTTCATATTCTGCCAAACATTAATGTTCTTGAAAGTTCTAATGTGTGAATTAAGACCTAGGAGGTTTTATTTTTTGTACTTAAAAATTTTTAATACTCAAATTGAATTTAAGTAAATGCTATCTGTATATTGTCAGTATCCTTGAGAACTAGGATTCTCACCATAAGAGACAAAATATACAGATAAAAAACAAGTTAACTAAAAACACTTTAGTTCAGAACTTGAGTTGGAAGTATAAATATGAAGATACAAAGTTTTACCTTTAAAAAATGTGTGTGTTTAGTTTGTCCATTGAAAAAGGCTAGAAACAATAGGAGACCCAGTAGCAATGAGTAGCCCTAGCACCTACACTGTGGGTTCCAAGTACCATTTCTTACTAAAAATAAAGAACTTCATGGATATATTGTTGACTCCAAGTCTAGGACAAGAAATGTACAATGTGATCCAAGAACATATTTTCTTGGTGGAAGTTTTGTATTAACTATCAAATCTAAGGAAGTACCAAAGAAGCTCAGAGAGGACTCATGAACTAAACTGAATATCTCCCCCACTAGCTAAAGACAAGACAATCTGAGCATCAGATTAATATACTAAGAGATCTAGGCACTGAGATCTGTTAACAACATAGTTTTTTCACAAGCCGACATATGTTTCCAGATGAAACAACACAAACCACATGTAAAATAGTCTTGCTAATAAAAACTAATCTAAATCTGATCAAGCCTCTAGATCAAATCACCATACTTACAAAAGACAGAAGAGAGGAACATGTTAAATGATACTACAGAGATACAATGAATAAACTGGGAAATGCTACAATTGACATACTTTGTTTAAAAAAATAAATTCCAAGGTAAAAGAGAGACAGAAGGGACTCTATAAATTTAAAAAAGGCTTAAGAGTCAATTCAATCATTTGCAATGTGTGATTCTTATTTAGATACAGATTCAAAACAAAGAGAAAACGTTAGGATATTTATGAGATCATTGGAATTTGAAAACTAATTGGATATTTCACAATATTTGAGAACTGTTAATATTTTTGGTATGATAATGGTACTGTAGTTATGTTTTAAACAACTGTCCACATCTTTAAGAGATACACAATAAAAGTTATAGATAAAAAGGACATTATGTCTGGGATTCCCTGCAAGATAATAATGAGGAGGAGTAAATGAGTGGGGCATATAGATAAAAAAGATGGACAGTTGTTGTAGTAGGGTGAAAACATCATATAGGTTCATGATTCTGTGCTCTGTAAGATCACTAATAAGAAGAATTAAATTTGCCTCTGGAAACAAACAAAACTAATTCTACAATATGAGTGAGCTAAACACATAAAATATATCAAAATTTAATGGCAAATTTTTATTAAAGGATTTGACCCATATTTACTATAAGATCTGTTTTCATCAGTAATTTCCTTTTACTCATTATTGTGAATTCTGAAGAACTGTATCAAGCAGAAAATATAGTTATGATTCTGTTTTACTTTGTGTTTACTTCCTGAAAGATTAACATGCCTTAAGTTTTTAACAAAACAAGGGAATTCCCTGGTGGTCCAGTGGTTAGGACTCTGCACTTTCACTGCTGAGGGCCTGGGTTCAAACCCTGGTTGGGGAATTAAGATCCCGCAAGCCACACAGGGTGGCAAAAAAAAAAAAAAAAAAAAAAGTTTTAACAAAAAGTTCTCTCTAATATTGTCTAGGTTTTTAACAGCTGCTGTTTCTCCTCCTGTACAATCTCCTTTCAGTCACAAATCATGTTGATTGCGTTACAATCAAACATCTTCCCACTTGGATGCTATACAACTCTTTCCTTTGCAGACAAAAAATAATACCAGACTCTTCCAGTCAAAACAGAAACTAAACTTTGGTGTCAATGTAAATTATGTACTTTGAACTGCAGACATTTGGAAGCACTTAAGATTATATAAGTTTTTTTCCTTTTCCTTTATATAGGATTATATAAGTTTTTTTCCTTTTCCTTTAGAAGAATTTAAAAAAATCACTTGATTTTAGATTTAAAAATAATAAATAGAATGTTTTTCTCACATTACAATAACTTGGAATAAAGAGCTTCCAAATTCAAAATGGTAACTTGTTTCTTCAAAGCCCTGGCAAAATATCAACAACTTGGTTAAATGAATAATTTATACAATACTAAAGTTTAAAAAAACCAAAGATTAAAAAAGAAAAACAATAATTATGTGAATAAGTCTCTGAAAACACATATGCTACAGCTGATACACACACATGTGAGTGTGTGTGCACATGTACACACAGACGAAACACAAATTATTTAGTAAACACTCATCAAGCATGCACTAGGCAATATTATACCACCACTTACCAGGCAACATGCCAGAAAATAAAACGTTTCTACATATTTATATATACGAAATCTTAATTATGTTTACATATACCATTTTGAAAACACCATATGAAAGTAAATAACTAAGGATTTAATAACAAATACAGTAATTAATATTCATTTTAAACAAATAAATTGTTCAAAAAAATTAAAGAAACATTTTAAATCGCATAGTAAAAGTATTATTAGTAAACATGACAATTATTTTAAAAGGTGTCAACATGTATGTAGGTATTTGTTTAGTATACTATGCTATTAAAATACTATTTTTGTAATACTGTTTAAGATTATTACATTAGTATTCATAAAAAAGCTATTCATTTAAAAAATCATGGTTTACATCTCTGTTTCAAAATAAAGGTTAACACATATGATTAATGATAGTCAATCGACTCTTAGTGAGAAATTAGTATGTGCCAGGCCCTGTTCTAAGAACTTTACATGTATTAAATCAGTCAATCTTCATGTGGACCCTATGAATTAGATATTATCCTGTTTGGCAGAGAAGGGAGCAGAAGCAGAGAGTAATACACACCTTCTTTAAAGTCATGCAACTAATAAGTAGGATTCAAATTCAGGCAGAATAATTGTTTATCAACATTTATACAGAACACACATAGGAAAATAGTAAAAGCAATGGAAATAGCTAGAACTACAGAAAAAGTTGATGATGACATTTTAAAATTTGAACTTTGAGCATTTAGAGATACAGTTAATTTTTAAAGTAGTATATAAATCTGATATAAGGAAGTACACAACATAGATCTGAGTGGAATATGAACTAGCCAGTATACAGGATTACTACATTTAAGTCAGTTCATTCAGACCTAATCAAGTCTAAGCTAAATTAATAAAAACCACCTTGGCAATTATTTCTCACCTTTTAATTGCACATTTTATGGCTAACACAGTATCTGAAATCATAATGTTCTTTTTAGGACTATAAAACAAAAAATTGCTATTATTTTATTAATGTTAGAAGTATTTTCTTTGAAATGAAGGCCTTTATAAAAGCTACATACATATGTATGTATACATATATATACACACACACATTTTTCCACCTATATTAGTATGTTAACAAATATACTTATGTATGCATATACAAAAACACACATATATTTCTACATAATTATACATACATACATTTATATGTATATTTATGTATGCATATGCAAATAGACCTGATATCATCAGGCCTTCACATGAAAATGTCCAAAATATCTATTTTTCCTTCATATAAACTGCAAACTCCAAGAAGGTAGAGCCCATAGCAAGGTATCTAAAACACAGGTGATATTAAATATGTATTTATTGCATTACTGTATTCCCTGCTTATAAATGGCATTTACCCAATCATCCTTGCTAAACTTGAAAATCATTTTAAGCTTTCTCCTATCTTTATCCTAAAGTTGGAGTAAGTCCTATTCCTTCAACATGCTTTATTCTCTATCCCCTATGTCATATCTTTCATTCAGCCTCTAAGTTTCTCATTAACTGGCAAGTGTCATGGCTTCAGTCTGAAGCCCTTCCAAACTATCCTCTATTTTGGTAGTTCTCAAAGCTGGCTGCAAAACAATATCATCAGGGGAATTTTAAAAAAGAATGTGTATGTGTATGTGTATGTGCATGTGTTTTCAGGCTGTATCTCAGAGCTAATAAATACTCCAGAAAGCTATTTCTAAAATACAACTCTGATCACACTAACACTTACCTACCCTATCTTGATATCCTTTATTGGTTCTCTCACTGCTTACAGAGTTAAGTTTTGGAGAATGACAGTGGCGTTTCATGAGCCAGACCCATTTCATATTTTCTCATTCCTCCTTAATTATACACTTGCTCTAGTTCAGACATGATAAATTATCCACAGTCCCCAAAATATGGACATTCCTTTCAACTTGCATGCCTTTGCACAAGTTTTTATATATATATGATTTATCCACACAGCACCAGACCCCATCTTTCCACTGGGAAGCCCTCCTGAGGAATACCATTCCCTCCTTGCTTCTATGGACTCCCTGCCCTTCCTTTATGTTCTCATCTGCAACCACCTGCTTAGCATTCTTGGTCACATCCACCTACAATCCCAGGGACAAATACAGCACATAGTTCGCTGAAGCTATATGATGCATGCTTAATAAATAAATGATGTGAATTTTGTTTAAAGAAATCTTATTTTTCATATTAATTTCCTTGTAAAATTATAGGCATGTGCCACTAGACAATATTTAGGCTATCATATACTGTATTAATAGGCATAAATGCAGCATAAGAATACAGAAATCTGAAAACATTATACTTAAACAAAAATAACTAATTTTTAAGTACAGAAATATGCAAAATGTTTTGATGATGATATATAATATTCCATCACACTAGAAAGGACTTGGTGCTTCCAATCTGCCCCCATAGCCATAGGCTATCAATGTTCTGATTTGTAATTTTGTGAATTATTTCACTTGTTCTTTAACTTCAAAAAAAACAATGAAACCTTTAAGTTGTAATCCTTTGACTTCTTTCAATCAACATATGTATTTGAGATTCATCTATGTTTTTCTGTGCATGAGTGGTTCATTCTTTTCAGGCAAAATAATATTTCACTGTATGAATATACCATAATTTGTCCATATTCCCACTAAAGAATGACAGTTGAGTTGTTTTTGGTATTTGGATATTATGAATGAGCTCCTATAAACATTGCTCTAAAATTCCTACAGCATGTGTATGTTTTAATTTTCCTTGGGTAAATACCTATAAATGGAATTGCTAGGTCATGAAGTAGATATTGCTCAAGTGTGTAAGAAACTATCAAGCAGTTTTCAAATCCAGTTGTACCATTTTACATTCCCATTAGCAATGGATCAGAGTTTCAGTTGCTGCACATCCTTGCCAACATTTGCTGTTGTTGGTCTTTTTAATTTCAGATGCCACAGTGCATGTGATATGGTATCACATTTAAATTTGTGTTTCCCTGTTCACAAGTTATAGTAATCTTTTCATGTGTTCATCGGACATTTGTGAAGTTTTTTTTCCAGTCTTTGGCCAATTTTTTTCTTGGGTTGTTTCTTTTTTTAATCAATTTGTGGGAATTATTTAAATATACTTAATGCAAGTCCTGTGTCAAATACATGAATTGCAAATATTTTTTCCTAGGTTATGGCTTACTTTTTCATGTTCTTAAAGTTGGCTTTTGACAAGCATTAGTTTTAATTTTGTTAAAGTCAAATTTATCTATTTTTTTGAGATGGTTGGAGCTATTTCTGTCCTTTCTGAAATCCTTGCCTACCTCAAAGTAATAAAGATATTTACCCATGGTTTCTTACAACATCTTTAAGGTTTAAGCTTTCTTGTTTAGGTCTATAATCCACCTTGACTTTATTTTTGAGTATGGTGTGAGGGAAGAGTCGAGTTTCCTTTTAATTCTATACTGACACCCAGCTGTTCCACCACTATTTGTTGTAAATACATACCTTTCTCCAGTGGACTGATCTGATGCCTTGGTCAAAAATCAAGAGTATCACAAGCAAAAGAATGAAGTTAGACAACTTTCTTAGAACATACAGAAAAATTAACTTAAATTTGATAACAGATTTAAATGTAAGAGATAAAACTATAAAAATCTTAGGAAAAAACAGGAGTAAATCTTAGTGATGTTGGCTTCGGCATAACTTTCTAAGCCTTCAAGTGACAAAAGAAAAAAGATAAATGGTACTTCATCACACTGAAAAACTTTTGTGTTGCATATGATATCATTAAGAAGTGAAAAGATTACCCACAGAAAGGGAAAAATATTTCATAAATGATACATCTGATTAAAAAAAAAACCTTGTATCTACAACATATAAAGAACTCTTACTACTCAATAATAAAAAGAAGAATAACAACATAACCAAACAATGGGCAAAGGACCAGAATAGACATTTCTTTAAAGTACATAAACAAATGGCCAATAAGCACAAAAGGTAGTCAACATCATTAGCCATTAGGGAAATGTAAATCAAAACCACAATGAGAATGACACCTGCAAGATGGTGGACAAACAAGCTCCAGGCCCTAGCTCCCCAATGGAAAAAAAAGTAAACAGCATATGGATTAAAGCTTTGTGGGAATTCTAGAAAACAATTAAGGATCAGCAGCAAATAAACCCCCAACCAATTTGACACTTTTCAAATTGGTAGGAAAATTTGCAGCATTTTTACTTGCTCCTCCTGGACTGTCTCCATGGCACATCATAGTGATGTCAGTTGGGAGGAGGCTACCCAATTTTCAGTTCCTCCTTTGGATGGAACAAAAGAGAGGCACTTGTTTCCAACATACTGGTCTGTCTAGGGGCTGCCCCAGGCACTTGTTTCTGTCTTTCCTGAAGTACTTATGGGAACGATGGCATGGTTTGGATATTAGGTTGGAGGTTGCCAAAAGCTGTAGTGAATGCCGCAGTGATTGAGAGCTATGGGGGAACTGTAGAGCCGTGCTGTGTGGAGTCAAGAGATTATTAGCAGAGGACTACAATACATACCACAGGCTTTGTGAAGAAGCAAGTGTGAGACTCTAAGAGAAATAAGACATTTAAAAGCAGACAAGTATACAGAAGAATTGGAATAAAAGTGCACACATGGGCCCAGGGAAGATACATCTCCAGAAAAGGCTCAAGAGGATCTTCAGTCATCAGAACAGGCTGATTAGTGAAAGTCTTCTGCACAGAGCCAGCCTACAGAGAATGCGAGATGTGGGTATTACCTCAAATGCCCAATTTTCAACAAAAAAATCAGAAGGCATACAAAGAAACAGGGAATCACAGCCTATCTGAAAGAACAAAATAAATCCACAGAAACCAATCTTAAAGAAACACAGGTCTCAAATCTACTAGACAAAGAGTTTAAACCACTGTCTTAAGGAGAACATGAACAGAAAACTAAACAGTACCAGTAAAACAACACATGAACAAAATGAGGATATAAACAAAATAAAAAAAATTATTTTTAAAAAGAACCTAACAGGGCTTCCCTGGTGGCGCAGTGGTTGAGAGTCCTCCTGCCGATGCAGGGGACACGGGTTCGTGCCCCGGTCCGGGAAGATCCCACATGCCGCGGAGTGGCTGGGCCCGTGAGCCATGGCTGCTGAGCCTGCGCATCCGGAGCCTGTGCTCCGCAACGGGAGAGGCCACAGCAGTGGGAGGCCCGCGTACCAAAAAAAAAAAAAAAAAAAAAAAAAAAAGAACCTAACAGATATTTGGGGCTGGAAAACACAATACCTGAATTGAAAAATTCACTAGGGTGGTTCAACAGCAGACTCAAACAAGCAAAAAGAATCAGTAAACCTGAACAAAGATAATTTGAAATTATAGTGTCTGAGGAAAAAAGAAAAAATAATAAAGAAAAGTAAATAGAGCCTAAGGGACTTACGGTTCTATCAAGTGAACTAATACACACATTATGAAATTCAAAGAAAGTGAAGAGAGAGAGAAGGGGGATAGAGAGCTTATTTAAAGAAATAATGGCTGAAAACTTCCCAAACTTGAGGAAACACAGGATATAAAAATACACAAAACTCAACTACCTCCAAGTAGGATAAATATAAAGAGCCTTGTACCAAGATACATTATAATCAAACTGTTGAAAGTCAAAGACAGATAATCTTGAAAGCAGCAAGAGAAATGCAACTGTTCATATAAAAGGAATCCTCAATAAAATTATCAATTGATTTCTCAGGAGACACTTTGCAGGCTAGAAGGGAGTGGGATGATATATTTAAATTGCTGAATGAAACAAACAAACAAATAAACAAACAACCCTGTCAAATGAGGATTTCATATCTGGCAAAAATATCCTTCAAAAATGAGGGCAAAATTAAGACATTCTCAGATAAACAAAACCTGAGGAAGTTCATTAACATTAAACCTGTTCTAACAAAAAATGCTAAAGAGAGTCCTTTGAGTTCAAATGAAAGGACACTACAGAATAGCTAAAAGCCATATGAAAATACAAAAGTTATCCAGTAAAGGTAAGTAAACAAATATAAAAAATCTTTATTACTGTAATTTTGGTTTGTCGCCCCACTTTTTATTCTTTTATATGATTTAAAGACAAAAGCATAGGATACTTAGAAATCTATGTTAATGAGTACATAATATATAAAGATGTAATCTGTGACAACAATAACATAAAGTGGGGGAATAGAGCTTTAAAGGAGTATAGTTTTTTTTGGGGTTTTTTTTGCGGTACACAGGACTCTCACTGTTGTGGCCTCTCCCATTGCGGAACACAGGCTCCGGATGCACAGGCTCAGTGGCCATGGCTCACAGGCCCAGCCACTCCACGGCATGTGGGATCTTACTGGATCAGGGCACGAACCCGTGTCCCCTGCATTGGCAGGTGGACTCTCAACCACTGCGCCACCAGGGAAGCCCCAGGAGTATAGTTTTTTATGTGATTAAAGTTATCAGTTTAAAACAGATTGTTATAACTTTTAGGGTATTTTATGTTTCCCCATGGTAACCACAAAGAAAATATTTACAGAATATAAACAAAAGGAAATCAGAAGGGAATCAAAGCACATCACTATAAAACATCAACTGAAAACAAAGGAAGGCAGTAAGGGCTGAAATGAGAGACAAAGAAGCTATAAGATGTACCAAAAACAATGAATAAAATGGCAATAGTAAGTCCTTTTCTATCAGTTATTACTTGAAATGTAACTGGACTAAATTCCTCAATCAAAAGACAAGATTGGCAGAATGGACTAAAAAGCCAGAATCAACTATATGCTGTCTACAAGAGACTAACTTTAGATCTAAAGACATGCATGGGTTCAATAAGATATTCCATGCAAATAGTAGCCAACAGAGAGCAGGGGTGGCTATATTAACATTAAGCGAAACAGACTTTGTCAAAACCTGGTACAAAAGACAAATAAGGTCAATATACGATAAAATGGTTACTCCACCAAGAAAACATAACAACAACATGAAGGCTTCACACTTCCTAATTTCAAAACTTATTACAAAGCTACAATAATCAAAAGAGTGTGGCACTGGCATAAAGACAGACATGTAGGCCAATGGATTAGAATAGAAAGCCTTGAAATAAACCCTTGTATACATGGTGAAAATTTTTTTCTCAAGGTTATCAAGACCACCCAATGGAGGAAAAGACAGTCTTTTCAAGAAATGGTGCTGAGAAAACTGGATATACACATGCAGAATAATGAAGCTGGACCTCTACTTTACATCATATACAAAATTAACTTAAAATGGATCAAAGACCTAAATAAATGTAAGAGGTAAAGCTATACAACTCCTAGAAGAAAACATAAGGGAAAAGGTTCAGGATACTGGGTTTGTCAATGACTTCCTGGATATGACACCAAAAGCACAGGCAACAAAAGACAAAACAGATAAATTGGACATCAAAATTAAGAACTTTTGTGCATCAAAGAACACAATCAACAGACTGAAAATGCCTCCCATGGAACAGGTGAAAATATCTGTAAATCACATACCTGATAAAGGTTACTATCTAGAATACATAAATAACTCCTATAACTCAAAAACAAAAACACCAAACCTGATTAAAAAGTGGGCAAAGAACTTGAATAGACATTTCTCCAAAGAAGATATAAAAATGGCCAATAAACATATGAAAAGATGTTCACCCTTACTAATCATTATGGAAATACAAATCAAAACCACCTAATATACTACCTTACACCTATTAGGATGGCTATTATAAAACAAAAAAACCCAGAAAACAACAAGTGTCAGTAAGTATATGGAAATTGGAAGCCTTGTGCACTGTTGACGGGAATGTAAAATGATGCAGCCACTATGGATAACAGTATGACAGTTTCTTAAAAAAAGTAAAAATATAATTACCGTATGATCTAGCAATTCCACTTCTGGGTGTATACTCAAAAGAATTGAAAGCAGGGCCTCAAGATATATTTGTACACCATGTTCACAGCAGCATTTTTCACAATAGCCAAAAGGTAGAGGCAACCCAAGTGTCCACTGATGGATGAACAGATAAATATAATGTGGTATACACATAAAACAGAATATTATTCAGCCTTCAAAATAAAGGAATTCTGACACATTCTACAATATTGAGGACACCATGCTAAGTAGGTGAAATAAGCCAGTCACAAAAAGACAAATACAATCATCAAAATGTTAAATATAGAGTTGCCATATGACCCAGAAACTCCACTTTCAGATATACTCCCAAGAGAAATGAAAATATAAGTCCACACAAAAACTTTAAATGTATGTTCAGAGTAGAATTACTTGTAATAAACACAAAGCAGAAATAAATGTCCATCAATTGACAAATGAATAACAAAATGTGGTATATCCATATTATTACTTGGCAATTTAAAAAGGATTAATTTAGCAATAAAAGTACCAATACATGCTACCACATGAACGAACTTTAAGTGCATTATACAAAGTGAAAGAAGCTAGTCACAAAAGACCACATATTGTATGATTCCATTACATAAAATGTCTAGAATAGGTAAATCTATGGAGACAGACACTAGATTACTGGTTGCCTAGGGCTGGTGGAGGGCTGTTTCGGTGGAATGACCGGGAATGACTAATAATGGGTGTAGAGTTTCTTTGGGGCTGATAAAAATATCCTAAAATTGTGAGAATGTACAACTCTGTGAATACAGTAAAAATGCTGAATTGTAACTTTAAATGTGTGAACAGCATGTAAATCTCAATAAAGCTATTAAAATGTAAAAAAAATTAAGGGACTATATACGAGATCTGTTTCTGGGCTCTCTACACTGTTCCACTGATTTGTGTATGCAGAAAGCACAGTCTTGACTATTGTAGTTTTAGAGCAAGTCTCGAAATCAGATAGCATGAGTGCTCTAATTTCATTCTTTTACACTATTCAGCAATCATAACTGGTTCTCTCTGGAACTGCTAAACAATCTAGACAAAATCATTAACATTGTAGAAGGCTTGACTTTTCATTCACTTTGACCTAAGTGAAATTTATAAAACAATCAACGAATGCAGAATACACATTCTTCTCAAAGGAACGGTAAAAAAAAGACTATATGCTGGACCTTAAAATATATCACAATAAATTTGAAAAGACTGAAATCACAGAGTATATTTCTGCTCACAAGGGGACTAAATGAGAAATTAACAAGAATAAGACATCTAGAATATCCCTAAATATTTGGAGGTTAAACATTGTTAGACTGCTTGATATTGTTCCATAGATCACTGAGGTTGTATTCTTTTATTTTCATTTTTTCCTTTCTTCAGGTTGGATAAATTCTAGAGATCTGTCTTCAAGTTCACTAATCTTTCATTATATGGTCTTTAAACTGTTATTAAGCTTGTCCACTGAAGTTTTCATATCAGGTGTTACAATTTTAGCTTTACAATTAAGCTCTTTCTAGAGTCTCATTTCCTTGCTGATATTAACCATCAGTTCACTCACTGGGATCACCTTTCCTTTAAATCTTTCAAGGAACTTAGAATAACTTCTTCAAAGTACGTTTCTGCAATTTCTAACATATTGAGGTATGTCAAGACTTGTTTCTGTTGACTATATTTTCCCTGGACTGTGGGTCACATTTATCTGCTTCTAGTATTTTTAATTATATGCTGGTCATTGCAGGTGGTTCACTGTAAGGTACCTAGATTATGTTGTCTTTATTTGAAGAATGCGGATTTTTCCTCTAGCAAAGAGTTAAGTTATTGCTGGATTCCTTTGCACCTATCAAATTTATTTTTATAATTTATTTGAGCAGGTCTATTCCAGTTTTTAACTTAATCCTAGGGCCTGACTCTTAACCTAGAGCTGCTCTGTCTGATATGGTAGCCAGAAGGCACATGTGGCTATTAAGATTTAAGTATACATTAATTAAAATTAAATAAAATTTAAAATAAATTATTCTTTTGCACTAGCCATATTTAAAGTGCTCAAGAACCAAATGTAGTCCATGGCTACCAAACTGAACAATGCAGAGACATTTCCATTATTGTAGAATGTTCTATTAAACAGCATTGCATTCAGGCTTGGTCCTTAACCCAAGGAAGAATCAATTGAATGATCAAGGTTCTCAGCAATGGACTTACTTCTTTTAACTCACAGCACTCTGGCAGTGCTTTTAAACCACTTGTGTGCAAGCCCTGTGCATGCACTGCAGAAGTCTTGGACAAGGACTGAAGGTGAATAAACACACAGATACCTTGTGTTTCCACTCTAGCCTCCCTCCAAACACATGGGCATAGTTTCCTCTGATCTAATATCATCTCCTGCAAGTTTCGGCTATTTCAAATACCTGGACTTAAATTTCTTCTTTTTTAGTGCAGCAAGACCACTGCTCTGAGTTCTACCTTCCTGAGTCAGCAAGAGTAACTCCCAGACACAATACCAGGGAAATCACTGAGCTCACCTCTGTGCATTCCCGAGCAGCCTGTTGTTCACACATTTTTTTCCAATTTTATAATTGTTTTTTGAGGGAACACAAGATTGGTAATAATTACCCTGACATGACAAGAAGTCTCTATTGCTTTTCAAGGGACCAAAAGCAATTTTTCCCTAATAAGGAAAAGGCTCCTGCAGTACAGACTGGAATGATAAGTTTTCATTTATTTCAAACTGACTTAACACCCAATGAAGTTCTTCCCTTCCAATTTCCTATAACTTTCAATATATCTTTTCCTAATATCTGTAAAACTGGTTATTTTCTATAATAGTCAACAGAAAATGGAATTAGGTACATAAATTCCTAAACATTTCCTTAGTAGAAATTTCCCTCCAGGTTTTGCAATAATATATAAATGATAATAATTACTGAATTATGAGTAAACTAAAAGTAAATTAGTAAGTGTTTACTTAGCTTCTAATAACTAGACACTGCTGACCTACCAAATGTGATTACTGAAGTGGAGAGTTATGAAATTGCCTTTTCTGGATTCTATTTAGAACATATCCAGAAATGATTACCAACATTTGAGCTGTTAATAACGTAAGAAACTAAAAGAGATTAAAAATGCGGGGCTTCCCTGGTGGCGCAGTGGTTGAGAGTCCGCCTGCCGATGCAGGGGACACGGGTTCGTGCCCCGATCCCAGAAGATCCCACATGCCGCGGAGCGGCTGGGCCCGCGAGCCATGGCCGCGGAGCCTGTGTGTCCGGAGCCTGTGCTCCGCAACGGGAGAGGCCACAGCAGTGAGAGGCCCGCGTACAGCAAAAAAAAAAAAAAAAAAAAAAAAAAAAAAAAAAAAAAAAAATGCGAGTAATACTTCTGTGAATAGAAAAGTAAGCCCAAACTAACTTATCATTTGTCCATTCAACCTACCCCTCTCTGATCTCTCTTGCCCAGTATCCTAATTCTCTGGCTGTGTATTCTAACTGGCTGTGTATTATGGCACATTGTTCTGGGAGTAAAAAAAGGGAAGAGTAGGCTGATAAACCCAAGGGAGTAAGCTAAACATGTTGCCCAAAATATGAAGAAGGCAGAAAAATAAAAGCCACAGAGTCCCTTGATTTCAGTAGTATCTGCTGTGCTGGAAAGAGGCACCCCTCCCACCATACCCACAACTTCTCAGGATCTCAATCTGCTGGGGTAGCCTTCAGGTGTAATAAAAAGAAAATGGCAATCTAATACTGAGGCTATTATATCTCACATCTAATGTATGCATTGTTTATGTCAATAATTATTAATTATATGGATTCATAATTACTTAATACATTAAAGTTGAATTAGAAATGTGTTTATATAAAATTTAAGAAAAGTTGGTTCATACTTTCCAGATGTTTTAGGATGATCACCTAAAATCTTAAATAGATTTGAGATTACAATTCTAGTCATTAAATTAAAAGTTACAGGGACTTCCTGGTGGCACAGTGGTTAAGAATCCACCTGCCAATGCAGGGGACACGGGTTCGAGCCCTGGTCCAGGAAGATCCCACATGCCGTGGAGCAACTAAGCCCCTGCGCCACAACTACTGAGCCTGCATTCTGGAGCCCGTGAGCCACAACTACAGAGCCCACCAGCCACAACTACTGAAGCCCGCGTGCCTAGAGCCCATGCTCCACAACAAGAAAAGCCACCATAATGAGAAGCCTGCTCACTGCAACAAAGAGTAGCCCCCGCTCACCGCAACTAGAGAAAGCCCACACACAGCAATGAAGACCCAACGCAGCCAATAAATAAATAAATAAATAAATAAATAAATTTTAAAAGTTACAATTCAAAGTTAACACTTCCTCTTCAATTTCAATAATAAAAACTCTAGAACTGCTTTGAATTTTTGTTTTGTTATGAATTATATCAGAAAAAGTACTGCATTTCTAGTTTAATAGGGATAACCAGAAATAAGAATAGTATAACAATATTTTATAACTGAAATAATTAAAATAAACTATAAAATTACTACATAAAAGAGATCTAATCTAGCTTATGCAATTTCTATAATCTCTTCAGTGCTGCAAAGGCATTTATTTCTAACATGATGACTTTACTTCTCTGGCTAATGCCACGACTAGGATATGGTACTGTGATCCTTTTTGTACAGTTATAACCTTGTAATGCTGAACCTTGTAGTTAGCTAATGGTCAGGAAAACAAAATTCAGTAAATAATACCATTGTAATGAATTGGTTCTTAAGTAAACTTCAATGGATTTTCTCCAAATCCACAAACAAATAACAGTATAACCTAAATGTTAAGTTGGCAGTTATTGCACAAAATAATAGAGATGCTTCTTATACTATTGTAAAACACAAGGCAGAGTTCAGGAAATAGTATTAGTATGCACGGGATGATAGCCTCAGTTTAATAGTTTATTAAGTTCTTTTTTCAGTTTTTGGATTCCTGGAATCACAGATGCCTCCTCCTCTTGGTTTGAAAACTTTGTTTGTTTCCTATTATAAATGTTGTAATCTCAATAGAACTGTCAATTACTTAAGTGCTCATTCTTAATTTTCTTCTTGTATAATGTGTGTTGTCCAAACGTTGTTAAATCCTAGCAGAAGCCACTCCAACTTCTAAGATTATAACAGGATAAAAACTAAAAAATTGTGTGATAAAGCAAAGTATCAACAAGTTGAAAATTATATAAAAGTCATTCTCTTTGAGAGATAAGACTAATTATCTTTGAATATGTAAATATAACTAGTGTTCTCCATAGGAAACCAGTAAATACTTGTGGACTGGTTACTGACTACTGTAAGAAATGCTTTGGAAACTTGGGACAATTCTCAGGACACTTCCTAGTTTTTCAATGGAGTCAATCATTTCACCTATTTTTATTTATTTATTTGGCTACACCAGGTGGCTTGCAGGATATTAGTTCCCCAACCAGGGATCAAACCCATGTCCCATGCAGTGGAAGCACAGGGTCCTAACCACTGGACCACCAGGGAATTCCCCATTTCACCTATTTTTAAAAAATGTTTAAATGTTCTTGAAACTGTTTTATTAATATGTATATGCAAAGCCAGGAACATCATCCAAACTATTTAGCAGTGATTAACTTAAGAGCAATCTCAGTGAAAAATAAGTCTACATTATATTCAGCTCCCTAAAGTCAACTAAAACTTGAATTCTCTTCTGGCTTAGCTCTTTCTCTTACCTACCCTCCTTGTACTTTTGGCATTATGGAGCTTGGAAGTACTTTTTCATTGCCAAGATACTTCCATACATTCTTAAGCTTAATCCCTTTATCTCCTCAGCTCAATAAAAAACCACCTTACTTCCAGTGACACTTTTGTCTGCACCCTCTCTAGTACAGTGTACTCTTCTTTCATATACTGTTACTTCAGAGGCAGAAAAAAAGGACATGTATTTTTCCTGGTTCCCAACTGTCATTTCCAGTCCACTAATCCTTCATTAAACAACCTTTTCAATTTTGAAATTTCTGTTATCCATTCATAATGTGTGGTCCACGGGCTAGTAGTGGTCCAAAACTGATACTGCCATGAAGCTAGTACTAAAATTCAGAAGAAGCAATTAAACATTTTATAGGAATTTCACAGAGCAAACTTTATGGCTTTGAACCCATTAAAAGAATGTTTGCTTGAATCTTGCATGTCTATATATTTCTTCGTTTCATTTTTTGATAAGTCATTTTTATTATGTTATAAAAGTAGTGGTCCATAACACATTGGAAAAATGTTTTTTTAAACTGGTTTTCACCACAGACAGTTTGAGAAGCACTGATTTGGATGACTTGCTTCTCATCTGTACCACTGTGATTTGACAACAAAGGTTACTTTCCCATATTAAAATATTTTTTTGTCAATATTCTAGACAAAAAAGCAAGAATCACCAATACAACACTCTAGTCTCACAATTTCTTGACTCATTTATTCTAATAAAATTTACCTTCAAACAATAACCCCAGCCATATCCTCTCCTTAGTCCTCTTTAATCCTTAACTCTGAAACTCTGCTCTTGGATCACCAACTTTCATTCTCCTACCTTCTTACCAAAACTGCTCTTTACTGTTCTTACTGGAATAAACACTTTGTCCGGATATGGATTTGCTTCCCTGAATGCAATGCTTATTCACAAACAGCCACCCATGGACTTACAGAATGCCTTACGTATCACCATGAGATTCCACACAGCATTGTTCTGATCAAGGAACTCACTTCATAGCACATGAAGTGTCGCAATGGGCTCATGCTCATGAACACTGATCTTACCAAGTTCCTCATCATCCTGATGCAGCTAGCTTAATAAAACAGTGGAATGGATTTTTGAAGACTTGATTAGAGTGCCAGATATGTGGCAATACCTGGTGGGGCTAGGACAAGGTTCTCCATGACATTGTATATGCTCTAAACCAGAATCCAATATATAGTACTTTTTCATCCACAGCCAATATTCACAGGTCCAGGAATCAAGGGGTTGAAATGGGAGTGGCTTCATTCATTATTACCCATAGTAATCCAATAGCAAGATTTTTGCTCGCGGTCTCTGCAAACTGAGATTCTGTTAATCCAGAGGTCTTAGCTCCAAAGGGAGAAAAACTTCCACCTAGTGACATAACAAAAATTCCATTAAACTGGAAGTTGAAACTGTTACCTGGTCACTTAGGGCTCCTCATGCCTCTGAATCAATATGTAAGGAAGAAGGTTAATGTACTGGCTGGGGTAACTAATCCTGACTACCCAGGGGAAACAGAGTTGCTACTATACAATGGAGGTAAGGAAGAATATATCTAGAATACAGGAGACCCCTTGGGGCATCTCATAGCCATCTTATGTATTATATCCATCTATATCTAGTGACTATGTCCTTAAAAACTGAGGGTTAAATAAAGATACAGGCAGATAAATGAGAACTGAACTAAACAAGAGCACATGTGTATTGGAGAAGAGAAAGAGAGAGAGAGAGAAAGGAAAAAGGAAGGAAGGAAGGAAGGAAGGAAAGATGGAAGGAGGGAGGGAGGGAGGGGCTAAAAGATGTTATTCAAGTTAGGGAAAATAACCAAAAAGGAAAATTCATTCCAACATGAAGAAACAGAGAGTATCTAAAATCAATGATGGATAAACATAGAAGAGTATATTTTTAATTCTCATAATTTCTTTAAAACACAATTTATTATTTGAATCAAAATAAATATAAAAATATATGTTAATATATCAAAAGGATGAAGGCAAATGAAATTTTACTGTTTTAAGATTCTTAAATTTAAACCATGTGGTGCATTATTAATATCAAGAAGATTGTGAGAAATACCATGGATTAAAAAAAAAAAAAAAAACTAAAAACTGTTAAGATGTCAATCCCCCTCCACTCCAATGATCTACTGATTCAACACAATCTAATCATAATCCCACCAGGCTTTTTATAGAAATTGAAAATCTGATTTTAATATTTATAGGAAAATACAAAGAATCTATAATAACAAAAACCACCTTAAAAAAGAACAAAGTTGGAGGACTTTCAATGCCCAACATCAAAATTTACAGCAATCAATGCAGTGTGGCATTGGCATAAACATAGAAAAATAGATCATTAAAATAGAATAGTATGTCCATAAATAGATATATATGGTCAATTAATTTTCAAAAAATGACACCAAAGCCATTCAATGGGGGTAAAAAACCACCTTTTCAACAAGTAGTGCTGGAACAACTGAATATTAACTTGTTCAGAAAATGATCCTGAATCTTATACTATACACAACAGTTAACTCAAAGTAAATCACTGATTAAAAGCTAAAACAATAAAGCTTGTAGAGGAAAACACAGGACAATATCTTTGTGATCTTGGGGTGAGGAAACATTTCTTAGACAAGGTACATTAAAATACTGATATATCAGACTTCATCAAAATTGAAAACCACTGTCCATCAGAATATAAAATTAAGAAAATGAATAAGCAAGAAAAGACTAGGAGAAAATATTTTTACTACATATATCTGACAACTGACTTTATCTAGAATATACAAAGAACACCTACAAATCAATAAAAAGTCAAATCACCCTATTAAAAGATAGGCAAAAGACTTGAACGGATGTTCAAAAAGGAAAACATATAAATGATCGATAAGCACATAAAAAAGTGTTCAACATTATTAGTCATTGGGAGATGTGAATTAGAACCACAATGATATATATATTACTAGACACCAAATAAAATAATTATAATTAAAAATACTGACAATTGTTGGTGAGTATATGGATCAATCAGAACTTCCATAAACTGCTGCTGAGACTGTAAAATGATACAGCAACTTCAGTGAACAATTTGCGACCCAGCAATTCCACTTTTAGGTTTTTAACCAAGAAAATGAAAATTTACATCCACGAAAAGACTTGTACAAGAATTCTCATAGTAGCCTTAGTCATAAGGGACAAAAACTGGATAAATTCAAGTTTCCTGTTCCATCAACAGGAAAATGAATAAGAAATGTAAGTTTATACACAATGGAATACTACTTATCAACAAAAAGGAAAGAACTACTGATTCAAAGAACAACATGGGGCTTCCCTGGAGGCGCAGTGGTTGAGAGTCCGCCTGCCGATGCAGGGGACATGGGTTCGTGCCCTGGTCTGGGAGGGTTCCACATGCCGCGGAGCGGCTGGGCCCATGAGCCATGGCTGCTAAGCCTGCGCGTCCCGAGCCTGTGCTCCGCAGCGGGAGAGGCCACAACAGTGAGAGGCCCGCGTAACGCAAAAAAAAAAAAAAAAAAAATTTACATGGATGAATATCATAAATATTTTGCTGTCACTGTATAATCCACTTGTATGAAGTTCTAGAATAAGCAAAATAAATCTGTGGTTAAAAACAGAAAAGTTGTTTGGGTGGGGCAGGTGTGATTGGTAGGGAAGGGAAATAAATGAGGGGACATTTTTGGGATATGGAAATGTTCTATATCTTTATAGGGATGTGGTCGTGTGGATGTATTTGTCAAAACTTGCCAAATTGGTGATTTAATATTTATGTATTTCATTTGTGTGTAAATTTTATCTGAAATAAAAACTAAATAAAAAGTAAACATATTAATAGCGAAAAACTCTCAATTTCTAATGATCACTAAAGCAAAATAACACTCATGAAGATCTAGTAATATATTTATGATTTGTAGAAATATTTATTGAAAAAGTTTCCAGATAAATTATAATTTAAAAGTATATTTTATTATATATTTTCACCTACTAATAACATTATTATAATTTTTTACCACAAAGGTTAAATAATATTAACAATGAGTTAATATATAAATTTGGAATTTTTTTCAAGGGTTTCTAACACTGAAACAGGCTATTAGTAACAATGAAAACCATTACCCCCTGAATCATTGCAAAGTATCGACATTAGATATTTAAATTAATTCTAGGAGGTGGTTTGGGAATCTGATCTTTTGTGATCCCAGAGCTTAGTACTATGATAGATGAGTCAAGTAGCAATTAATCAAACAAACCTTTAGGCAAATGTACAAGCACAGACACAGAGTCATTTTCAAAAGAGTGGAGGCCTTGATGTTGAGAATACAAGTTTTATTTTAAAGTGTCCTGATACTTTGGACTAAAGACATATATTTTGTGGTGAATGATATATTCAGATATCTTTATGTTCCTCCTGCAATACTTGTGTAAGCAAGTCAGATAATTTTACTAGATATTTGGTTGCATGTAATTGTTTTTGAAGATAAAATTTAGCAGAAATATAATCCACCAAGATGTTAACTGAAATCTTTCCTTATGAAATCAGAGAAGTACTGAAGAAACAAAACCACAGCAATTTGAATTTTTGTGCCCAAATGGCGGTTTATGAAACTATCAAGTAGTTTTCCAAGAATACTACTACAAAATTTGAGAATTTAAAAATGATAAATTTATAACTTACACAAAAAACTTCACAGCCTTTAGAATAAAGATGGCTTTCACGCCAAAAAGTTTAGAATACAGGCTCCTTAATAGAGACTCCTACTAATTATCAAATCTGCTCATGGTTTAAATTCACACTCCTTGCAATCTTGCCCAACACTGCTTCTTCTGGAAAATAAGGATGGGTTTACTATTACACTGAATAACAATATATCAAAGAAAATGGTATTGTATACTTAATACAGTCTATTATACTTTTTAAAGTATTAGTTACAATGCTGGTGAAGACTAATTTTTAGGGAAATAATTTCAGATTTTGATATCTTAAGATGGCAAAACTATACGTAGATCTTTAGGATTGATATGCTGAAATGCATAGTCATCATTCTAACAGAATGACCCACAGGAATTAGCACAGAAAAAGAATAACAGAAATCCTACATCTACTTCAAAAAGATGAAGAAAATCTTATGAAAAAAAAACATCAGTCCTTAACAGCAAGATGTAAGATTAGAAAAATATATATTTCTTACCTGCACAAGAATATGACACAAATAAATGTGATCATCTTAGGTATATTGAGATCTCAAGCATATAACTTTCTAGAAAAAGTAAAACTAATTAATGATGTAAAAATATCAGATTAGTGATTGCTATTGGGGAATGGTAGGGACATGGATTAACTGGAAAGAGCATGAGGGAAAATTCTGGGGTGATAACTAATATGCTATGCTGAAGAATTCAGAGGCCAAAGTACTGATGCCTGCATTTAACTGAAATGCATTAAGTGAGTGAGATAAACTGACAGAGGAAAGGATGGATAACACAGAGATAATGTAATAAATCAGGCTTAGCAAAATATTAACAATAGATTCCAGGTGGTAAGTAAATAGATATTCACTGTAAAATTCCTACAAGTCTGCCATATGTCGAAAATATTTCATAAGAAAATGTTGGGGGAAAAAGGTTGAAAGTAAGGATGGAAAAGGATATGACATTCAATACTTAAGTAGACTTTAAGGCAAGAAGTATTATAAAAAAGATAACAATGGACATTTCATAATGATAAATCAGTCTACTGAATAGGAAGATACAGTAATCCTAAAGATTTAAGAACCTAACAACATGGCTTCAAAATAAATAAGACAAAAGTTAACAGAATTAAAGGGAGAAAAATTCATCATAATCATTTGATACTTTAAACACCTCTCTCAGAAACAGATACAACAAACAAGCAGAGCACAGGGAGATCAGCTCGGTGCTTTGTGACCACCTGGAGGGGTGGGATAGGGAGGGTGGGAGGGAGGGAGACGCAATAGGGAAGGGATGTGGGAACAGATGTGTATGTATGACTGATTCACTTTGTTATAAAGCAGAAACTAATAAAAAAATAAATAAATAAATAAATAAATAAATATGAATACAGAACTGAAAAAAAAAGATTAATCTACTTGGCGTAAATGACATATAGAGAAGAACATGATATTTGGCAACTGCAGAATACACACTATTTTAGAGTACACAGCTCATCTAACAAATAAAGCCTGTCTTGGGGTCATAGGAAAGTATCAACAAAGTTCTAAGGACTGAAATCATATAGTTTGTTTTCTCACCACCATGGAATTAAATTCTAACTCAATGACAGAAAGGTAACGTCAAATCTCCTAATGCTTAAGTATTAAGCAACACACTTCTAAATGTTTCATGGATTAAAGAAGAAATCACATGCAGAAAATAACAAATATTTTAAGGTATATAATAATGAAATACAACATTTCAAAAACTTGTGGTATGCAGCTAAAGCAGTATACAAAGAAAAATTAATAGTTTTCAGGAAAATACCAATGGTTTGGACTCAATATTGCTAAAAGGCCAATCCTCCTCTAATTGATCTTTAGAGTGCATGCAATTCCCATAAAAATACTAGCAAATTTTTTTTTTAGTGGAAAATGACAAGCTGAACAAAGGACCAAGAATCCAGAAACAGACCCATACATATACAGCCACCTGATATACTACAATTCATTGGAGGCAGGAAGAAAGGAGATCATCTTTTTAATACATGATAGTGGGTCCAGTCAACTGGATATCCATAGGAAGAAAATGATGTACCTTGACCATATAAAAATTAATTTGGAACTGATGAAGACCTAAATGTGAAAGCTAAAATAATCAAGCTTCTAGAAGAAAGTACAGCAGAATGTGTTCATCACTCTGGGAAAGCAAGGGTTTCTTAAACAGAACACAAAACGTATTAACTATAAGGAGAAAAAAAATTATAAAATTTACCTCATTAAAATTAAGAACTTTTTTTTTTTTTTTTTTTTGCGGTACGCAGGCCTCTCACTGTTGTGGCCTCTCCCGTTGCGCAGCACAGGCTCCGGACGCGCAGGCTCAGTGGCCATGGCTCACGGGCCCAGCCGCTCCGCGGCATGTGGGATCTTCCCAGACCGGGGAACGAACCCGTATCCCCTGCATCGGCAGGCGGACTCTCAACAACTGCGCCACCAGGGAAGCCCAAAATTAAGAACTTTTGATGACAAAATTAGTCTTCACCAGCATTGTAACTAAGAGAATAAAAATGCAAGTCCCAAGCTATATAAGCATTTGTATCCAAATTATATAAATCAATAAGAAAAAAACAAATTTAATATTAGGCAAAAGCCTAACAGACATTTCACAAAGAATATCAAAATGGTCAATAAATATATGAAGAGTTGCTCAACATCATTAGTGATTAAGGAAATGCAAATTAAAGCCTAATGAAATACAACTATATCTCCATCAAAATGACGGAAATTAAAATAAATAATGATACCAAGTGTTAACTCTCACAACGAGAGACGCTCTTACATTGCTGGTGTAAACTGGTATAACAACTTCAGGAAAATGTTTGGCATTACCTACTAAAGCTAATAAAGCTGTGACAGCTATTCTTCTCCTGTGTGTATACCTGTATATGTACCAAAAGTAGTGAATGCTTATGCCCACCAAAAGACATGTAAAGAACACCCATAGTACTTCATTCATAATAAATCAAAAATAGAAACAACCTACATTTCTAACACCTGTTATTTTCATACAATAGAACATAACACCACAATGAAAAAGATAAACCACTGATAACTGTAACAGTACACATCAACATACTGGCATAACTAACACTGGATGAATGAAATCAGACACAAAAGAGTACATAGCACGATTCCTTTTATATGAAGTTTAGAAACACGTAAAATGACCTATGGTAAGTAAGTAAGAGTAGTGACTACCCTTGGAAAGGAATCCTGACTAGGAAGAGACATGAAGGAGTTCCTCTGGAGTGCTGCTTCTGGGTGCTGCTTACAAGACTATATTCATTGGTCAAAGTTCATCAAATTTTTCACTTAAGATATGCATTCCTTACTGTAAATTATACATCCATTAAATTGGTTTTTTAAGTAAAAGTTTAGCTATTCATATCTATTCCTCTATCATTTTTCTTGTTTAGACCCGCATTTTCTCTTGCCTGCATTATTACAATAGGATCTCAACTATTTCTTCAGCCTTGGATGTGTATTACTCAATTCACTTTATGCAGTGCTGCCCAGAAATCTTCTTCAAGAACATACTTTCTATATTACCAGAAAACTAAAACATCTCAGGGGACCCCATTGCCTATAAAATAAAGTCTAAATTCCTTAGCATTTTATTCCTCTGAAGTCCCCTTGAATGAAATCTCAAATAACATTTCTATGTACAATTTTTCTAGGAAGCAATTTGAAAATATATACTTATTTAAAATGTTTATATTCTTTGATCTAGTATTTCCACTTCTAGGAATTCTCCCTAAGGAAATAAACATGGATGTACATAAAAATTTAGCTACAAAAACGTTCCCACTACCAAAAGAAAAGAAAAAAACATAAACACCCTCCCAAATAGCATGAGTTCAATAAATCTCAATATATCCATTTGTAAAAATACAAGAATATCTGACAAAATATAAAATCAAAGTGAAAAATCAGGTTATCAAGTAGTATATATGATATAATATGCATTGAAAAAAAGACAAAGGATCTGTATATGATTGTTTTCCCTTCTTGCTTATCTGTACTTTTCCAAAGTTATCTATAGTTTCAAAAAGTTGTAAAAATTTTATAATAATAAGAAAGAAAAGTTACCAGAATAGATCAAATAACAACAATATATTTCAGCAAGATGGACTGGAAAAAAATGCACAGGCAAATAACTGTATGATAGACAGCAAAGCAAATTAACAAACTGACAGGGGAAAAAATTAATAAAAATTTATAGTCACTATAATAAAGAATGTTGAACACGTTTCCTACTTTTCTTGAAAAATGAAACTCTAAATGTTATGATTTATTTTCTTTTCAAGTATGAGTTTTTTGTCAAACTTCTAATAACTTAACAAATCATTATTTTGCATCTATTAGGTGCTAGCTACTATGTGAAATACAAAGGATACAAAGTGAAGGCAACACTAACAATGGAGAGATTTAGAAACTTGGTTATGTTTTCCTCTGCTAAGGTTACCTTTGATGGTTACATCACTGGCCAAGACTCCGGGTTTACTTGGAGAGATTTGTTATTTTTATGTTCATTTACACACAAACCAAGACAACTACAGGCATCCTGGGGGTATTCACGGAGGATTGGTTCCAGGAATTCCTGCGTATACTGAACCCCACAAATGCTCGAGTCCCTTATATAAAATGACGTAGTATAATGAATACAGTTGACGCTTGAAAAACACCAGTTTGAACTACACAGGTTCATGTGGATTTTTTTTTTTCAATTAGTATACAGTTGGCCCTCCATATTCGGGATTTCCGGATCTATGGATTCAAAACCTACAGATACAGAGGGCTGACTATATTTAAAACTATTGCCTCTTTATAAATCTCCACCACCATCCACTGACCTATCACACTGAGAAACTAAATAAACCTAACATTTTCATTAAGAAAAGGATGGCCACCCCACTTCCTAAATTTATCAACTTGCCAACATTTGTATCCATCCAAGTTCTTGGTATTCCTCTGTTAACAATGAACATAGTTTCACTGTCCCTAGCAAAAGACAACTCTTCCACTTATGTTCTAGATCCTATCCCCTCTCAATTTACTTATCTACTCCAGGACTTTGCTACTGCAATACTCTCTTCTCTCCCTTAAAATCACCTTTCCTTCTTTTCTGGTTCACTTCCATCAACACAACATCATGCCTTAGAATCTCCCATTAAAAAAGAAAGAAAAACTCACCAACGACTCACCCTAACCCTAACCATAAGCCCCCTCTCCATCTATTGCCAATTTCTCTATCTCCATTACAGGGGGATAAAAGTTGTATACATTCACTTGGTTCAGTTCCTCACCTTCCATTCTGTCCTCTAACTACTCCAATGTGGCCTCTGTCCTGGACAAAACTCTTGTCAAGGCTCTCAACATCTCCCATGTGATCAAATCTAAAAGTAATGATTCCATCTTCACCTTGCTTGACCTCTCAACACCATTCAAGGGAACTAATCATTCTCATCTTTTGCAAACACTTCCTTTTCTTGCCTTTTCTGACACCATACTCTCTTCAGTTTCCTTCTACCTCATTTGCTATCATTTCTAGTCTCCCCTGTGCGCTCCTTCTACTTTGGCCAACTGCTAAATTATTGACAGACCACAGGGCTTGATCCTAAGCCCTTTCTTTCTCAATTATCTTTCCCTGGTTTGATCTAGACCCACAGCTTTAACTATCTATAGGCTGATGACTGCAATAGCCAAGTGCCTGCTCAATACTTCCATATGGATTTTTAAGAATCATCTCAAATATACCACATCCAGAGAAAATGTAAATTCCCTTCCGAAATACGTTGATCTTCCCCCCAAAACTTGCCCATCACAAAAATGGAAGTGAATATCTATACACTGTTCAAGCCCCAAATAGACTCAGCCTAATTCTTCCAGCTCCCTTATGCCCCAAACCAATCTGTCTTCAAGGTCTACTCACTATACTATTGAAATATTTACCAAATCTGTCTACTTCTCTAAATCTACAATTGCCCCACTGAGCTACCATCAGTTTCATCTTTGACTTGGACTGTTGCAACAGCCTTTCTCCCTCAATATCTTCTGCATTTATACACAATTTTTAGCCCTTACCATGGCATACAAGACCTTACAAATTTGTCTGCTGCCTATCTCTTCTACCTCGTCACTTGCTGCTATCTTCCTTGCTCACTGCACTTCAACCATATTTAAGCTTGGAGTATTTACATCAGTGCCTTAAACACACTAAGCTTGTTCCCTCTCACAGGGCATTGTTGATGTATTCTTTTCTGATGGAATGCTCTCTTCACAGATTTTGCATGGCTGGATCCTTCTCCTCTTTCAAGTATCAATTCAACTATTCACCAAAATTCAACAATTAAACAAAAGGACTGCCTTGATCACCCTATTTAAAGTGACAATCCTCCTACCAATTGCAGTCACTCTCCATTACATTTTCATTATATCCCTAACTGAAAATACTTTACTCACTTATTTGTTCACTATCTATAGTTCCATACTAAAATGTAAGTTCCATAAGAGTAAGAGCCTTCTATATTTGGATCATTGCTGAATTCCCCAACACAGACATATAACAGGTCCTCAATAAAATGTGGATGAATGAACAATATTTCACTAACTTCTTTTAGTTCAATGTATCTTGAAATAGATCTAAAACAGCTAAGCTCATCAGTTCATTAATTCAACAAGCCTATATTTTGTGCCTACACTGTCCTAAGGACTAACAGACACAGATAAAGAACAGTTCTTACCTTCATGCTAGGTGGGAAGACAGGCATAAAGTCCATTAACTGTACTGCAGTGTGACAAGTACTATAATAGGATGTAAAGTAAAATGTGGGCAAAAAGAAGATATCTACCAATATTGCTTCATGTGAGAGAACTTTATTGAAGAGATGATATTTAAATTAGCTTTAAAGTAGTAGGTAGACAAGCAAGTAACAAGTGGACAGAAGCATGTGTCAGTGAGAGGGGAAAACATGCTTAAAGGTAGAAAGAGTTATAAAGCAACAGACCAACTGTACTTTTTGTACATTGTTCAGCTGCCTTCCTAGAACTTTCTTCATTGTATTATTGGAGTGGATACACGTCTTCCTCTTATTTGGTTTATCTTTCATTTTATTGGGTTTAGTGCATGGTATAGCTTGCGGCTATAGAGAAGGAGAAAACTGACTAGTGAAATGTTTAGCTGAATTTCTTTAATTAACCTGATGATTACCCCTTGGTCCTCCCTGCTTTTTGTATTTGTCAACTCTAGACCTGAAAGATCTCAGGATCTATAGTTTTCATTATAGCATTTGACAAAAATGAATTAACTATCAAAAAAAGATGTGCTAATTATATTTTGGTTAAAAGAGGCACATAAATGTTTTAAAAATATTTTCAATGACAAACACAATTAAGAAAAGTGTACAAATTAAAAGGATTAATATGGAATTTAGATATTTGGAGTGACTTATTTCCAGAAAATAGTGGTGAGTTAAGATTCTCTGCATGGTGTTCAGGTAATAGAAATTTATGATCAATTATTCAGCCTTGATAGACCAAAAGGGAAAATTAACAACTACAAGACAACAAAAAAAAAGGAAACTCAGGGAAGGGGTTGAAGGATGCTGAGATGCTTAGCCTGGGGAAAGAGAAAATAGTGCTAATTAAGGTGAAATTTCTGTGGTATTCTTTCCAAAAACCCCAAATCTCACTCCAATCATAAGAAAATGGTATAGTTCCGGCCTGAGTCCGAAGGCCTGAGAACCAGGAGAGCCAATGATGTAAGATTCAGATGTTAATCTCATACAGAAACACCCTCACAGACACACCCCGAAATAACATTTTACCAAATATCTGGACACCCTGTAGTCCAGTCAAGTTTTCACATAATTATCATACTATCCCTTGGGGTTCTGGCTAAATTAGGCTAGTTCTAGGCTAGTTTCGATTTCCAAGGACATGCATAGATGGTCAGAGCCTGGCAACAGGAGGCTTTGGGCCTCACTGATACTTGTAGTCGGTAGGATAATATTACAGAGATTTTCAGTTATTGGACCTCAGCTGGTACCTGATACAGTAGGTGAAGGGCCTAGCCTCTGAGCACTGAATAAGTTAGGCATGGGAATGGAGGTTGGGATGTGGACTTTTGCCAAAAGGGCCAGGGGGGTTGGTATATAAAATATATCCAAAACACAAAAGCAAAGGCCTTGTAATAAAGACTTGGAATGTAGCAGGGATAAAGGAAGAAAGTGGTACGTTCTCTATGTACATGGGTGTTTTAGTTAACTTAACAAAATAGATGATTTCTAAAAAAAATCAAATGTTTGAGTTTATAATTGTTTCAAGAACATAAAATTAGTTTTGGCTATCTCTTCAACAATATATTGAATGATCCAAGATTGAATACACTTGGTAGGGCACAAAATGCTAAAAACAGCTGCCCACTTTAAAAGTTAAATTGAACTTTTCCCAACTTTAATCTGAAGATAAATGTCAGATTTCCACATTGAGATAGGATAGAATCATTTGTGGCATAACAATTGTCCAGCCAAGAACAAGGAAAGACAGATTAAATTTTTAAAAAATATCTGTTTAAGACATCAGAAGGTTGCTGCTGCAACAATAACTTGAGCAGCTAGGATTCTGAAGAGGGGTTAACTGGAGACAGGTGATTTGAAGATCTGAAGTCATTGTTTTCCCCCTGAGTTTTAAAGGTTCGGAGAATGGGCAAGAGGCTGAGAAATCCGGCTTTGACTATACAGAGGGCTCCTGCTGGAGGACAGAGAAATCATCTAAGCTTCTGGCAGTTATGCAGGGCTGAAGTGACAAAATTGGAGATTTGAGACTTGGTTCCATCTCAAATCATTTGTTAACTCTCAAAACTGTATAGGGCTTAAAGTTAAAAAGCTAAGCCTTAAGCCCTGTGAAAAGAATAATGGAGTTTCCCATAGTCTTACAATGCTAAAGAGACAAACACTAGAATAGAGGATTCTCCAGGAGTAGAGCCCTAGTGAATGCTCTGCTCTCAGTGTGGGAAGCAAAAGTACAGGGGTGAACCACAAGCAGACCAAGACTTACCAAAACTTTCACCCAGCCTCCATGGGATATAGTAAAGAATTTCACAGTGATAGAAATGAACTAATAAGGAAACATTTTATGAAGTAGGAGAGAAAAGGGACAATTGGTTAAGTGATAACCTTAAGCAGGCAAGAAAAGATGTAAACTAGTGTGAAACAGAGAAGTTGTCCTTAAACAGAAGCATGTAAAAAAGAAAGTAGAAAAGGAAGAGTATATGGGTACAAATGGAGGTAGGCTGGCGAATGAAATGGTGGGGACAAGCAGAAATTCTTTTTTTCTATTGGGAAGCAGACGTTGGATGCTTGAGGAGAAAGGAGAAAGATAAAATAGTCCTCCAGAGGGGGAGAGTGAGTGGAAGGTTGCCAGGCAACACCAAGGGTCTACTTGAAGACTGTGGTCATGAACTCGAGGTAAGTTCAGTCGGCAAACTTGTGTGATAGTCTCCTGCCATATAAAGCTGTGAAGGTGTAGAACAGGCAGAAAGTTAAATTTATAAAACTTAGGTTTTGCTAGGTGAGCAGGATAAACGAAGAGAGGGCCAAAACAACTGAGGTTATATTACATGCAAGTTGGTGATAATTATGGTGAGCCACGGAATCCAAACTAGATAAAGAGGGAAGTGAGGACATGAGGGGATTAAGGGATAGGAAAAGAGGTGGTAAGATCAATAAAATCAGGTGGCAGGAGAGTTGACAATTTGCTGGAGTTAGAGTTCTAGAGTGAGCTGGAAAGATAACAAATGGTGGTCATCAAGCGGGATGCTTGAAATTGAGACTGATAATGACCAAGAACAGGGTATGACCATAGGGTGGATGGCAGAAAGAGTACAGTGTACGTGGATTATTGGAGGAGAGAGATTCAAAGAGTTGAGAGGGATATTGAAAGTATCACCTACATAGATATTTAAATCACCAAGAACTGTGACAGGAGTAGGCTGAAGAAAGAGACAGTGAAATAGATCCTAAAATCTTTAAGAAATGAGGGAAGCGACACGGGAGTGTGTACACGACTGCAACAGGAGTGTGTAATGGGTGATACAATCTGATGAATGGGCCTCAAAGCTGGAGGTGTTTAGAGAGAAAAAAGGAACAATGATCTAAAAACACTAATGAGGAACAAGCCTCCAAGCCCAGTGGTCCGACTGCTGGGCGAGGGAATATATTCACATTTGAGAGGACTGCAGAGGAAGCGGTATCCTCAGGGCAGTAATCAGGTTTCAGTTAGAGCAGGAAGGTGTAAGTAATGTTCAGAAAGGAATACCCTAATAATTTGATTCCTTTATCAATGTTTACTAAAAGGCACTGAATTAGGCACTGGGAATAAAACAGTAATAAAGACAATGTCAGCCCTCACAAAACTGTGACTCAAGTAAGAAGTCTCATATAAAAGTGATTACTTTAAAGAATATAACTAAAATTTTATAACAAGCTAGGTTTTATTAGAATGCATATACTTGAAGAATGATATAACAAAATATGCGAGTATTTTAACATAGCTAATCATTGTGGTATTAATTATAAGCTAAAAACTAATTCGAATTAAGAATATGTGGGGAAAAGTCATTTTTTCATGTAAAGAAAGAGGGGAAAATGGTAAGTGTATGTTTTTTACAGATATTGTACATGCAGTTACCTGAGACAAAGCAGCATCCCGTTCTTCAATCACTGCATTCATTTCTTCTGCAGTTATTCTCTTTTTACATTCCTTGGTCTTGTAGATTCTATCCACAATTATAGCTCCATTCTTCTGAATAGCTATCCCTGTGTCTGCATTGTTTATTCTGTTCAGTAATTCCTGTAATGTCTACCAACACCATTATATGTTAGTCAGACATGAAGTTTTAATATATTTTATTTAATATAGGGTTTTAATTAATAGGCACATGTGAATTGTAAATTGACTGAGTGAAGTTATTGAATTTTCATATTGCAGCAAAGATGTACATTATTAGTGTGTCAATTCTTCTTTTGCCCACATCTTAGTTCTTGAAACCCACTCAATTGAACTTAAGCCTCTAAGATATAAGACTGACATCAAGAAATCTCCTCAGAGAATGGCTTACCATGTCATTTTCTTCAGGGTTAATATTTTCTAGCCTAGAAAAAAGGGACACAGAAAGCCTGATCAGTAGCATTTCCTTAGTGCAGCAAAATGAGTTCGCTTTTTAAATCTTTAGAACCTCAAGTAATTTCATTCGACTAGTCTTTAGAGTCAACCATGACATTGAACATATTAAAGTGCCACCTGCTCGACTCCATCTTTCAATAATGCTCCATATCTTCTGCACTGACTTCAGACTGTTAAGTTATTAATGTTTACTGCTATATATGACTACAAGGATCAACTGTTCATATGTGCTTAGATGAGGAAAGTTCCCCAGTGATAGAAGTACTCATTCTCATCATTATATTTATTTCTAGACTTTCAATTCTTACCAGAAACTGTATTTCCTATCCTTTTTGGACATTATCACAAATAAAACAAAGCAAGTATTTTTATTACAAAGTTTAACTATGTTCCCTCAAAAGCAATGACAAATAACTACCACTAAATTTGACCTGAAAATCTCCTGGTGCTACCTATTTGTTGAAATAAATATGCTATATAGAAAGGCTGACCAAAATTGGTCACATTTTTAAATGACTAATGTTATTTCCTTTTTTGCATAACATAGAATTATTCAATTTAAAGGCAAAAGAAGTAAACTGGTTCCCTTCATAAATGGACTTTTTGTCTTTTAAGAGTCATAGTGTTTATGTTTGTTGATGTTGGTAAATTGAAGAAATGCAGTTAAAGTAAAGAAAGAAGTTCTAAATGACATATTTAGAAAATGTATATAATATAATTTAGGCAGTCATTAAATTGGGTAGATTAAATGAAAACCTATAATGGGTACCAGTGAAATGATGGAGATTTTAAAAATGATTTCAATTATTTAAAAATTGTACTTAAAAGCTTAGATATCCAAATTCGTGTTTCAAGTTTTCCCCCTCCATTTCTGTGCTCCTGTGATTTAACATTTACCATAGAAAAAAGGATACTAGGAAAAGATTACAGAAGACAATTAATAAATTTGTTACAAAATTGTTCCAAACTCCACAGTTCAATCAAACTGCTATAATCATGGAGAGAAAATATAGATTTTAGAACATTGCATTTACACAGGAAAAAATATGAACATATATCAAAAAAACTATTTCTACCCATATTTAAATGGTGTAAGTCAACAGGTAGGTGTAGTAATTTTGAATTATATATATTTAATGTTTATCTCAAACTACTAATGTCCCCTTGGATTCACATACCAATAAGGGCAAATATGTACTCTTATCTTTTTCTCCCAAAATAAATCAAGTTTTCAAATATCCTGCTTCATAAAAGCTTAGTTTACAAAAACTATGAGGATAATCACTTCATTTTTATTCAATTAAAAAACAGTGGAAAAGTATAAGATAAAATTCTTACACTTATTTATGATCATGTAAAAGTATTTGAAGAACATGAGCGGCATTTAACCATCAGTTATTGGTTGGCTAAATATGATTTTTAGGGAAGCCATATGTGGTAAGGAATATTTACCTTAATGTTCTTTTTAGATGAAATCAAACTAAGAGTCAATTAATGGTAGTTTCCAAAGAAGTTTCAATTTTTATAAACTTCACAATTTATTAAACTTGATCATTTAAAATGTAAAAAGATACACGGAAATTAAGCATTTAGATTCACAGATTACTGGGAACTTAAAAAAAAAACTAGTTCTCAATATTATGCAACTCCCTTTTTTTGTTTCAAAGAGTTACATATGATCAAAAAGAAAATAACAGTGTAGGTAGGTTAAGTAATTCATATATTCCAAATAATCAACATAACAAAAAGTGCATGAAATTCCTATGTAATATTTATATGTTTTTTTCAGGCAATGCAAAATGAAGTACTATTACTTTAAGGAAAAGCAAATGAAGAGTTTAAATGTTTTAAATTAACAGCTTTCAATAGGAAATGGTTAAGATAACTGTATTTAGTCTAATATTAAATTCCCTGCTAACAACCAAAATTTTAAAAAAATTAAAATCATATTTTCTTATCAGATGTTATATACTAGGTCCTCGGCACATAAATTTAGCATTCTGACTATAAATAACTTATGTGATTGCCCTTAAAAGTACATGATATATAGTGATTTATCATTTTCTGATAAATGAATCTGAATCATGTTTTGGTGAGTGAGTGTGTCAGGTATGACATGCAGGGCATGAGTGAGCCATGTCAACCACTTGGCATGTGAATCTCTATTTTGCTTTATTATTAGCCTTTATAATTGATATAAATATAGTGATAAATGGTCACTAAGAGGAAAATAAAACTTAAAACCTTTTATTATACAGCAGGTTCTTATTTGCTGTACACCTGCAACTAACACAGCATTGTAAATCAACTATACTCCAATAAAAATAATAAAAATGCCTATTTAAAAAAAATAAGAGGGACTTCCCTGGTGGCAGAGTGGTTAAGAATCCATGCAAGGGATGGGGTTTGAGCCCTGGTCCGGGAAGATCCCACATACCACGGAGCAACTAAGCCTGTGTGCCACAACTACTGAGCCTGTGCTCTAGAGCCTGTGAGCCACAACTACTGAAGCCCACATGCCTAGAGCCTGTGCTCGGCAACAAGAGAAGCCACCGCAATGAGAAGCCCATGCACCGCAACAAAGAGTAGCCCCCGCTTGCTCACCACAACTAGAGAAAGCCCGCATGCAGCAACGAGGACCCAACGCAGCCAAAAATAAAATAAATAAAATAATTAAAAAGAAAAACTCTTGCACCTATTAAAGTCTGCCTTTGTAGTGCAAACTCATTCATAGACAATATGTAAATGAACAGGTATGGTTGTGTTCAAATTTGCATTTCTTTAGAAGTTTCAGGAAGTATTTGTCACAGATATCAAAGATCAACTACATAGTAATTTAGTCTCAACTAGATTATACAGAGTACGGATGAGCAAACATTTTTTGTAAAGGGTCAGATAATATTTTAGGCTTTACCATATGTTCTCTGTTGCAGCTACTAAATTCTGCCTTTGAAGAAGAAAATCTATTCATAGACAATATGTAAATGAACAGGTGTCGTTGTATTCAAATAAAACTTTATTTACAAAACAAGTGGAAGGCTGGATTTGCACCATAGGTCCTTACTTTGCTGATCCCTGATACAGAGTATTGAAAAATGAGATCAGATCTTTGATGTTAATACACTGTAAGTGCCAATTCAGTATATTTGACACATTTTTCTGAGGTGGGTCATTTAATATCTAGTTAAAGATAAAAAATCAACAATAGTGGCTTCCAGAAAATTAAATTCAGTCCTACAATAAGGACATTACTTACTGTATCACTTAAGAAAACAAAAATTAGACAAACAACTTACCTTTAAGAAAAAGGAAGCAATTTGAAACAGTTATATAAGACATAATTTTCTATGTAAAATGACTTTTTAGGTTTAAGGTTTACTAGCAGCATGTACAACACATAGTTTTACTAGCTTAATAAAGACAAAGTAATAGTTGGTATTATATGACATACAGCCAACAAACTATACATTATGTATCATTAATATGAAGTTTACAATTAAACAAAAGAATTTCAACCTTTTGTAATCTTTAAATTATGCCTACAGCAGTCTAACTAGACAGTCATGATAATCAGTAAGAATATTGCTGAAGTAAATGTCCATAGGTTCAAGTTTCAATTGATTTCCTATACCATGCAAATTCTGACTGACAACCTTGCACTCTAAGTGAAAAGACTCATGCATGAAATGTCACATTTCTTGATTTATTCCTAAATCAGTCAATATCACATCTTTCCTTTCTGAACCTATAGTCCTTTACCTTGTTCAATGGGACGAAGCAAAACTCTGACACCCAAATGATAAAAAGAACTAGTCATCAGCTTATCAAAAAATTCTAAATTGTTTTTTTTTTCTCTAAGTCTCCTTTCTTACACAGTGCCACCTTTAATATAAAAAATACACCAACAATAACAGATTGAAAAATAGATACCATGGTCTCAAAAGTTGGAATGTACCTATGTAAACATGTCTATATTGGCATGCATATGTAAGTCATTTTAACCTGAATCCTTTTTACTTTCCTAGTTTTGGATAAAAGCAAAAGAGACAAAGAAAAAAGCATTAAAAATTCAAGAGGTAAGGGAAAGCAGAGAAGTGGCAGAATAATAAGACAAGACAAACATTATACAGAAAGATGAAAAGTAGATTGGAAGTGGAAAAGATGATGAGAGAAAAAAGAAGGAATTTCCAGATTATAGGAAGAAGTAAGGAATTAAAACAAAAAGATGTGAAATAATTTATAAAATTAAAAACAAAAAGATGTGAAATAATTTATACAATTAAAAAAAAAGATGTGAAGTAATTTATATAATTTCATCTTATACTCAATGCCTCTAAATATGCCTTTCAGTCAAGCAAAGCTCAGTTATAAATTGGTTCTATCTTAACAAAGATTTAGTCTAAAATGCACTACTGAAGTTCAGAGCCTATAGACTTCAACTGAGTAGAAAAGAACCTCCACAGTGCCATTTAAAACTGTACTGACATGCTATTTGTTGTTGTTGTTGTTCTTGCTTCTTCTTTTTTTTTTTTTTTGCGTTACGCGGGCCTCTCACTGTTGTGGCCTCTCCCATTGCGATGCACAGGCTCCGGACGTGCAGGCTCAGCGGCCATGGCTCACAGGCCTAGCCGCTCCGCGGCATGTGGGATCTTCCTTGACCGGGGCATGAACCCACGTCCCCTGCATCGGCAGGCGGACTCTCAACCACTGCGCCACCAGGGAAGCCCCTTCGTTCTTGCTTCTTATGTATGATTTTTCCTGATCCCATCACCTGAACCCCTAGACTGTAATACAGCTGTCTATAAACTTTCCTTAGGAACCAATAATTCTTCATATCACTTGATACTATTTTAAGTATTTATGTAATTATTCATATTTACTTAATGCTGATCTTCTTAACTAAATTGAGACCATAATGCTGTGTTCCTAGCAACTAGCACTGTACATGACACATAATAAATATTCAATAAATATTTATTGAATGGACTAATTAACTAAAAGATAAGTCTTGGGATGGGACTGTTTTCCTTTTCTCCATTCCCCATTCCTCCCTCAACAGGAATGCTACCAAGAACAAAATGAAAAAGGCTCTGCCTCAAGGAACCCTAATTTTCATGTATTGTAATAAAAACTATAACAAAACATATGTACAGATTAAAGTAAACAGGCAATGGAAGTTTTAAAAGTTTAGGGAAGAAGGATAGGCTCAATTTAGATCCATCACTTAAAGAGATAGAATGAACAAAACTAAGAGACCAATTTAATAGGAGTTCTGAGGAAGAAGTTTTTGTTTGGATATGTGGGCAGGTGGTTGTGCTGATGATAGGTACAGGGAATTAAGGAGGATCGGGTTTTAAAAATAAATTAATAATTCCATTTTGGATATACTAAGGTTGAGATGCCTGTATAGCTCTGAGGCAGATAAGTCCTACAATGTGTAAGTGACTGACTATGACTCTTTGGGCAGGTAGTCAACCACTCTAAGTTTTTTCACCTATAAAGCCTGAATATCACTCAATGAGTTGTGACATTGTATAAAAAACTGATTTGTTATCTTTTGGGGGTGAATTTTATTTCTAAAAAGAGTAAAAACTATTTAGAAGCAAATTTTATGAATAAAATTGGTGATCAATCTACATAAAAAATTTATGGTCATAAGTTACATGCTAAGTATAGTACTGTGCAGCAGTTGACAAATTGAAGGTAATAGTACTTGCAAATCCCTAAAGAAAACTTCTAAAGTTATTAATAGCTGCAATACTGAAAAAAAGAAAAAAGGTATCTATTTTGAAGAGTATGTTTAAAAACATTTGGTCCCAGCAACTGTTTTTGTAGATAAAAACAAACTGATTCTGAAAGGTATAAGGAAAGGCAAACATACCAGAATAGTCAAAATAATTCTACAATAAAAGAGCAAAGTTTAGAGGAATGACATTATCTGATTTCAAGATGTAACAAAAAGATTTAGTAATCAAGAATGTGTGGTATTGGCAAAGGGATAGAAACACAGATCAATGGACAGACAAGTAAGTCCTGAAATTAACGCACATGAATAGTCAAATAACTTTTGGCAAAGGTGCAAAGGAAATTAGTGGAGAAATGATACCATTTTCAACAAATGGTACTGGAATAAATAAATGTCGACATGCAAAAAAAAAGAAAAGATCATTTACATGTACCATGTATCACTTTTCACAAAAATCAACTCAAAATAGATTGTAGGCCTAAATGTGAAACACGAAGTTTATAACTCATAGAAGAAAACATAGGAGAAAACTTGGTGCGACCTTACATATGACGATGAGTTTTAGATTCAATACCAAAAGTACAAAATATGAAAGAAAAAACAATCAATAAACTGGATTTTATCAAAATTTAAAACATATATCCTGCTAAGCACACTGTTAAGAGAAGAAAAATACAAAACATGTACTGGAAGAAAATATTTGAAAACCACATACCTGAAAAACGACTTACATCCAGAATGTATAACGAACACTTAAAATTAACAAAAAGGAAACAAACAACCCAACTGAAAAAACTGGTCAAATATCTGAACAGACATTTTACCAAAGAAGATATACAGATGGTAAATAAACATATAAAAAGGAGCTCAATATCATCTGTCATTAGAGAATGGTTAATGTTCAAAATAAGAAAAAAAGCAAAACAAGAATGGCAATTCCAAATTGAGTAAGAAAGTATTAAAAAAATCAAAAGGATGGGAACATGTCAAAGGCATGTAGGAGCCACCTAAAAGAGTTTCCAATGGTCAAAGTTGGAATACTACACAATAGCGAAGATCAATAAAACTAAAAGCTGGTACTTTGAGAAGATAAACAAAACTGATAAACGGTTAGCCAGACTCATCAAGAAAAAAAGGGAGAAGACTCAAATCAAGAGGATTAGAAATGAAAAAGGAGATGTAACAACTGACACTGCAGAAATACAAAGGATCATGAGAAATTACTACAAGCAACTATATGCCAATAAAATGGACAACCTGGAAGAAATGGACATATTCTTAGAACAGCACAACCTTCCGAGACTGAACCAGGAAGAAAGAGAAAATCAAAACAGACCAATCACAAGCACTGAAATTGAGACTGTGATTAAAATCTTCCAACAAACAAAAGCCCAGGACCAGATGGCTTCACAGGTGAATTCTATCAAACATTTAGAGAAGAGTTAACACCTAGCCTTCTCAAGCTCTTCCAAAATATATCAGAGAGAGGAACACTCCCAAACACATTCTATTTGGCCACCATCACCCTGACACCAAAACCAGACAAAGATGTCACAAAGAAAGAAAACTACAGGCCAATGTCACTGATGAACATAGATGCAAAAATCCTCAACAAAATACTAGCAAACAGAATCCAACAGCACATTAAAAGGATCATACACCATGATCAAGTGGAATTTATCCCAGGGATGCAAGGATTCTTCAATATGCGCAAATCAATCAATGTGATACACCATATTAACAAACTGAAGGAGAAAAACCATATAATCATCTCAACAGATGCAGAAAAAGCTTTTGACAAAGTTCAACACCAATTTATGCTAAAAACCCTGCAGAGGGCTTCCCTGGTGGAGCAGTGGTTGAGAGTCCGCCTCCCGATGCAGGGGACAAGGGTTTGTGCCCCGGTCCGGGAGGATACCACATGCCGCGGAGCGGCTGGGCCCATGAGCCATGGCCACTGATCCTGCGCGTCCAGAGCCTGTGCTCCGCAACGTGAGAGACCACAACAGCGAGAGGCCCGCGTACCGCAAAAAAAAAAAAAAAAAAAACAAACCCTGCAGAAAGTAGGCACAGAGGGAAATTTCCTCAACATAATAAAGGCCATATATGACAAACCCACAGCCAACATCATTCTCAATGGTGAAAAACTGAAACTATTTCCACTAAGATCAGGAACAAGACAAGGTTGCCCACTCTCAACACTATTATTCAACATAGCTTTGGAAGTTTTAGTCACAGCAATCAGAGAAAAAAAGAAATAAATGGAATCCAAATCAGAAATAAGAAGTAAAGCTGTCACTGTTTGCAGATGACATGATACTGTACATAGAGAATCCTAAAGATGCTACCAGAAAACTACTACAGCTAATCAATGAATTTGGTAAAGTAGCAGGATACAAAATTAATGCACAGAAATCTCTGGCATTCCTATACACTAATGACAAAAAATCTGAAAGAGAAATTAAGGAAACACTCCCATATACCACTGCAACAAAAAGAATAAAATACCTAGGAATAAACCCACCTAAGGAGACAAAAGACCTGTATGCAGAAAACTATAACACACTGATGAAAGGAATTAAAGATGATGCAAACAGATGGAGAGATATACCATGTTCTTGGATTGGAAGAATCAACAATGTGAAAATGACTATACTACCCAAAGCAATCTATAGATTCAATGCAATCCCTATCAAACTACCAATGGCATTTTTCACAGAACTAGAACACAAAATTCCACAATTTGTATGGAAACACAAAAGACATCGAATAGCCAAAGCAATCTTGAGAACAAAAAACGGAGCTGGAGGAATCAGGCTCCCTGACTTCAGACTATACTACAAAACTGCAGTAATCAAGACAGTATGGTACTGGCACAAAAACAGAAATATAGATCAATGGAACAGGATAGAAAGCCCAGAGATAAACCCACGCACATATGGTCACCTTATCTTTGATAAAGAGGCAAGAATATACAATGGAGAAAACACAGCCTCTTCAATAAGTGGTGCTCGGAAAACTGGACAGCTACATGTAAAAGAATGAAATTAGAACACTCCCCAACACCATATGAAAAAATAAACTCAAAATGGATTAAAGACCTAAATGTAAGGCCAGACACCATCAAACTCTTAGAGGAAAACATAGGCAGAACACTCTATGACATAAATCACAGCAAGATATTTTTTGACCCACCTCCTAGAGAAATGGAAATAAAAACAAAAATAAACAAATGGGACCTAATGAAACTCCAAAGCTTTTGCACAGCAAAGGAAACCATAAACAAGACCAAAGGACAACCCTCAGAATGGGAGAAAATATTTGCAAATGAAGCAACTGACAAAGGATTAATCTCCAAAATTTACAAGCAGCTCAATATCAAAAAAACAAACAAACCAATCCAAAAATGGGCAGAAGACCTAAATAGACATTTCTCCAAAGAAGATATAGATTGCCAAGAAACACATGAAAGAATGCTCAATATCATTAATCATTAGAGAAATGCAAATTAAAACTACAATGAGATATCATCTCACACCGGTCAGAATGGTCATCATCAAAAAATCTACAAACAATAAATGCTGGAGAGGGTGTGGAGAAAAGGGAACCCATGAGAATGTAATGGGAATGTAAATTGATACAGCCACTATGGAGAACAGTATGGAAGGTCCTTAAAAATCTAAAAATAGAATTACTATACAACTCAGCAATCCCACTCCTGGGCATATACCCTGAGAAAACCATAATTCAAAAAGACTCATGTACCACAATGTTCATTGCAGCTCTATTTACAATAACCAGGACATGGAAGCAACCTAAGTGTCCATCAACAGATGAATGGATAAAGATGTGGCACATATATACAATGGAATATTACTCAGCCATAAAAAGAAATGAAATTGAGTTATTTGTGGTGACTGGATTGACCTAGAGACTGTCATACAGAGTGAGGTAAGTCAGTAAGACAAAAACAAATACCGTATGCTAACACATATATGGAATCTTAAAAAAAAATGGTTCTGAAGAACCTAGGGTCAGAACAGGAATAAAGATGCAGACGTAGAGAATGGACTTGAGGACACGGGGAGGGGGAAGGATAAGCTGGGACGAAGTGAGAGAGTGGCATGGACATATATACACTACCAAATGTAAAATAGATAGCTAGTGGGAAGCAGCCTCATAGCACAGGGAGATCAGTTCGGTGCTTTGTGACCACCTAGAGGGGTGGGATAGGGAGGGTGGGAGAGACACGTAAGATGGAGGAGATATGGGGATATATGTATATATACAGCTGATTCACTTTGTTATAAAGGAGAAACTAACACACCATTGTAAAGCAATTATACTCCAATAAAGATGTTAAAAAAAAAGCTGGAATACTCCAATCAACAAAATAACATAGTATTAGATTATAATTCAAAGTATTAAATGAATATCAGTGAGTCCATACAGATATAACTAAATAAAAAAATGAGGGATACAAATGTCCTGTACTGAAGAATTACAAATAATTTCTGTAGATATTCTCTGAGGAAGCTAGAACTCAATTAACCTCCTAGCCCACACTCCCCAGCCCCATCACTGAGTACGGGCTGCACTTTAGTGATTTGCTTCAAAGAGCAGAGTTTGAAAGAGGAATGTGGGTAACTTTACAGAAGAGAAACATGGCAAGTACTACCTTGGCCAGGTGACCAAGATTAACATCACTGGCTGTAAGTCATATTGATAGAAGATAACCTTGAAATGATGTGATGAAAATGGCATTTCACCCCTGTACTCTCTGTCCCATAAAACCAATACCTCAGTCTAATCATGAGAAAAACTTCAGAAAAACAGAAATTGAGAAACATTCTATAAAATACCTGACCAATATTCCAGAACTGTCATCAAAAACAAGGAAAGTCTGAGAAAATGTCACCCAGCAGAGTAGGCAACGGAGACATAGTAACTAAATGTCTATGGAATCCTGGATAGGATCTTGGAAAATAAAAAGGACATCAGGGAAAAGTAGTGAAATCTGAATAAAGTGTGGCCTTTAGTAAACAGTTGTATAACAATGTTGGTTTCTCCCCTGTGACATATGTACCATAGTAATGTAAGATGTTAGCAATAAGGGAAACTGGGTGAGGGTTATAGGAACTCTGTACTATCTTCACAACTTTTCTGTAAATCTGAAAGTATTCTAAAATAAAATGTTTATTGAAAAAAAAAGGTCAAGTAAAGATGGTGGAGTGAAATCTGAACACAGAAATCTATGTATCCCATCACATGCCACTTGAATGGAAGATAAAAATTAATCAAACAGCAAAGGAAGCAGGACATTATGTAGTAATTTTTTAAAGTAGGGATAAGGTGGAGAGTGGAAAATGATTTTGAACAGATTCAACTAACTTCTCTTTTTACACATGAAAATAGGTATTGAGAAGAGACAGTGACCTCACCAAATCCTGGAAATTTTTCACTAATACCACACAGCTTGGAAATAACCTGAGAGACCAATGAGTTGAGTAGACAGACCAGAGAAAAGTAAAGAAAATCTTCCTGCATTACTGAAGAATCTTTACAGAGGAAGCAAGTATCATCAGGGCTGGCCATTTTTTTTTTTTTTTTTTTTTTTTACTACACTGGTGGAACAAATAAAGCCCAAAAGAAATACTTCATGGAATCAGGATATCCACAAGATGAGACAGAGTGAGCCGTCAGAGCAGTGCAAGACACCAAACAAAGTCCTACAAGCAGAGGACAGAACTTCAAACAAAGTCAGTATCTAGCCCCAAGGAGGTCTTCCCAACTACTACTCTTACCCCACTGCCTTACAGCAATGAAGAAAAGTGGCCCAGAAGCAATACCTAGCCAAGAATCAGAGGAGAAGACAAATAGGTTTCAAATAATATGAAATGTTTATCAAGGAAAATTCACTTGCACTGTATCAGAACAAAGAAAAGTTCTTGACAATTTAAGCATGAGCAAGATGAAGAGAAATGACATGCCAACTATGAATTCACCACAAACACATGACAAAATATCATGCAAATGAGATAAAGATCATAATATAAAAGATAACATAAACCAAGAGAAAGAAGAAAATTGTCCTATCGTGGTTAGCATTCTAGAAAAACATAAGAAGAATATGAATTCAATAAAAGAAGTTCAAAGAGAAGATGCCAAAACAAAAGAGTAGATGAATAGGAAAATTGAAAACTTAAGGATAGACCTGAAACTTATATAATAAAAGAAAGAAAGAAAACTTAAGGGAACATTGAGAATAAATAAACAAACAAAATATTTAATAAATGAACTAGAAAGAACAGGGAATGGGACAGTAACAATTGGAATTACTAACTAAACGAAAGGCTTTAAGAGTATCACAGTGAATGCAGAGAAAAAGACAGGAATTTAAATAATTATGAAGAGATAATAGATAAGGATAAAAGTTCCCTATAAAAATAACTGAAGTCTCTAAAATGGAAAACCTAAAAAACAAATGTAAAATTTCCCTGAAATGAAGAATCAAATAGTCTTTAGAAAGGCATGCTGTGATTCTAAAAATATTAGATCAACACGAACATACTGATTAAGTTGTTCTACTTCAAGAATGAAGAATCATTCAAGTACCCAGGAAGAAAAAATTAAACCACCTATAAGTGAGGAAAAAAGCAATATGCTTGACCTCAGACTTCTTTTCAGCCAAACTCAATGTCAGAAAAGTCAGTAACATTTTTACAGTGTTTAGAATGAAAAAATACTTGAGCCAAGAATTTTATTCATAACCAATTTGAATATAAGGATAACAAACAGCCAGTCTGGAGTATGTTAAAGTAGAGAATAAAGTATTTATAAACCCTTCCTTAAAAAGCTATTTGAGGGCTTCCCTGCTGGTGCAGTGGTTGAGAGTCCGCCTGCCAATGCAGGGGACACGGGTTCGTGCCCCGGTCTGGGAAGATCCCACATGCCGCGGAGCGGCTGGCCCGTGAGCCATGGCCGCTGAGCCTGCGTGTCCTGAGTCTGTGCTCCGCAGCGGGAGAGGCCACAACAGTGAGAGGCCTGCGTACTGCAAAAATAAATAAATAAATAAATAAAATAAAGGTTAAACAAGGGGGGCACTTTGGCTATAGAATCCAATACAGCTTTTACAAATTCTTTAAAAAGTAGAATTCATAAAGAAAAAGAAAAAAAGGAGTTTAAAACTGTTATTTATTTCATAGCTGAGAGTCAAATAATATTGCTTAACTAAAACACTGCACAAAAAATACTGATGAGATTCCAACACCTTAATGTTTTTCCATCTCTTAAATTTAGACAGTTCTTTAGGGAATTAATGTATCTTACTGAGAGAAAACACTGCCTGAAGTTCAAAAATTTCTTCAGTTTCACTTCAATTGATTATTACTCTTCAATTCAAGTAACATTTATACAGCATTTGCTACAAGTCAAGTATTTTTCAATACTTATTAAATCATTTAGTCCTCATAACAACCAATATAAAATAGCCACTATTTCCCTGTTTTGTAGACAAAAAACAGTCCCAGAAACTCTGAATAATCTGTCCATGACTGTACAGCTAGGAAGCAAAAGAGTGAAGATTCAAAGGCAGGTACCTGTGTCTGGAATCTGTGCTCTTCACCTCTACAATATAATGCCTCTCAAATAAAACACAATGTAGAAAATGAATTTTTATCAAATTAATTCTATGTATGCATCTATTCAACCATCAACCATCTATCCTTCCAGACAGTAGTGTTTATATAAACAAAGAGAAATGTTTGTTATAATGTTTCCCTATTGATAAAGATATTCGGGAGTAGGCAGTGTGGAATTTAGCTAAACTTTTAAATTTATTTTTAGTTGTCAATGAGTTAATGTTTTATAATGAGTCTCTCCATCTACTTTTTGAATGAGCCTTCAAAAAAAAAATGAAACCATTAATATAAACAAAAGCCAAATCACATTACCTAGTCACAACCTGAACGCTACAATATTAATTATTTGATGCTTCTGTCTAATGAACCACCATGGGTTTTTTTGTCTTTTTGTTTGTTTGTTTTTTGGCAACGAACTGCAGCTTGTGGGATCTTAGTTCTCCAACCAGGGATCAAACCCGTGCCCCCTGCATAGGAAGTGCGGAGTCCACTGGACCACCAGGGAGTTTCCCACCACGTTTTTTTTGTTTTTTTTTTTTTAATAAATTTATTTATTTATTTTTGGCTGTGTTGGGTCTTCGTTTCCGTGTGAGGGCTTTCTCCAGTTGCGGCGAGTGGGGGCCACTCTTCATCGCGGTGCGCGGGCCTCTCACTATTGCGGCCTCTCTTGTTGCAGAGCACAGGCTCCAGACGCGCAGGCTCAGTAGTTGTGGCTCACAGGCCCAGTTGCTCCGTGGCATGTGGGATCTTCCCAGACCAGGGCTCGAACCCGTGACCCCTGCATTAGCAGGCAGATTCTCAACCACTGTGCCACCAGGGAAGCCCCCCACCACGTTTTAATTAGTGTTTTATTGTGATCCCTCAGAGGCTAGCACCATATTGGGCACAGCAAACATTTGATAAATATATTGAGGGATCAACATAAAAATATTAGATTACTACATTCTATCTATCTTGCAAGTAACATTTCTAGATGCTCTCGGGCCTTTCTACCCAAAGTGGACTCCTTAGATTAGCATCATTTGCATGACCTGGGAGCTTGAAAAAAGGCAGAATCTCAGGCTCCACTCCAGACGTTATCTAATAAGAATCTGCATTTTAACAATATTCCCCAAGTGACTGGAGTACACATTAAAAGTGGAGAAGTAATTCTTTCCAGAGCGTTGTTTCTCTAAGTGCAGTACATTATTTACCTATACCAGAATCACCTGGTTCGCTTGCTAAAAATGTAGATTCTCAGGCTCTACCCTATTTCAGGTGTCAGGTTTCAGTTTAGAACCCACAGCTAAAAGACGTAAAAAGTAGTGGAGAATAGGAATGAGCACAGTAAGCAGAGAGCAGTAAAAGAACCCAGAGCTGAAATAAATCAAGCAGGTGATAATAAGGAGAGGGAAGAAAAGAGGAGTCACAAAGGAAGGTAGAGTAAGGATATCAACAACGGAACTATGAAGAAATAAAGAAAGTAACTGTACTAAGAGTGTTGTGCATTTTTTTCTTTTCTTTTTTCTTTTTTTAGTGACTGAAAACGACTAGCATGCCAAAAGTTTTAGAAAAAGACTGTGGGGATATGGAATTTACCACTGTAACATATAAGCATCAGTAACATTTTTAAAGATGTAACCACCACATAATTCATGTACTTCATAAATGCTCCTAATGTCATATGTAGTTTTAAATGTGTACATACAGTTTTAGAGACATTTCCATATGCTTGGATCGTGCAATTGCTTCATCTCTCTCCTCATTGGCTAACTGCAGTCGAGACATAATAGCTTCATCACGTTCTCTCTGTGCAAAATACACCTCTTCAACCAGAGCTACCAAAATATATAATTCATAATTAATTAGTGAAAATAAAATAAAAATGTATACTTTTAGCAAAAATAAAAAGCAAAAATTATTTTATTCAACTGAGTTAGCATCAATTAATTTGTTTACTTGAGAAAACATTATCTTTTTAAGTTACTGCAAAATTGAGATACTATTTCATACCCATAAAAGCAAAAATTAAAAGGTCAAATAGTAAAAAATATTGAGCGTGTGAAACAAAGGAAACACTCAAATATACTGCAGATAGGTGTATATGTTTTGACAACCATCTAATGAGCAATTTGGCAATGCTGAAGTTGTGCCTAGTCCATAACCTGGCAAATCTCCTCTTTGGTATGAAGCCTAGAGAAATTCTTGCACATGTACACAAGGAAACATGTATAAAAATGCTTAGGAACAATGTATAAAAATGTTTATTTCAGCATTATCTAATAGCAAAAAACTTACAAATAACCCAACTGTCCAATAACTGGAGCAGAAATAAATAAATTACTATACATTAAAAATGGATGCATTTAAATGCAGCATTTAAATGAATTAACTATGGACAAATGGACAAATCTCATAAATGAAAATCTGACAAAAATAGCAAGTTGCAAAATAAAGCAAATCTATTATTCGTGGATAGACACAATTAGTAAAAAATATTAAAATAAACATGGAAATGATAAACACCAAATTCAGGACAGTAGTTACCTCAGTAAGATGATGGAAGGAGAGAAAAGAGGACAGTAAATGGGGGCAGAGTTGTGTTGGTTTAGCACTGAACATCTCCAGGGGCACCATTTATATCAATTATAATACAAATGACATCATGTAAATTTCTGCAGCACTATATAGGGAGCTTTTCTGTTACCTGAAATTGTCATTTCTCAAACTTAATTTCTACTTGAAATCTTACATAACTTTAAAAGTATCACTGTAATTTTAGACAGAAAGGGGCTCAAATACTTGGATCACTGAACCAAATTTATTTATACTGTCAAACCACAAAATAAACTTAGGAAAGACATTTGAAATGTTCTTTTAGGTCATAAAACACTAAGATTTGTCATAGATTAATACACTGTTAATCAAGATAGTTACTTTTATATTACTTAAATTATAAGTAGTGGAAAAGAAAGAAAACCCTGAGAAAAAAGCAACTGTATCTTTTCCATAATACAGTATAAAATGGAACATGCAATGGCAAAGCAAAAGTCAAAACTACTTCTAAGAAGCTAAGCCTGAGGGAAGATGAATAAATTAATTAATTCATCAAATATTTATCAAGCTCCTGTGGCAGTCATCAATCCAGTTTTAAGGAATATGAACATAGCAGTCTAAGAAGTCCTTGTCATCCTGGAGTATACATTCTACTACAGGGAAACAGACAGTAGAGAGTAAAACAGGCCAAAAATTAGGTAGGTAGGTATGTAGATAGATTGCTTTGAAGGAAAATACAGCCGTATCAGAGAAAAGAGTGATTTGGTAGATGGGGAATAGGGCAGACTATTTTAGAAAGGGTGGTCAGAAAAGACCTTTTTAAATAAGTGACATTTCAGCACATTCAAATAAAGAGTAACCATATTCATATTTGAAAGTAGACTAAGCTGAAGAAAAACCAAGATAAAGGTCCTAGAAGTATTAGCGATATAACAGCAATATGGCTGGAGCACAGACAGGGTGAGAGTTTTGGGAGATCACACTGTTAAGTCACAGCAAGGAATTAAGATCTCATCTAAATATGATGGTAGCCAATGGCGGTTTCTGAGCAAGGAAATGACAGCATCACATTTACGTTTAAAAAGGAATTCTGGCTTCCAGGTGAGAAGTAGTTCATAGGTGGGGCAAACATGGAAGCAAATTCCAGTAGGGAGACTATAGGAGTGGTTCAAGCAAGAGTTCACATCAATAACCCACAAGAATAACCCTTTCCCTGAAACTTTAAGCTACCTAGAAATAAATATCAACTTCTAGAATAGGAACAATGTTTCAGAAGGAAACTCCCAGAGATTAGCATTCAGTATGTGGAAGATGCAGGGATCACCTGCATCAATTTCCAAAAGTTGCAGGTTGGATTGATTGTACATGCCCCTTAACCCAATATTAGATTATTTTAAAAGTCCACATAAGAAACAATGAAATCCTGAATTAAGACAAGGGCAGCACAAAAGAGAAAGAAAATAGATTCAATTCATAACAAAAAGTATGTACCAAATTTCAGAGGAGAGAAAAATAGGACAGGTGACTTCACTAAGGCATCCCTCAACCTATCAAAAGGTAATCTCCATGAAACTCTGGGGTAACCAGGCTACTCTTCTCCTTACTGCTGCCACATAGATTCCAAGGCAAAAAAAAAAAAAAAAAAAAAAAGTCTTAGCCCAGCATTCAAGGAAAACTGGAGTCTAGTTCTAGCCTACCTTCCAGCATCATCTACCACCATATTCCCTTTAGAACAGTATTTCACAAAATATAGGATGTGAAACACATTTTTTAATAGTTATGTCACTTTAATGTATATTAGAAAACCATAACTAGCACATCAGACCTATAATTTCTGAGTGGCATTTAATTTAATGTCCAATTAAAATTCAAATTTCTTTAAATTACCCATATTGTTGAGGTAGATGCCAAAAAAGGGTAATTTTCCATTATTTCATTTATTTAAAGTTAATAACAAAAAAGAATGGCCTGGCTATTAAACTTAGGATAATGGTTACTAACTTTTGGAGGTAGTACTAGAAGGGAGGATGAGGAACTTTTCGTGATATCTGGTGATATTCTATTGGTAATATTTGGTTTTTTTACATCTGGGTGCTGGTTATATACAAGTGTGTTCACTTTCTGAGATTCATAAAACTGTACAGTTATTTGTGCACTTTTTGGGTACAGACGTTAAAACTAAAAAAATTCCATTATAATATATATTTATCTAGTTAAAAAGGTGAGATTTTTAAAGAAAAACATTAAGTGAATAACAGGGAAAAAGTTAGCATATATGATAAAATCTTCGAGAGTATATGTTAGGATTAAATTTTAAGCAACACAGCCTTGTCCTTCTGGTCAAGACAGGGTAACAGGATCCAAATTTGTATTCCCACTTAAAACAATTTTTTTTTAATGGACAAAACATGCATGGGATGACAGCTTTCAAGTTGATAAGGAAACAAAGACGGTGACCTGAGAGAGGAAGACAAGAGTTGAGCCCTACGACTGGCCCAGCTTAATACACTGAAAGTTTTCTGGACATGGCACAGGAAAGGAAGAATCCAGGAGGAAGCCAGCAGACTCCACAATTTGAAGAGAGAAGAGTCTAAGGAAAACAAAGCAGCTAGAATTCACAAGACAGACTATCAGAGGAAAAAACAGCTGCAAAGAGAGAAAGCTTTGGAGACATGCAGAGGGTATTCCTCAAGAAATCAGCTGAGGACTGAGCACACACACGTGAGTAAACTACCCATGCAGGGGAAAGAGCCACCTGAAAGTTTCAGAGGCATCAGTGCCCTGAGCTCCACAAAACCAAAAATAGTACGTGTTCCCACTAGCCGGATTGGAAAAACTCATGATTCATGATCTACTACATAGAATACACAGAAGGATCTTGCTTCAGTAGTGGGGATTAATTAAGTCTAGATTAAACACTGCTCTGGTAATAACCTACCTATCTTTAAAGCATGACCCAGAAGTAGTGACCTGTTTCCAAGAAACATAACTATGTCTCAGAACAAAGCTCAAAAATATTTTATAAAAATATAAAAATACCAGCTCCCAAAATGGTAAAGTTCATCATGTCTGGTATCCAATTATGAGACATGCAATCAAGCAGCAAAATTAGGACCCATAAAGAAAATTTAATCAGCTAAAACTTATCAACATTTTGTCAACTAATACATAACCTTGTTTCATGTATGTTTCTTTTTAGAAACACCTTAGTTAATATATATTGTTGATTTATTAGCACTGAACTCATGGCCAACAGGACAATAACTCATGCCTGAACAAAGTTTATCCATAACACACAACACAGTCTTCCGTGCTTCAGGAACATTAGATTGCATTTCAGCACGGAGCTGTTTAAACAGTGCAATCACCAATAGAAGGTACAAAAATGCAATAAATGTAGCACTAAATAAGCTGCAAAAAGGACACTTATTTATGATATAAGAGCTGAAACATAAAAGCAGAGTGTGGCCTTAAGATGATCAGATTGTTTTTCTTTTCTTGGTGTGTCACTTTGGTAATATTGATAGATTTTTAAATGGTAAACCAACCTTGCATTCCACAAAATAAATCACAGTCCCAAATGCAAAACCTAAAATTATAAAAGTTCTGGAGGAAAACCTCTTTGACTTTAGGTGGGCAAAGTTTCCTAACTATAATAATAGCAAAGCATAAAACAATTTTAAAAAATTGGTAAGTAGGACTTCAATTTAATTCAATTAAAAATTTCCACTCTTCAAAAGATGCTAAGAAAATGAAAAGACAAGCCACAGACTGGAAGAAAATAATTGCAAAGCATATATCTGACAAAAAGACTTGTATCTAGAACATAATTTTAAAAACGCTCAAAGCTCAATAATAAGGAAACAAAAAACCCAATTAAAAATTGGGCAAAAAACTTGAACACTTTTTTCAAAGTAGATATATTGATGGTAATAAGCACAAGAAAAGGTGCTCAACAGCTTTAGTCATTACAGAAATGCAAATTAAAACTATGAGATAGCCACCACACACAGCTGACCCTTGAACAACACTGGGGTTAGAGGTGGACCCCCCCCCACCTCCTGCAGTCAAAAATCCATGTATAACTTTACAGTTGGTCCTCTGTATCCACAGATGCAGAACCGTTTATCATGTAGTACAGTAGTATGTATTTATTGAAAAAAATGTGCATATAAGTGGACTTGTGGAGTTTAAATCGGTTTTGTTCAAGGGTTAACTATACAAACCTATTACAATGACTTATATGAAAGGCTGATTAAAGATGTTGGCAAGGATGTAAAACAACCTGGAACTTTCATACACTGCTGGTGGAATGTAAGATAGTATAATCACATTATGTCAGTTTCTTAAAAAAGTAAACATACACCCACCACAAGATTCAGCTACTCCACTCATAAGTATTTATCCAAGAGAAATTAAAGCATAGAAATTAAAGCATATGTCTAAATACAAAGACTTCAATACAAATATTCATAGCATCTTTATTTATAATAGCCAAAACCCAGAAACACCCCAAATTTTTAGTAACAGATGAATGGTTAAACAAACTATGTAACAAATTGTGCTAGAACAACTGGATTTCTCATGTATAAAACCAAATGCTTTGAATCAACAGTTTACATAAAGTTAAGGAATTCTTGCTATGAACACAGCTTTTGGAAGATCCAGTAGTTTCCAGTACAATTTTCATATATTTTTTAAGGCTGTATCATTACTCCTATGTGGTTGTCTGTGCCACATTATTCTGCTTCTATGTATCAATTCATCATGCTGTTTTGAAAGAAATTTCTGCCCATAATGTAGTACACAGTAATGAGTTTTATTTTCCCCTTCTAATTGTATACAATCTCCTAGGAAGGATATTCGTAAGAGCTTAGAGAAAACAACATGATGTATTATGAAGAATATGGGCTTTAATTCAGATCCAAGGTATTGTCACAGTAAAGTTAGGCAACTTGTTTTTTTTATACTTTTCTTAAATTATGTTGGTCACCATTCAGGTGTATAAAATGCACAGAATACCATCAGTTACATTTATTAGGGGAAATTAAATGAGATGATATATAAAAGCTCTTAGTCAAATAAAGTAGATTCTCAACAAACGTTAGTTCCATGCCACCAATACCATCATCACCCTCAATCCACAGACTCACAATTTGGCTTCATTTCCACACACAGTAAAAATGTGATTTTGATTAATTTGGACCATTTATATCTATAGCCATTTCAACATTTCTTGCTTTTTTTCATTTTTACCTTTTTCATTGGCATGCAAAAACTACAAATGGGAACTGAAGGAGATATTATTCAGAACACATTCAGAACACTACAGTATAATGACATAGGTCTGTACAAAATATGATATTCTAAGATATTTTTAAATTTTTACATTATAAAATACTTCTAATTTGTGGGTCAGATAGGATGCGCAAAATGATGCTAAACAGTCACCTAGGTACAGATTAACATGTATGTTATATTGCCCTGTAATATTCTGGCATATTGAAAGGTTAAAACACTATTTACTAAACTTTAAATGCCGACAGGCTTCCTATCACTTCTGTATAGTGTGATGAGATCTTTATAAAGTGACATTTAATGTAAGCTGTGTTCTACTTTATATACAATAACACTTGATTGAAAAGGTAAGGCTGTTAATATCAAGGGCTTTAATAAGTCTTGTTAACTCTATGCCTAAAGACAAATGCTTTACATCAAGGGTATATTTGGTCCTGTGTGATGAAGAGAGAACATTTTTTCCTCTATAATGCTGTATCAACTCTAAATATATAAACAATGTGTGTATATAAAGGAGTATTCTAAGGTTAAATTTTAAAATGCCATAAAATACACACACACAAAAATCTGATTATATATTTTATAAATGCTAAGAAGTTTTCCAAAAGTAAGGTATTACAAAATGATAATTTTTAACACCTATTAGGTTATATGTGAAATTTGTTGATTACGAAAAACCTGATTCTTTTTCTAGAATTCAGTACTTCTAAAGAATCAATGTGCAACTCTCAAATATTTTCAGTAAAGAAAGCTTAATTGTAAACACTGAGCTTTTCCAAGGTAGATGACTATTACAAAGTTCACTAGAAAATCAATATAGCATTTTAGTTGGAATTTGCTCATTAAACACCCACAGCTCTAATGCAAATTATGATGGAATGAATAAAGCAAATACATATGCTTCTTTCTTTTTATTAAATGTAAAATCTACTGTTAATTGCATCTCGTATGTCACACAAACTTTTCTCCTTAACTATTAAATAGAAGCTTTAACAAAAGTCATTAGAGATTCTCTTTCTTTGACTTGAATAAATTTCAATATTTGTTCAGTAAAGGTTCACAGTAGTTAAATTACATTAACAAATATTATTAGCTACTATGTAAGCCAACCCAGTAAAATACTTGTATTGTAGGTAGAACAAATCATTGGGTGTTTACAATAATATTTGGATATCTCCATTTTTAAACACGGTTATCAAATATCCTATAATTCTTAGTCAAATGAGAAAGATTCAGAGAGGATCACCCCCACCCCCCACCCACAAATACTCAAATTTGTTTAGTAAGCTAATTGTTTTCTAATATAGGCAAAAGTAAATATGAAGAAGCTGAACCATACTAAGTATGAGTTTATTGAATCAAGACAGAGTACATATTTCCTTAGTAGAACCCAAGTCTATTGACAAGCCCATATTCTACACTTCTCAAACTACTTTTAAAATACGGTAGCAGTGAGACAGTATATTGGAAAACATTCTAGTTTAAACACTGAATCATGATTCTCTAAATAACATAATTTGGAGGACAGACATTTCCCAGGAAAAAGAATCCATTTAACATCTTCAAGGTAGTTATGTAAACAGAAAAGGCTGAACTAAGGAGAGGGAAGAAGAAATCATTAGGATTTGAATTTGAAACATGTAAAATAATCACTGATTACAATTCAGCTTCCAAAATTCTACGCAACAAATATAGATAATAGTACGGTAAAAGACTTTATTATATATATAAGAATTTCAGATTGTCTGAGCATTTACTATTATTGCTTTACATGATGTGAAATGAATTCCTTGCGAACATAACATTTAGTGTTTTACAAAACTACCACATATATATTCCAGAACCACAAACATTATGCTATGTCTTAATTTCCTTAAAATTTATAATTTCTCTTTCTTGGCATAAATTGTTTATTATAAATTTAAACACAGATGGTAAATGCCACACACCAGTAGAGAATTAACCAACCTATTCCAAGTAGTTTGATGGTTCTACTCTTGGCATTATATTGCTGGATTCAACTTATTTCTTCAGAACTTCTTTTACAAGCCAGAATATTGTATTTCTAAAACTGGATTTGAATGTTCACCATTTTACATGATTATTCTGTAAATAACCTTTTCTGATTAAAAATACAGGCTCGTAAAAATGTGGGGACAGAAATGTTTTGCATAGTTTTGTAACTTCCTGTGCATAATTAAAATAAACAGGATGTGTTCTGATATTCTTCAGTATTCAAAATTATAATATAGAATATAATTTAATCATTTGGACATGACATATTTGATTGAACTAAGATGCTTCTAAAATCAGATTTAACACTGTTTCCAATTATTCGCTATATAAACGACACTGTAATGAACATCTTTGTACACAAATCTTTATGTATATACACAGGTAATTACTAAGGAAAATTCCTAGAAGTATGATTATTACATTAAAAAAGTTTTTTAAGCTCTTTACATGTTTTAAAATTTTCCTCTGTAAAGCTGCTACAAATTTATACTTACCAAGAGTATAGAAATTGCTAAAGCTTGATTAGAAAATTATACAAAATTGTGACTTTAAGTAGCAAAAATATAAAACTGTAACTTTTTGGCAAAACTTGCAATCATTATATACGTATCTTGAGTACAGATAACTATATAAGAACATATATAAGACTATATAAGAACACTTTCTAAAAATGTGCTTTTTACATTCATACCTTTAATATATCTGATATTAGAGCTATAATTTTTTTACATGTTTATTGGAGTATAATTGCTTTACAATGTTGTGTTACTTTCTGCTGTAAAACAAAGTGAATCAGCTATATGTACACATATATACCCATACCCCCTCCCTCTTGTGTTTCCCTTCCACCCTCCCTATCCCACCCCTCTAGGTGGTCACAAAGCACCGAGCTGATCTCCCTGTGCTATGTGGCTGCTTCCCACTAGCTATCTATTTTACATTTGGTAGTGTATATATGACAATGCTACTCTCTCACTTCATCCCAGCTTACCCTTCCCCCTCCCTGTGTTCTCAGGTCCATTCTCTACGTCTGCGTCTTTATTCCTCTCCTGCCCCTAGGTTCTTCAGAACCTTTTTTTTTTTTTTTAGATTCCATATATATGTGTTAGCATACGGTATTTTTTCTCTTTCTGACTGACTTCATTCCATATGACAGACTCTAGGTCCATCCACCTCACTACAAGTAACTCAATTTCCTTTCATGGCTGAGTAATATTCTACTGTATATATGTGCCAAATCTTCTTTATCCATTCATCTGTTGATGGACACTTAGGTTGCTTCCATGTCCTGGCTATTGTAAATAGTGCTGCAATGAACACTGTAGTACATGACTCTTTTTGAATCCTGGTTTTCTCAGGGTATATGCCCAGTAGTGGGATTGCTGGGTCTTATGGTAGTTCTATTTTTAGTTTTTTAAGGAACCTCCATATTGTTCTCCATAGTGGCTGTATCAATTTACATTCCCATTACATTCCCATGGGTTCCCTTTTCTCCACAACCTCTCCGGCATTTATTGCTTGTAGATTTTTTGATGATGGCCATTCTGACTGGTGTGAGGTGATACCTCATTGTAGTTTTGATTTGTATTTCTCTAATGATAGTGACGTTGAGCATCCTTTCACGTGTTTGTTGGCAATCTGTGTATCTTCTTTGGCGGAATGTCTATTTAGGTCTTCTGCCCATTTTTGGATTGGGTTGTTTTTTTGATATTGAGCTGCATGAGCTGCTTGTAAATTTTGGAGATTAATCCTTTGTCAGTTGCTTCATTCGCAAATATTTTTTCCCACTCTGAGGGTTGTCTTTCTTTTCGTCTTTTTTATGGTTTTTTTTGCTGTGCAAAAGCTTTTAAGTTTCATTAGGTCCCATTTGTTTATTTTTGTTTTTATTTCCATTACTCTAGGAGGTGGGTCAAAAAGGATCTTGGTGTGACTTATGTCATAGAGTGTTCTGCCTATGTTTTCCTCTAAGAGTTTGATAGTGTCTGGCCTTACATTTAGGTCTTTAATCCATTTGGGTTTATTTTTGTGTATGGTGCTAGGGAGTGTTCTAATTTCATTCTTTTACATGTAGCTGTCCAGTTTTCCCAGCACCACTTATTGAAGAGGTTGTCTTTTCTCCACTGTATATTCTTGCCTCCTTTATCAAAGATAAGGTGACCATACGTGTGTGGGTTCATCTCTGGGCTTTCTATCCTGTTCTATTGATCTATATTTCTGTTTTTGTGCCAGTACCATGCAGTCTTGATTACTGTAGCTTTGTGGTATAGTCTGAAGTCTGGGAGCCTGATTCCTCCAGCTCCATTTTTCGTTCTCAAGATTGCTTTGGCTATTCAGGGTGTTTTGTGTTTCCATACAGATTGTGAAATTTTTTGTTCTAGTTCTGTGAAAAATGCCATTGGTAGTTTGATAGGGATTGCATTGAATCTGCAGATTGCTTTGGGTAGTAGAGTCATTTTCACAATGTTGATTCTTCCCATCCAAGAACATGGTATATCTCTCCACCTGTTTGTATCATCTTCCATTCCTTTCATCAGTGTCTTAGTTTTCTGCATACAGGTCTTTTGTCTCCTTAGGTAGGTTTATTCCTAGGTATTTTATTCTTTTTGTTTCAGTGGTAAATGGGAGTGTTTCCTTAATTTCACGTTCAAATTTTTCATCATTATTGTATAGGAATGCAAGAGATTTCTGTGCATTAATTTTGTATCCTGCTACTTTACCAAATTCATTTAGAGCTACAATTTTTAATATAAAAGAGATAAGCTTATCCCTGAAGTGTTAAAATCAGTATCAATAATTTTATGCACTTTTGAAATACACTATTAAGGGGGTATTTAACTTATTTTCTGCACAGTTTCTACTTTAAATTTTAACAGATACCAATATGAAAATTCTGTGAAATATAACTGCTACCTAAACTTTTTCCAAGATCATTTCCTCTTTAGAATTGGTTATTGTTATGTATAATGGTTTCTCTCTTTTCCTCTGTGAGACAGACTGAAGCAATGGGAAGACTATAAGCCTTGGAATCAGATGCACTAAGGTTCAAGTCACAGTCTTGACACTTAGTACCGACCATGTGCCTTTGGGCAAGTTACTTATAAGTCTCTCCAGGTTTACTTCCTCCCATGTAAGATGTAAATATTAACTAATTTACCAGATTATTTTAAGGATTAGAGACAATGTATAGAGGCACCTAGGATATAACTGGTACTCAGTGAATTGTAGCTAATATTAATATTTGATTATTTTTATCTTTATGAAATTCTTAAATCTTTGATGTCAGAAGTCATGAAAAGGTTTATGTTCTGTTTAGCTTTTAATTTAAATTCATAGTTCACTGCTAATAGATTTTAAAAGGGAAATAAACAGAAAAGTGAAACAAAAATGTTTGAAACGAAGGATTGGATGATGAGAAAAATTACCATTGAGATATATATATTTATTAGCATTTATTACATTTTACTTAAACGTGAATCTGAAATAAAAGAAATGGGATGCACAGAATTTGGGTTTTAACTAATATATACCTATGATAAACCACGTAGACTGTTACAACAGCATTTCCTTTGCTTCCCTGTTAGTTTTTACATAATGTGAATACTATCATTATAATGTGATCTCATGTTACAAAATTGGCCATACTCTACCTGTAAGCATTATTTGACCTGGCACTCATTATAATTTTCATACTCATAGGATTCTACAGCCAAAGATAATAATATAATCAGCATTCTACCTATCAACATTCCTAACTGCTGTATTTCACAGAGATGGGACTTTTTGTTTTTATCTGAAATGACTAGCTATATTCTTGAAGTCCTTTTTACTTCCAAATTAAAAAAATATAGATAGATAGATAGATACATGTAATGCTCCGTTATATTAATACTGTTACACCATTTAAGTGTTAAAGACTAACATATTTTATTAATGCCCATTTATATACAGAAAAATGGGATTCCATTGTGCATTATTTCTTAAAAGCAAGTATTATGATATTTTCTGTTCTTCTGATATATAGAACTAACTGACTCTTGTTCTTCTTAATCATTATATGGTCAGCATCATTTGAGATATGATATATGGTAACAGATAATTTTTTTTACAAGAGAACAATATAAACATTTTCTATTACACAACAATTTTTATTTTTCCATGTTAATTAGTTGGGATGTCTTAATATATTTGCTGTAACAGTAGATTACATACCTATGCTTTTAACATTTACATGTTAACCTGAATAGAAAAACTTAAGTTATACTTTTCAGGGATTCTATGTTCTGATGCTTTGGACAATAACATTAAACTCATCTCGTCTCTACCAAAAATAAAAGAACATTCTCTGTAAGAAGAAGGGCTTAACAATATTTTTTTAATTTACAGGTCAGTCTAAATATGGGTGCCCAGGGAAGAATCTATGTTTAAAGAGAAAAAGCAGATTAAACGTTTGCAGAATCAGTACAGTATGCTAACTAAGCAAATTATGTAACCACTGAATTATATGTAAAATGTAACTAAGATAAATAGATAGATAGATAGATAGATAGATTGATTTATATAAATATAAGACTTAAAGAACTAAGGAGTCCTTTTGACTAAAACCCAATATTGGCCTTATTTCAGTTTAATTGGAAGAGGATCTCAAATTCATCTTCTCCATGAGATATCAGGAATGTGGATTTCTCTCTGTACCAAAGGTTAATAAGAAATGTGTCTGCAAAAGTCAAACAGCATTAAATACCAAAATCTGATTATTATTCTACAGGAGTTGTTCTGTCATTCATAATCTCTCCATGCTCCAAGCTTCCAAGCTAATCTTTAATGGATGACATGCAAGAAAGAAAAATAACTAACATATAGAGCAGAGACTCTAAAGTGAGCATTTAAGAAATAGAAATATAAGGTTTTAAAGAAATATAAATATTTTAAATATCATAAAACATAAAAACTATTTAAATAAATACTCTTGTGTAAAAATTTACACATCTGTATACTGTAAATGCAATAGATTAATAAAAATTAAGAGACTTTAAACACTAGACAATGCCCACTGAGACTGTTTCAGAAAAATGAAAGGCTTAATTAAACAAATTATTTTTAAAAGTTATAACCACGTCACTCACCTAAGAGTGATTAAATTAAATGGATTCAGATCAGGTCATACAATACTATCTCTCACTGTCAAACTTAATTTAAATAAAAGAATTTTTGAAGTATTTATGGTTTAATCATTTTATTTAGATGAGAAAAGACATTTACCTAAAGGACAGAGACAATGTGTCAGTTGTGCTTCTCTAAAACATGCCCTAGTATTTGAAAGTCATACATGCCAATAATTTACAAATCATATTATCCACATATATAAGTTAATGAGTTAAAACATAATAAGACCTACTTATCAAATTCCTTTCTTTTCTTTTTTGTAGAGATGTAAAATTTTTTTTCATATTTTCAAACTTTCTAAATACGGTTAATTCTGAAAGTCAAGGAAAACTAAAACCTGTGTGGATAAGATGAAGTAAATAAAAAATATTTTTAACAAGGAGTACATATCAATTATTTGTGAAACAAAACCATATATAAGTAGCTATGAGATCGTTATTTATGTTAGTTACACTTTGATATGCCCCCATTAGATCAAGAAGTCTTGAGAAAACACGATGGTGACATCATCACCTTATCATCATAATTACCATTTATTGAGTGCTTTCTAATGGGTTAAGTACTTCACAAACATTATCTCACTTAAACGTCACCAAACTATAAGGTAGGTTTTAACCAAATCTTAGTGAGGCTGTCACTTGCACATGATAAGCAGTAGAAAGATTAGAACAAAGGTCTGAATCCAAAGTCTAAGCATTTAACCACTATCTACTACAATGGCGTATTATGAATGAGAAGTGACTGCAAACAAAAAGACATGTTTGAAATACCAAATCTGTTTTATTTGCTGATGCATATTCAGTTCCTAGCACAGTGCCTAGTACATAAAAACCCCTCAATAAATATTTCTGTAATTTTTAAAGAAGTTAGCATAGTCCCTATTAAGCATCTAATAAAAACAGTATCAATGGTGGTAGTGATGATGATGATGGTGATGTCAAACAAGTAGGGGAAGGTAAAAAGGTCAACCATTTGAGATTTTATCATGACGTAGGACACAACGGAGTTTCCAACTCTCATGAGATCACATTATAATGATAGTATTCACATTATGTAAAACTAACAGGGAAGCTGTTGTAACAGTCTACACGAAGGTTTATCATAGGTATATATTAGATTAAAACCCAAATTCTGTGCATCCCATTTCTTTTATTTCAGATTCATGTTTAAGTAAAATGTAATAAATGCTAATAAATATATATATCTCAATGGTAATTTTTCTCATCATCCAATCCTTCGTTTCAAACATTTTTGTTTCACTTTTCTGTTTATTTCCCTTTTAATATCTATTAACAGTGAACTATGAATTTAAATTAAAAGCTAAACAGAACAAAAATTTTTTCATGACTTCTGACATTATCAAAGATTTAAGAATTTCATAAAGATAAAAATAATCAAATATTAATATTAGCTATAATTCACTGAGTACAGTTATATCCTAGGTGCCTCTATACATTGTCTCTAATCCTTAAAATAATCTGGTAAATTAGTTAATATTTACATCTTACATGGGAGGAAGTAAACCTGGAGAGGCTAATAAGTAACTTGCCCAAAGGCACATGGTCGGTATTAAGTGTCAAGACTGACCTGAACCTTAGTGCATCTGATTCCAAGGCTTATAGTCTTCCCATTGCTTCAACCTGTCTCACAAAGTACTAGGAACATTTTGTTTTATGCGGTTTTGATTATACAAGATTCTTATTCTTATAAATTATACAATCAGCTGGGGAGACAAGTTGGACTAACATATACATAAGTTACATAATAAAGACATAAAAGTAAAAAAGGGAGAAATCTGAAGGACAAGAAAAGTGGCACAGGTAAAATGGTAAGATTTGATCAAAGCCATTACATGGATTTCACAAGATGTTGGTTTATGTAATCTTTACATGTCAAACCTATCACAGGAATTATTTTAAGATTAGTGAGCAAGTAACTTAAAAAAAATCACATCTTTTAAAAGTAACATTACTTTTTCTAATACTAAGTCACTGCAGAAAACCTGAAAAGGCAGAAAAAATCCTGTTAATTGAAGCATTTATACACCCATTAACACTATCAAAATTTGACTCTCATTTTATATTATATACATGTGTATATAGTTTTTTAACAAAAATTATCAATACAGCTTCCCCCTACTTCTTTCACTTAACTTTAATTCATAAAGTTTTTTTCATATCATTAAATATTCTTTAAAAACGTTTTTAAATTACTGCACAATGTCTCATACCATAAAGATACCTGAATTTATTTAACCATTGCCTTATTATTCGATTGATTCTAATTCTATTGCTATCATAACTAATACTGATATGAATATTCTTATATATATATATAAATCTTTACATTTAATATACTCAAAGAAAATGGCTATTTCCTTAGAATACCTCATATTTTAATTAACATTTTATTTGAAAAACCTATAGACATACATTTTGTATCCTATTTGCAATTTCCAATGTTCAGATGTTTTAGCATGTATTTCTTTTAATGTGGAATATTTTGATTTTTAAAACATTTTATATTCTGCTTAAGTATACTATAATACTTCTATGTGTATGCACATTTGTAATATAGTTTAGCAAATATTTTTATTTTGAATATAAAAATGAGCAGTGATAGAAACAAATATCCATGCTTGTGTGGATTCTTTGTTCTTTCATATGACTAAATAAAACATTTATCACATGTACTCATAGTATCATAATATTCCTCTTTCTATGAGGGTAGTAACATACTTTTTTTTGTTATTGTGTTTAGCTTTTTTATTGCACTTACTACTGATCAGGTAGGAGATAAGCTTTTTCAAGATTAGCTTTTCTTTTTTAAGATAAACTTTAAAAAAATTCATGTATAATGAGAAAACATGAAAAAGTTCAAGAGTTACCAAGAGTCAGTTGATAAATTTCCTGTAGTTTCAAACCAATGGATTTCTTAAACAATTCAGTTTTTTTCTTTTGACATATTATAATAATAATTCTAAGGTTAAAAGTAAAATATCTTCAAGTTTTTTAATAAGATAGAACTAAAACATTAAAAAGTAAAGATACATTTTGAAAATTTATACTTTAAAAAACTTAGGGGATTTAAATTTTGAGTCATTTTTTTCTTTTTTTAAAATTTATTTATTTTTGGCTGCATTGAATCTTCGTTGCTGCACACAGGCTTTCTCTAGCTGCGGCGAGTGGGGCCTACTCTTCGTTGCGGTGCGCAGGCTTCTCATTGTGGTGGCTTCTCTTGTTGTGAAGCACAGGCTCTAGGCATGCGGGCTTCAGTAGCTGTGGCACATGGGCTCAGTAGTTGTGGCTCACGGGCTCTAGAGCGCAGGCTCAGTAGTTGTGGCGCATGGGCCTAGTTGCTCCACGGCATGTGGAATCTTCCCAGACCAGGGCTCGAACCCGTGTCCCCTGCATTGGCAGGTGGATTCTTAACCACTGCACCACCAGGGAAGTCTTTGAGCCATTTTTATAACTAAATGGTTGGACATGTTTCTTTAGGATTGCTTAGCTCCAGACAAACTATATAGCACTACTATTTTCATCAATTTAGGAAGCTATAAAAATATTCTAAACATCTTTCAAACATTCAACATCTATTGAAATAGTATTTTGTCATTAATGAGAAGAATTTGATGTTAACAAGAATCATAAAGCAATCAAATTCTTTCCATTTTATGCATGTGTGATTCATACTGTTTAGTAATAGGGAACCCTTAAATATATACCAATAAATAAATATGTAAATTATATGATTAGCTATATTACACAAAAGTTTAAAGAGTAAATATTAATGCTTAATGTTCTTTTCCCTCCAAGAGATAAATGAGCTACGCAGATATATGAATTTATGATTTACAATAAATCACAATGGCCTAAATCTTATTAAATTACATCTGTTAAGACACATACAAAGTTAAATTATAATGCAAACATCTTAAAACAAATGTACTTCTTGTAATACCATTCCAGCAATTAGTATACATAATTGATTATAAAAAGCCAAGAAACTTCTAAATTGTTCTAAATTTATATTTGAATTATTCATTTCTAACATACTGTTAATTTTCTTTAAAATATATTACTCTCATATTTTCCCACTAAAAAAGAAACAAAAAATTCATAGTAGTTTAACATAACAGAAAAACAACCATCTGGTATTTGGCTGGAGTATTTATTTATGATCATCTTAGTCATATTTTCATGGTGATGTTCCACTTTGCACAGTAATATTTTGAAGACAGACAGTATCTGTTAATCATGTCTCTGACCTAAAACAGCAGAATTCTTTCATATGCAACCAGGTTAAGTGGTTTATTATTTTTTTTAATTTTTTATGTATGTATGTATGTATGTATGGCTGCATTGGGTCTTCCTTGCTGCATGTGGGCTATCTCTGGTTGAGGTGAGTGGGGGCTACTCTTCATTGGTGTGCATGGGCTTCTCATTGCAGTGGCTTCTCTTGTTGGGGAGCACAGGCTTCAGTGGCTGTGGCACACAGGCTTCAGTAGTTGTGGCTCGTGGGCTCAGTAGTTGTGGCTCGCGGGCTCTAGAGCACAGGCTCAGTAGTTGTGGCGCATAGGCTTAGTTGCTCCGAGGAATGTGGGATCCTCCTGGACCAGGGCTTGAACCAGTGTCCTCTGCATTGGCAGATGGATTTTTAACCATTGTGCCACCAGCGAAGTCCCAGGTTAAGTGATTTATAAAGTATGATTATAACTTCAAACTAATCACAAAATACAATTACTTTTTAAAAGCATTCCAATTGATATAAAAATGTTAAAATAAGGGATCTATAAAATGCCTCTGAATACTAATTTCTACTATTCTATGAAATGTCTCTTTTCTTAACACACTAAAACAGTGTGAGGAAGAGAGTCACAGGGATAATATATAAACTGTAGAGAGAGAGAGACAGAGTCCATCAGAGACAACTGAGAATCACCTGATCATATCTGTAACACATCACAGATACATTTAAAAAATTTTCTCCTTGCCATGACCTGTGAGTGAAGATAGAATCCAAAACATATTTCAGGCATTCATTTATAATCTTAAACTCTGGCAACCTTTTACCAGAAAACATTATCTTCAGGGAAAGATCTTTTCAGGGCAAACTATCTTCATCACATCATCCACGTCATCAGATGAAAATTAATTAACTGCACAAAACAGATTTTTGAATCAAATGTAGGTTTTCACTGGCAATGAATATATGACTATCATCATACAAAGGAGAAGTATTTCCTCTCAACAAGCTAAAACAATAAGTGGTATGTGAACTGCTGGTTGAAAGGTAGAGGCACTGGTAATCATTATTTCCCCTTGTTTGTTCAGGCCCTTCCAACAAAACAAACAACCTTTTTGTGATTGGATTGACATGGTGTTAACAATGCATTTAATGCCCAAATCAGTATGAATACAGGTAAAGCTCTCACTAATACCAGTACCAGGATGTTAAAGCTACCTATTTTCTTAGCAGGCAAAAAAAAAAAAAGAAAGAAAGAAGACAGAGCTTTCCCTCCTTTGACAAATAAGCTAGTATGCTACTATTCACCAAGCCACATCAGATAATAACCTTGTGTATGATTTTGAATGCCATATGTTAATACTGATCTACTATACCTGCTGTTTTTTCAGCAATTTGAGCTTCTGTTGCTTTTTCTTGGAGTTCCAGTTTAAGCTTTAGTTTTCTCTGTTCTTTATCTTCTTTAGTCAGTTTTTCTTGAAGCTAAAACACATTGAAATAAACATAGATTCTTACTAATAAATTTCTTGCAGAAATATAATTAATCCTGAAGATAATTTTTGCTTTTCTCTAAACCCTTATAGAATAACTGTATTAACTTACTGAATACATAACTCCAGGGGGGAAAAAATTTAAGGTTTTAAGATATTTTATAAAATAATAATTACCTGAAATGACATAGAAATTATAAAAACATTTTAATATACACTTAATTTATGTGTGTTTATAGGCAAATGAAATTAAAGAAGGAACAACATTATTATTAAAAATAACTACTGCAGCAAAAAGCAATCTGATCCATTCTTTTGTCTTAAAGCAAAAGACTTGGAAGGGTCTATCATAATAAAATAATGGGTAGCACAAATTATAGCTTCTCTTAGTAATTCTAATATTTTGAAACAAAATTAAGATAATAATCTTAATATTTGATACAAATCTCCCTTTGAGAATGCTATGCCATCATATTCCATTTAAATTGGCATTGGCACCTGGCTCATAATTGGCATGTAATAAACAGCTGGTAAATGAAAATACAGAAAATATCTCAGGCTTTCATACAGGATCCCTCCAAATGTTTTCTTTTTAATTTCTCCCTCCGTTTATGTCATTTATGCTGTTGTCCATCAGACATGATCAACATTCTTAACATCACGCTTCAGTTTGATTAGGTCAAACAACGAGAATATTAGAATCAGAAAAGTATGTAGAGGTTAAAAAAAAAGAAGGCAAGCATAGAAAATGAACATTATTTAATAACATTATTTAAAGCTCAAAGGAATGTAACTAGAAAAAGAGTCAGAAAAGATAAAATATGACATGACAAATTGGATTGGACAAAATGTAGCAGTATAAGATAACACAAGGTAAATGACAATATTTCCAAGCCTTGCTACTTTAAAGTTTACATATATTGAGGTGAAATACAGGGCACAGATAATACTAAAAAAAAGAAAAAAAGGTTAAGAAAGTAACATGAAACCAATGAAGTAAAATTTGAATTTTTTAGGTACCACAGACCTATGAAAAAGGAAGTGATATTGCAAGCCACCAAGGCAGGAAACCAAAGAAATTGCTTTTCACAGCTCATGTCTCAACTCAATCATACCGTGAATGGCGTGGTATGGCAACAGCATAAAGCTACTGTTAAAGGATTAAAGTACACAATAAAACTGAATTATGATGAGTGACAAAGCAAACTTAGAAGGTCAACAGCTAAAAGTATACTGTACAATCATCAGACTTTCTATATTGTACCTTTTTATTGCTTGCTTTGAGAATGTCCAATTCTTTGAGAAGCAATGCTACTGTCTCCTCTTTATTTAAGTCTGAAGTAACTTGACAAGGAATCATACATTTGTAATGCAAATCATTATTTCTATGTTCCACAATGCTGTAATAAAGAAAACTATTAAAACAATATACATATAATTTCAACTATATAAGATCTATACATTTTACACTTCAAATGGGGGAAACATTTAATTTTAACAGTAAGTATGTAAAGTTACTTAATTTAAATTTTTTCTTGTTATGCACTGTTAAGAAAATACTATGGATGAAAAAGACTAAACATTGTAATTTCACAGAGGTGCTAATATACAATATATCACAGAGGTGCTAATATATCAATTTCACAGGGAGAGCTAAATCTGTGAAAAGCATTTAGTAATGTCTAGAGATTCATGGTTCAGTATACTTAAAGAATGCAGTTTTTTAGGGCTTGTGAATATTAATTCAATTTGTACTTCTTGTGAGGACTCTAGATACATTTCTTACTTTTCTGAAAATGGGAACAATAAATATTTTTTTCATTATAATTGACAGAATATCATATTTTCATTATTAAGTTTGTAACATTAAAAATGAAAACCTATTCCTGTAATATTTAAGCAAAAAAAAATTTTTACGATGTGTATGCTATTTGAGAACAATATTAACTTGTTAGCAAGTACTATAAAGGAAGGGAAGGGAAAAGAGATGACTTTAGCCTAATCTCTATTATTTATTTTTCCCATGTGGTTATAAAGTTTATCACCTCTTCATTCATCCCTACTCCCCAAAAATGTACTCCAAACTGCACTTTGATAAGAATATAACTGATTGTCAAGAAAGTGGAACATATTAACATATCTACTTCATTATATATTAATATTCATTAATATAGCTATTTCATAATTTTTAAGTAAATAGAAATAGCTATTCCTATGTAAAACTCCATTAAAAAGTATTCCATAAAATATGATTTTTGTCTGGACTGAAAACATAATATTTATATTTCAGTATAGTTATAAATTATATTAGTCATTGAGAATCTTTAAATTTAGCAGTATTTTCATAGTACATGACTAATTATCAAAGTGCTTTTCTCCCATAGGTAAAAGTCACAGGTGTCAAAATTCAAACCCCTTCATGAAATAGGTAGCTACATAAAGTGAATGGGTAGAAACTACAGAATGTAAAATAATAAGGAAGGTAAATGGGAGAGTAGACAACCCTTCTAAAAGCATTCAAATTCATTTAAATGAAGAATAGCGCTGACCAAAATCAAATCATATCTTTGGGCTTATTTTGTCTTGGAGCTGCCAGGTTATGGCTCTGATGAATAATATCCCATTTAATATCAACTTAACAGCTATTTCCAGATCCTTAATGAAAGGTCACTTAAAATAATATTCAACAAAACAATATAAAACCTCATGACCTTCATTCAAACTCATCTTGTGCTTTTTCACTCAGTGATTTAGACACATTATATCAATGTAATGAAAATAGTAGAAAACTCTAGTATTAGATTCCTCAAATTCTAATAAGTTAATGATATGTCAAATTTAGGCCACATCAAAAAGAAGAAAGGGAGGGACAGAGAGAGGGAGGAAGGAAGGAAGAGTTCTCCCGGTTCTTACTTTCTAAATCTAAGGCTGCTAGCACTCACTTGGACTTTTCTGTAGTGCAGTAAGCTGTCTCATCACCTAGATGAGGACTGATGACTTGAAAATTCCTTGATCTCTGCTCTGGCAATTCTATGCCCTCATATGTAGCTTCATTAACTAATTCATTGGATTTCTGATGCATGCTTCCCTTAGAATTCACAGGCAGTTGCTCATCTGGCTGTGTACTTTTATTTCTCCCCGTGGTCTCCTGTTCAAGATAACCATGGGCTACGTCTGCATTTAAAACAAAACAAAAATATGAGATATGAAACACCATCATCACATATTAAATCAATCAAATGAATATTTTTGTGGAAATAAGAGCTCTCACAGCTTTAAACATGCACTTACTAACCTTACTCCTATTGTTATCAGACAAACATGTACAGGGTGATTTTGCCACAAATATTTCCATTTCCACAGTCAGTAGGCATTTAGGACAGTGGTTTACAACCTTAAGTGCACATCAGCTGAGGAGTTTTTAAAAATCCTCACGCTCAGGCCGCATCTTCTACTAATTAAATCAAAATCTCTGGGAGTGATCACATGATTCCAGTATACAATTAAGGGTGGGAACCACTGACTTAGAGGTTATTATTTTCTACATTAACTTTTCTTTCCTAGATTTTGAAAAATTGGATACAATAAGTTAACTGATTACAGTGAAATAATAATGTGCATGGAATTTGGGTATTGGACTGAGTTAAAATTCTGGCTTTGCCAAGCACATAACCTTGGGGAAATTACTTTACCCTTCCATACCTCAGATTCTGGTTTGCAAAATGGACACATAATAGTACTTACTTGAGTTGTTGTAAGGATTAACTGAATTAAGAATTAATGAATGCAAAGTGCCTGGCCTAGTGTTTGGCACATCAATAAATGTTAGCTATTATTTTTGTAATCATCATCATATAAAGATGGAAATAACATAGGGAGAATTATTTTTAACTTCCATTTTATCAGATATGTATTATACATTATATTTTGTAATGCCTGGCTATCTCATAAATATTAGTTATTTTAAGCGGTAACTAGTAAATAATAGCTATTTCAAAGGAAGAGTGTGTATCTGATGTTATAGTGAAATTCTGGGGAGAAAATGACACACAAGCAAGTACACAAAACAAACTTTTTTTTTTTTTTTTTTTTTTTGCGGTACGCGGGCCTCTCACTGCCGTGGCCTCTCCTGTTGCGGAGCACAGGCTCAGCAGCCATGGCTCACGGGTCCAGCCGCTCCGCGGCACATGGGATCCTCCCGGACCGGGGCACGAACCCGCGTCCCCTGCATCGGCAGGCGGACTCCCAACCATTGCGCCACCAGGGAAGACCAAAACAAGCTCTTTTAACCAGTAAATCAGATCAACAGGCACAAATACTGATTGTAACTAGGACTTTTATTATTTCCAACAGAAATAATTCTTCAACTTTTAAAAGCAGGTGAATCTCACCTACTTGTTGATGACGCCTTCTTTAACTTGCCAAACTTAAAACCCCTTTGAGGCAGAAGATGAGTAGTTTTAGAATAAAAACAAATGGGAAACATAAATAAGGTACTCATTCTTTAAGAAGAAATTCTTTGCTTACATATATGCTGAAATTAGGTAGAGCCAGTCATAAACTCCAAGTCCTGGACATTATCTTATTGGTGGCTGAATGCTAGATCAGAAACCATTCATTTTTGGTCAATTACTCTGTATTTCTCTGTGTTTGTGGGAATAAACTGGGAGAAAGTGCTATCGTAATTACATACTGTGATATATCTATGAAATTTCATTATATTTTGTTTTAAACTTTAACAAATATAGGTATCTGAAGATTATTTGTTGACATTTTGTTGACATTTGTTGACATTTCAAGACACTTAATTTGGGCTTCCCTGGTGGCGCAGTGGTTGAGAGTCCGCCTGCCGATGCAGGGGACACGGGTTCGTGCCCCGGTCCGGGAAGATCCCACATGCTGCGGAGTGGCTGGGCCCGTGAGCCATGGCCGCTGAGCCTGCGCGTCCAGAGCCTGTGCTCTGCAACGGGAGAGGCCACAACAGTGAGAGGCCTGCATACCGCAAAAAAAAAAAAAAAAAAAAAAGAGAACAGGAAGAATGAGTACAGAAGAGAAGAAATAGCTTTAGGAAAAACACAAAGACATTTGTTGTTCTGAAAGGACAAGATGCTATAGTTGAGGAGTGAAAACTTGTAAAATGAGTAACACTGTAAAGACAAATTCCAAGATGTGGTAGATCTGGGAATGTGTTGATTAAATAGATTGATGATGAAGGTACTTGGAGAGGAGGAAATCATCAAGGTATCAGGGTACAGGGAGTGCCATCTTTCAAGAAACTGAAGTCATTCAGAAAAATGGCAAGAAATGGAGAGGAGAAATGAAAGACAAAAGCAAAAGACTTCACTGACTGCATAAACATGCTAAAGAAGACAGAGCCAGATGAGAAAGCTGACTGATGTTAGTTAACAGTCATTTCTTTCTACCTTTTTACTTTGAAATAATTCCAGTCTTATAAAAAAGTTGCAAAAATAGTACAAAGAATTACTATACACCCTTCATCCAGATTCCTCAATGTTAACATTTTACCATGCTTGCTTTATTATTTATTTTCTACCTACACATACATAATTTTTTCTGAAACATTTGAGAGTAAGTTGCTGGCATGATACACTTCAACTTTTCAAGTCAAATTTTAACATACTGCTGTATCATATTTCATTTTACCAAATTTTCTTTATCTTATTCACAGCTCAACTTAAATTCAATTTCTGAGTTAGTACCTCCTCCAACCAAGAGAATACGATAGTATTTAGTTACTCTAACTCAGTCTTCAATTATTTTTCCTAAACTCTCCAGCCCCAGAAGGACTTTTATCAAGTGATAACAGAATGATGCCACTAAAAGCTTTAGTTGAGATGTTGTATTACCCCATCACTTGAAAGAAAATTGCATTAGAAATATACCAATAAAATGCAACAAAAAGTGAAGTTATAGGTCTGTTTCATACACTATTTGAATAGAAAGATAAGATAAATGTTTTAAAGAACAATTCACTTCTGATTCAAATTCATCTCTAAGCAGATGAAAGTTTAAACTAAAACTATTCTATTGATTGCTCTCTATCTCTCTCATATGGTTTGAAATGGAAACTCTATAACTTTCTTTAGTAATTTCAGTGTTGAATCAATGTCATTGTTAATTGTTCCATCATTATGACTAACAGAATTAATACTATTTAAATTCATTTCTACATAGGAACTTATAGAATAAGTTATTAATCTCTTCTTCATAATTCATAAGTCTATGAAATCTAACTTTCTTTTCTCAAATAACAGGAAATTTTTTATGACAATTATCAATCCCTTTATTTATTTGCTCTTCTGCAGGCACACTGCATTATTTGGACATAAGAATTTTAACCACTTCAAACCAAATATATTCCCCAATTTTTGCTATTATTATTTAATGCTATCACTGCCACGTAAACCTATCCTGTGACCATTTGAAAATGATGTTATGGAAGATTATTACTCACTATTCCTCAAATGCCACCTACTGCTGTTGTTAGAGACAGTTTATTCATCCGGGCAAAGTGGGTAAATTTAGTAAAGACTTTTTAGAATCCTAATACTTAATACATGTGCCTAGGCCAGCTGTATTATATGCTTTGAAAACCCTGTATCTCCCTAGTGACTTTCATACTGTTTCCAATGGATCATTTTCATGATCTAACAAAGTCTCCCTTTACTCCTGGAGGTATTACTATTGTCAACTATCCCAATGTTAGCGCTGCTACTAAATTCTCAGTTCCTTAGTCTAGAAAATTAACAGCATTATACTATTTCCTAACCTAGTAAAGAAAGCTTTAGGATCCCTTTTGAGTTCAGTTCTCCAGACAATTATACATTAATGCCAGTTAAATGGACTGAATTAATTGAATATACTCAGTTAAATTGATGCTACCCAAAAAATCATAACTCATGGCCAAAAATAATTGTTACTTCACAACTACTATATAGAAGTGAGGAGGTGGCTAGAATCAAATAGGGATTCTTAGAGGCTGGGGAATTTTGTTCTGTCTGGCTTTGTAAATAGTTTGTGACAACTGGTATCTGTGTAAATGGATTTGATGGTCCCCTGTGGGGTCAATACTGTTTACAGAGCTGTTTCTTCAGAGTGGTTGAGCTAGAATTGTCTCTAGGGATCCTACAGGGGTTACTCAGAATAGCAACATCTCAGGTACCTGAGAGCTCAGTGGCAGAAAAGAGAAAGAGGAATGGAGGTGCTATAGGCAGGTACATTCGAATAAATGGATCTCTCTCCTTCAGATGCAGGTGCTACTCAGGGGCACTTGTATCTAAAACGAACCATAAAGGAAGCAATTTGTTAATGTGCTCTCTGACACTTGCTAACATAATTGGTCACCACTTCTTTACACTCTATCTTTTCTTTTTTTGTAAAGGTTACTACTTATATCGTAGCATCTGATTTTATAAATATAAAAAGAACAAAAACCTCACGTTTACTGCTTCTTTTGTATATTGTCTATCACTACATTATGTAAAAACATCAAAATGATATGACACTTTTTGCTATTAAATAAGTGTAAATTTGATTTCATGATGGAAGTACTATAGTAGTCCCACATTTTAAACAAATGTCTTTTTTCCAATGGTTAAGAATTTTTCTAAACAAACATTAGTTTCAACACAGTATCAGCTAGTGGCTCCTAACCAATTCCTTAACTGAGTTACACGTAGATTATCTATCTGTATGTGTGTATAAATATTCGTTATTCCCTTTACTAAATATTTCCGACTATTTGCTTCCTTTATGTGTGTGGGGCGGTTAGTTTTCCACATAGATGCATATATGGGCTTTTCTCTCCCCAAACATAAAAGAAGGACATCAGAAACTTCTGCCATATCATAGTGGTTCCACTTAATATGAGTGAGTACAAGAGCAAAGTTTAGACCTTCCAAGTAGAATACTGGCGTATTTAGAGTTTCCAAGCAGAACCACAGTGCATGGGCTCTGAAGACTGACTGCAGAGTTTGAATTCTGGCTCTACCACAAAGCTGTATGACCTTTACCAAATTACTAAACCTCTCATCAATTTCCCTATCAGTAAAAAGCACATAATAAAAGCACCTACCTCAAAAGGTTATTATGAGCATTAAATTATTTAAATTATATAATCTCTTGGAAAAGTGTCAGTACAGAATACACACTAAATAAATGTTAGCTATTATTATTTGCAAGAATCTAATTAGCTAAAAGTAAAAGATTTTCTTATTAAAATGTATAAGAATAAAATACAGTAAGAAAAATTTTTCTTATTAAAAGAACAGAAGACATGAACATGGAAAATAAATAAAATGCTACTTTGTTCAATGAAAAACATACAAAAAAGAGAAAATACTTAAGGTTAAAATTTGTAGTTAATACATAATGGTTTAATAAAGTTTGTATAAGATTATAAAACTAATAAATTACAAAAGTAACAGAACTTCAAAATTCGAAATCCTGACATTAGAGAAAGATCCTGAAAGAAAATTCAACCGCATAGAAAGAAAATTAAGAGTACATTTCTGTAGATTCAATCCCATGGCAGGAAAATAAGAAATTTAAATAACATGTTTCTGTAACATAATTTGAACACTACCATATTGGCACATGATATTAGATATGATCAGGATCATAGCTAGTAGATCACAGGTACTTATCCTACAGAGATTCTAATTTAGGACTTACAATAAATTAGGTAACTTTTGGATCCTTGGCTTAAAATATGCAAACTTGTTACCTGGATACTGTATACTCTCTCAGGGGGTTTTCAATTTATTTTTCGGCTTGACCAGCCATAAGAAGAAGAAGCAAAAAAGTACTATAACTTTCATTTTCATTGTTCTGTATCCTCATTGCTCACATTTCAAGCATCCAAAACTACATGTGGCCATTGGCTGTTTCATTGAAAAGCACAGATACAGAGTTTTATGTGATTCTGATAAGGTGTATTATATATATTGAGGGGAAGTCAAAAACATGTGATGGGGGAAAGCCTGGATATAGCTATAAGATTTTGAAATAAGGCTTGATAAAGATTTGTTAACCTGGAAAATCATGAAACCTGTGAATGTCAATAATTTATTCATTTGGACATGAATTCAAAATAAACTATATCCTTTACATTCCCATACATGGTTGTATCTCTAAATAAACATGTCAAAAAGAACTGGTGAGGTTATTTCATCTGTGATTAAGACAATTCAAAGGCTTAGTGTACCATGTTACAAATTATCCACTGACTAGTCATAGAAATCACTTGACTGGAATTTTGTTATTTGTTTTATTATTTAAAAAAACTAAAGTGGTAGTACTACACCAAATTTTTATAAGTTTTTGTTTGTTTCAAGTCTGAAATAGTCATGAACACATCAATATTCATTCAACACACTTCTGTGCAAGAACTGTTCTACTGTAATGTTTCAGCTTCTAAATTTTAATGTCTTTCATCAAGTGAAGGCCATGAACACAGTATAATAGTGTAATTGCCTAAACCTTACACTGACTAACTTAAGAACATATTGCATAAATTAAAGCTTTGTAAAAATTATATCACCCCATTTAAACCACTACAAATATCATTTAAGCTAAAATGATTGTGAAAACTATCCGAAAATTAGGTTAACTAGCACAACAGTACTCTTTATTCTCTTTTTCCCCAGTGATATGAACTATTTGGCTACTTACTATATATTTCTAACCTTTTCAATTTTCCCGTTATAAGAATAATTTATATAAAGTAATTAAAAATATGAATCAACTAGGTAAGTCTTAAATTTCTACCACTTCAAGTAAAACAGGTTTCATAATTATATATTTTTTGTTTACTAAGTATGAACACATACTAATTATCTATGAATTCAACAATTCCATAAACGATTTATGGAAGATAACTTTTCCAATAACAATTGTAAAGAGAGGAAAAAAAACCTATTTCTTTATATGTGCCTTTCATTTTACTTAAGAACATTTTTAGATTTGGAAAACAAAACAGAAGAATCACCAGTCAGATACCAAGTAGAAATCACGGAAACACAATGTTAGTTCTAATGGATAGATGATTGTATTTGGTCTTTTGAAACTTTGAAGTATAGGTAAGTCTTGATCACACAAATTAATAAATCCTAAAGCTGGAGTTAACAATAACCATTACACCCAAATTCTGAAGCTTAGCCCAGCCAATTTTTCAAAAGGTCAGGTTGTGAACTGGAGAAGATCAGGGAGGTCCACTGCATAGCTTTGTTGCCAGGCATCTCTCGTCTGGATTGTTGCAGGCATTTATTAGTATTCGTCAGCAGACTCAACAGAGCAAACAAGAAATTCAAGCACGAATAATAAAATGAAATGCTGCTATATAACCCTTTGTCATTCAGCAAATATGGGACTTTTTAGCTACATTGTTCCTAAACCTGGGTTACTACTTTAATTTTTCTCCCCAGTGCTGACTGAATGAGTATGCATGTGTGTTAAATGCAGAGCTCCCCTAACAACTGCAGGACTGCCATTTAATCTGTTGGTAGATGGACCATTTCCTGTGGGAACCCTAGCTATGATTTCCAGATCCACCAAATAAATCTCAGATTAAGATTCCAAATGAAACCTGCCTTTGGCAGATAAAAAATGTCAAGATGGATATAAACAGTAAAATTATAAATTATCTAGGTGTTGCATGACAAACCAATGTTCAATTTTTTTTGTTGACATGTGCCTAGATATCAAAACTATATGAGACATTCATCAAATGTCACACTTTCATAATATTGGAGGCATCATTAAAACTGTTTGACTAAGGACCTCAAAGTGTTTAAGCAGTAGCTCAAAAGTATATTTGTGCAAAGTAGAAGAATAAATTTACATATCAGCAGCAGCTCATAAGGGATAGGTAAATATTCTGTTTATCTCTCATTGTAATTCAGGTTACTTTAAATACAAGGTTTTAGGAAATCATTATACTCTATATGGCATCATTACATAACTTTCTATGCAAATGCTGTATGTTTTATTCAAATTCACCATTTGTTTTGGGGGGAGGGAACAAAAGGAAAAGGAAGGGACTCTCATTTTATTAATCAGCTGTGACTACTATACTAGTGCCTTGTTAGTTGCACCACAGCATCATCAGCTCCTTGTTGGTAGCATTTTTTAACTTTTAAAAACAGCATTGAAAACCTGAGACAAAAAAGCCTAAGTAAAAAAAAAGAAAAAATTATAATGTTTTCGTTTCAAGTGACTCTGGGAAGAGGCAGAGATTTTTAAAAAAGAAAAAGGTAATGAAAGACCAATATAGAACCTATTAGAGACCAATGGCCTATTAAAAATGCGCAGAGGAAGCCTCTGATGCTAGTCTCTACTGCATTCTCAGGAGATCAAGGACTTCCTTTTTAATGAAAATTTTTGTTTTGTCTTTGCTCTTCTTACCTGGACTAATGCAGCACTATCCTGGTGTTAAAATATACGGGTTGATTATAAAATATAGGCAATGAAGTTTTCTGAAAGGAAAAAATCAGATTTGCTGAACTGCAATCATTATTTTTTTAACTTTGGACTCTTAAAAGCAATTGAATAAAAGGTTTTAGTGACTCCACAAATTCTGCAACATTTAGTTTCTTGATGATTCAGAAATCATCTAATCTACTTAAAATGGGAATTTTTTCAAATTGTAAATCCTCTACACTTATTTTAATCTGTGGAAAGGATACAGAATATTATACATTCCATAGTCCAAATGTTAGAATTTATATACAAGCCTGAATCCTTCAGGATGATGTATTTGTCCTGCTTTTCCTATCATATTTCCTCCAATGTGTGTTGCTGGTTCAAGAAAACTAAGGCTAAATAAACCCTACCCATCCTAATCTGTTAGGGATCAACATTAACCTGAAAATTCTGAACAGAAGGGGTAAAACTTTAAAAAACAGGATATTAATTAAGGAAGGAAATAAGGTATTTTGTGCTTAACTTTGTTTATATTTCTATATTAAAAATGCTCAAAATCAAAGAATGTTACTATGTTTTAGAGTACATCAAATTACCTTAAGTACAGCCAGTGAAACTATTAAAAAGGACATGATTTTTAATTTAAAAAATATTTAATTAGCAAAAACTAACATATTCAGTAACTATACAAGTATAATTTTATCATTGTGAACTGATCACTTTTAACTTTTCATCCACTAGCACCCTGATTTTAAAGTACCAAAATGTTTCAATATGTGAAGACAAAAATCACTCAAAATATAAAGTCCAAATAGAATTTTCTAAAATAATTACTTTTACATCTTGTCAGCACAATTATTCCATTTGACAAAAATTATCACTTTTACCCAAAAGCTACAGATTAGAATATTTTTAATTCAATCATTCATTCAGACTATGAAATAATCTATGTAACCAATTTCAAAATTTTATAGCCTGATTTGTTCTAAATTTGTTTGTCATTCTCCAAGAAAAAACAGAAAAGGCAAAACACAAAGAAAATTTGTATCTGAAACTTCTTCCCGAAAGATAATAATGTCTTACATGATAGGTTGTTTTGATTAAAACACACTTACATACATGTACTAAACCCCAAATTTTTAACTACCAGATTTATTTATAACCAAAAATAGTGAGTAAATGTAGTCACATCAGTCCTATTCTACAAACAGCCAGTCAGCCTGAATCAACTGTGTAAATGGTCATAAATTCAGTCTATACACCACTGTATATTGATTCAGATCTACAAAATCAACAAAATGCCAATGCACACTCAGGACTTTACAGTAATCACACTAAAGGTGACAAATGCAGCCACTATGGAGACCATAATAATCATCTTAAATATGATACACTGAAATTCGAATTTCTAGAAAATTTAAGATTCAATAATATTATATTGAGATTTGTGTCGTAACTATGTGTTCCAGGAAGTGCTCTGGCATGAAAGGGCCATAACCAGAAATGGATAAGGACTTTTATCAAAGAGCTCAGAAACTTAAGAATGGAGAACTTAAAATAAAGCAAAAAACTTTTGAAAAATTCAAGTAACTTTTCTATTTCAAAAAAATATATTTATATTTTCATGGCCACAAACGAATTTAAAAGAGCTTATTAAAAGTAGAATTGAGTTTCCTTAAGCCAAAGAAGTAGTTACAAATTGTACAAAGAGAGGATCATAGCATAGAAATGGAGAAGTAGTCCTATTAAAAAAAGAAATTTACCATTGTTCATGCTTATTCTTCTTAGTAATTGTCATTTTTATAAAATGAAGGACCAAAGGTGTAGTAAGAATTCCATGTGAAGAGTGTAGCCTGAACTGACCTACCTAAAACACTCTAAATTTAGTAAAAAACAAAAAAAGAAATAAAGACTCCTATTACCTCCCAAACTTTTCCCTTATTAAGAATTTATGGGCAGGTTCATTGACTGTAGCAAAGGTACCACTTCAGTGAGGGATGCTGACAGTGGGGGAAGCTGTGCTTGTGTGGGGTTAGGAAGTAGGGGTATAATGGGAACTCTGTACTTCATGTTCAATTTTGCCGTGAACCTAAAACTGCTCTACAAAATAAAGTCTTTTTAAAAAACTGTCAAAAAATAAAAGTAAAAAATATTTATGGCATAAATTCATAAATGTGAATTACTCATATCAGAAATGATGAGTCTCAAAACACAGTTTTTAACAAACTTCATAACCAGCTAGAAAACTAAGTTGCCCTTATAAAAATGTTTTGGTTTTCCATTACATTTTCTTAATGAGGCCAAGAGTCAGGACAGAATCATTCACATCAAGCTTAAAAAATAGACACCCAGAATATCATTTATTTTGTAAACTTATTTTAAAAAAGAGAAATTAATTTTTTCTAAAACAGTATAACCTCCATCATGCTTTTAAGGATAGCCTTAGCATTTCCTCTGGAAATGAATCAATCCTTGTTGGCTCACTTCCAGTAGTCCTAAAACTACTCTCTCAAATATTCTGGATGGTCATGTGTAAGAAACTACCAGTACTCTATTAAGTTAGGTCCTATGGAGATAAATAGTAAATTTAAGCAGACCTCGATATGCTCTTTTTTTAACCCTTCTATGGCAAAATGAAAATTAAAAATGTATTCTTAAATTCACACTTGCCAAAAGGAAAAGGCACATTGTGTGATATCACTAGTCTGAAGATTTTTATTGCAATTGGGATTTCAATACAGACAAAATTAGATTTTATGCTAAATGAATATTAATTGATTTTACATTCTATTCTACAAAATATAAATATAGTAAATACAAACTATACTACTTAAAAGAAGTCAAGTTTCTGATATTGAGAACATTATATCTGAAGAGAATAAGCTTCCTATAAAACTAATAATAACCGTTTCAAATACTAGTATTTATGTTTCTTAATAATTTTGAAACTTTTTTGTTTCAAAAACTACCTTTCACAGCTGGATGGAAGAACAATGACAACAACCACCACTTATCTAGGCCATGTAAAATACTTCAACAATCTATTTTTTTTTATAAACGTCTATAAAAACCATTATCACCACCACACTATTGAAAATAATTACTCTGGTATGTGAAACCCATATTAAATAAACTCGTTTCCTGTTTCAGATATTGTAGTAGGGCTTTTACATACACAGTCTCTAATCTTCAAAATGTTCCTAAAGGAAGCATCTCCCTATTCCACACACAAGAAAACCACGGCTTAAAGTAATTACGAAACTTCTGCCCAAGTCCAGGTAGGTAGTAAATAGAAGATTGAAAAATTAAAACCCAGGTCTATCTAGTTCCAAAAACTATATTCTTTCTACTATAACATTTCACTGAAATTATTAAGTGCATTAGTTCTCCAGTGCAATTTTCCTTTAAATTTAAACAAATAAAAATAAAATTAACAAACAAAAACAAATCGTGTTACTCATTCAGGGAAAATATACCATTACTTACTAGAAAGTCAATTATTGAATACAATTCAAATCCTATAATTCAATACAGAACGACTAATTATGTAGATATTTTCAAAACCTTGAATTTCAAGGAGGGTCTAATCATAATGTCTAGGGAATCATTTTTTTCCACCAGCTATCTTGTTGATAGAAATGGATGTCCATTCTATGCAAGTTGCCATTTCCTTTCTGTCTGCTTTAAAATAAAATAGCTTATGAAGATGATATAAGATTCCATTATTTTTGTCATAATGATCAAAGACATTTAAAAGCATCCTAGTCGTTTTCCCATGGTGTTTCTATATATGTCTACTCTTATAAAATGCTTGCAAATCATGCAATAGTTTTAGATGTACTTCAATTACAGAACAATATATGGGCAAAAAGTAAAAAGAACACATACTTTGTGAAAAGAGAGAAAGATAAATGAACCAATAATAAAAGAGGTTGATGGTGGCACATAGGTTCCAAATGCCAAGCAAAAATAAATAGTATTCTGACTCAAGAAGAAACTACCAAATCACTTGTAAGTTACTTTTTGCTAAGTTTTAGTTCTAGTTGTTTATTTTGTTTGATAGAAAAGCCATAAAAATCATGGAAACAAAATCATATCCTCTTTAGAAATAAAGAAGACAGCTGCTTTTTACTTAAATCAGCAAGATAAGATTTTTAAAAATATTTGCTAGCCTCCAATAAACTGCAACATGTAAGAAATCTATTGACATAAGCAGTTCTAGAAGGTTTTTCATCTCTCAAGTTTCAAATGAGTATGATGATTTAGAATCATGCTCACTTTTTAAGCTTAAAAGAAAATAGTTTAAAAATATATGATTCATATCTAAATTGAGATAATACATAAGTGAAAATAACTACTGTGTATAAAACACATTAAATATAATTTCCTAAAATAATAAACCTAACAATAATATTAAATAAACTCATAAAATTGAAAGGTTTTTGTCTAAAGCTTCTTCAAGCTGTATGATTCCTACCATTTCTTACCCTCAATTGTTAAGCAATATTTAAAACATAACAAACAATGTTTAATTTGGGTAGGCACAGTAACCTTCTTTAACCTTTCTTAGGGAACACTGACCCCTAAAGGTTCTAAATTTAAATAAGTTTCACAATATTCTAAATTTAACTTGCATCCAGACCTCATTTTTACCTATATTATTGTAAGTATGTATACTTATGGCAGACATGTTTATTCATAAATAATACTTAAGCTATTTCCAATGGCCTGTTGTGTACTATAAAACAATTAAACCATGTTTCTGCTAATTTAATAAAAATCACCAAAATTTAAGAGCTATCCAGAAATTTATCATACTATTCCAAATAATTATTCGTAAGAGATTTCTGACCCCCATGAGTTTTTTCTTACATAGTTAAGTAAATAAGTAAATGCTAAAAAAGGCTAAACAATCATATAATAACTGACTCTTTCCGAGGGTTAACTTTGCATATGTCCTTTGTGTCATTTCATTTTTTTTCTTAAAAAGCAGGGGAAATAAAAGAATGCTGGAAAACAGAAAGCTTTTATGAAAGGACAAAACATCATTTACTTCTTAAGAAGCCAGAAGATGTTACCAATGCTTGCTTGACAACACATGTTCATTCACTCACCTATTGCTTCCATCAACCTAAAATTTCATTCATTCAGGATTTTTTTTAATTAAATAAAGAAACCTAGACAGTTTGTAGATGTCTTCACTCATCCTACCTACCAACCTCAGCTTTACATTTTCTAAACTGAGAATAATGACAAAAACTGAGAAAAATGTAATTGTTTTACCTGTTAACATTATTTATCTCATACTCTTTGACATCAAATATTTCAGCAATGTTTCTAAAATAAAGCTAGGAAAAGAATAACCACTTCAGCACTCCTTATAATGAAACTTCTAAGATGATGCAAAGTGTAATAGAAGTTTTTAATTAGCTCCATTTCCTTAAAAAAATAAGATAACTTTAAATAAAAATAACTATTTACAAGAACAGCCTATGAATATTTGTAAGATAGAGCTTTGAAGTAATCTGTGCTTTATGAAAAAATCCCATGAACCCTGATATCAAAGAAATAACCATGTGGGGCTTCCCTGGTGGCGCAGTGGTTGCGAGTCCGCCTGCCGATGCAGGGGACGTGGGTTCGTGCCCCGGTCTGGGAAGATCCCACATGCCGCGGAGCGGCTGGGCCCGTGAGCCATGGCCGCTGAGCCTGTGCGTCCGGAGCCTGTGCTCCACAATGGGAGAGGCCACAACAGTGAGAGGCCCCCGTAACGCAAAAAAAAAAAAAAAAAAAAAAAAAAAGAAATAACCATGTGAGATTTTACTGTTTAAACATATCAGTTATCACAAAACTAAAAGATACTACATTTATCTGTTTAACTTTATTTGTTAATAATGTTTCATTAATAGGCCCTTTATATAAAGGAATGTCTTATTCCTATTTCCAATGTCCAAAACAATGTCTGTAAAAATGCAAATTTTCTTAATGATGTTTCAGTCACGTCTGTGCCTCCTGCAAACTATTTATGCATCTGTCTTTAGCCCTAAAACCTTCCTTTCCAAAAGTGTCCTATAGCTTCAGCAGCTCCATTCCTTAACATCTTTCCTGGTTATTTTACATTTATGAGAAGTATTTCCTCTATAGCCCCTATTCTCTAGATATATTAAAAATAATTCCTTTGGCTCCTTAAAGATCCTTTTGTCTATAATGTGAACGACATGGATTTCATAGCAATGTGGCCTCTGAATAGGGAACATAAGCAACAGGGGCATCATTATTTACTTCCTCTTTTCTTATTTTGTACATATATTGAGTAAGAACTGCTCTGAGTTCTTCAAAAGAAGAGTGTTTGCTTGCTTATTTGCATAAATGAGTAAAAACAACTACAACAAATCAGTTTTCCGCTTCACACCAATACATCCTTATCACAAACTTGAATATAAAGAGAGTAGACTAAAATTAAGTGCCACAAAATCCATTCACTAAAGCTATTAACTTTGCATTAAAAACCTTTAACTACGTTACTCAGGTATTACCTGCTATTCCTTTATACACAATGCAATCAGTTACCTGAATTCTAAACTCATAACAAGTAGCCTAGAATCACAAATAAGAGGAGAAATGCTGCTAATGGTAGGCATTAACGACAAGAAAATTTATAACAGCGTAGAAATCAAAAACAAATGCAGAAATCGAAAAAGGTATACTCAGTATAGCATCTTTCTATTCCTCAAAAGAATGTGTAGCTATTAACTGATTTAGTTTAATGATGATAGAACAGTTCCCCAAAATGGCCTTTAACCTTCTGAAAAAGGTAACAGTGTGGTTGATAAATGGTAAAGAAAGAGCCCTGTTGAAGGAGGGGGAATCAAAAGAAGAGATGTGTGCAATGTTTTGGTAATAATTCTATTTTTTTTTAATTAGAGGAAATAAAAATGATGAACATAAAGGCCGAAGTCTTCAATTATATGTAATACTATATTCAGAATGATTTGTTTTCCAAGTATTTCAGATTTGCAACTGTATCCAGATTTAGTGTAAAAGACTTCAATTAAAAACCTAACATTTTTTAAACCTCTGTCTTTATGGCCCTCTCTCTACCTTGCTCTATACATAGACAGATGTGCTCTACTTACCTACCTACATACCCATACATACATACATCCCTCCATCCACCCATCCACCATTTCTCCCTTTTTCAGGCCATCTCTCAGTCTGCCTGTCTTTCAAACTGTATTTCTGTCTGACTGTTCTCTCCCTCTGCCTGTGCATATCTGTGTGCATCCTTTTCTGTTTCTCTCCTTGTCTCTGACTCTGTTTTCATGTCTCTGTCTCTGTTTTTTTTTTTTTTTTTTTGCGGTATGTGGGCCTCTCACTGTTGTGGCCTCTCCCGTTGCGGAGCACAGGCTCTGGACGCGCAGGCTCAACGGCCATGGCTCACGGGCCCAGCCGCTCCGCGGCATGTGGGATCTTCCCAGACCGGGGCACGAACCCGTGTCCCCTGCATCGGCAGGCGATCAACCACTGCACCACCAGGGAAGCCCCTCTGTCTCTGTTTTGAAGTACCTTTTCCTGCCTCCCTCTGCACATCTCTGCAAGTCTCTGTGGCCCTGACTCTCCAGGGAGAGTCCCCCTCTGACTCCGTTTCTTTGTGGGTGTCTCCGGGTGTGTCTTTTGGTATGCATGTGTCTCTACATGTGTCTCTGTGCCTGTATGTGTCTTGGTCTGTTTCTCTGTGTATATGTGTCTCCCTCTCCATATATGTTTGTCTCTCTCTGTATATGTGTGTATCTTCCATGTCTCTTTAACTTTGTGTCTCTTGTCTCTGTGTGTCTCTTTCTGAGTGTGTCTGCATGTACACCTGTGCCCCTCTCTCTCAGTGTGTCTCTTCCCCATCTCCCTCTCCCTCCCTCTCTCTCTCTCTCTCTCACTCACTGTATGTCTCTGTCTCCTTCTCACCATGTTTCTCTCACTCTGGTATCTCTCCTTCTCTGTGAGTCTCAGTATGTGTGTCTCTTTCTGTGTGTATCTATGCATGTGTGTCTTTCTCTGTGTGTGTGCCCCTCTGTATATGTGTCTGTGTCTTTCTCATTGAGTTTAGTATCTCCCTCTTATGTCTGTCTCCTTTCTCTGTTTGTGTTTCTTTCTCTGAGTACACCTCTCTGTATTCATTTCCCTACCATTCGTTCTCTCAATCTCCTCCATCACTTTGTGTGTGTTTCTCTCTTCCTGTGTGTCTGCTTTCCTTTTTTCTCTCAATATCTCTTGCTCTGTGTGTGCCCCTTTCCCTGTGTGTGCATGTCTCTTTCTCCATGTGTCTTTGTGTCCCTTTTGCAGAATGTGGGTCTCTTTGTGTATGCCTCCTTCCTTGCGTGTGTGTGTGCATGCGTGTGCACTTGTGCTTGTCTGCCTCTAATATATTGGTTAGAACAAACACACTTCATTCAGTGTCTTAAACTAGCACAACACCTGGGGTTTGGTATTATTAATACCTTAAAAGTCCTTACCTTTTGACCAGTCGTCCATTTGTACTCCCGTTCCTGTTTGCTCTGGCAATGTCTCTGGTTTCCGCGCCAAGATTTGAAGCTAAAATAAAGCCAACTCTAGATAAATAAACTTAAAACAATATATCAGAACACACCTAAACCTTACCTTTGTTTAACAGAGAATTTACAGGATAAATGGTTTTCTAAAACATTTATAATAGGACAATTAACTGTGTATTTCAACACGTGAAATTAAATCTTTTTTCTCAGAAAAAAGTTCTTTCATTCACACCTATATTTTAATAAATACAGTTCAGGTTAAGCTTCTAGACATTCTTGCTCCTTTGGTTAGGGAACCATTTAATTTATTTAACTTAAGTCTTTCCAACTACAATTTCAACAATTAAAAAAAAATTAAAAATTTACTCTATTTGTCAAATTTCAAATTTATTGATTTGAATGTATATTTTCATATAAAACATTTCATACTTGTAAAAGTAATTTTAAATACTATTCTAATTTTTTAAAAGATTATCATTAACTTGTGGAATTACTGGTTTTTTTCTCTTGCATTTGTTTTCATAATAAATATGATAAAAGCTATGCAAGTTTGTTTTGGTTTTTTTTTTGCACGCTTTTAAGGAGAATAAAATTAGATTTACCTCACAGCTAGAACTCTGCGTTCTTTAAAAAGTCCTCAAATAAAGCTGTAGTAAGCTTCTCCTTTCCAATTTTCTCTAAATATGTTGATCTGGAGTTGGCAATCTTTTTCTAAGTTCCTCATTTACTTTTGGATTAGTTGAAAATATAGGAAGTTATTAATATCAAAGAAATATGTTCCAGTCAATGAAGCCACTTCCCTCCATATTGCCCAAAAAGGTTAATAATAATTGCGGTCTTTTAATAAGAGATTCATATAGCAAGACATGTAGAAAATACAGCCTTTAATAACCTCTGGAGTATTTTAAAACATGTCTTACAGGTCTTAATGTGCTTAGTAATATACTATTTAAAACCATAATTTTATCCCTCTTCAATATACAGTCACTCTTCCTCATCATTTACCCAGCTAATGAATGCCAGCAATTAGTAAAATGTAATCCCATTGCACAATCATTTTAATGCTTTTAGCACTCAGAAAAGTAAACACCAAATTAATACTGCTCAAGCCATATCAGATCCTAGCTGGAAGCAAGCAATTATAGTTCATCTCCTCAGGTGTAATTAAATGATTGGAATGATTTAGTTCCATAAATGCAAGTTAATTCATAAGCAAGCAACAAATATACTGGGAGTAATTACAAGAAACATTGACAGTCTAAGCAGGGCTAATTCTTTTATGAGACTGATATAGTAAAATGCTGCCCTCTCCTGGGCATATAAGTGAATATTTCAGAGCCAAAAACAAAACATGTCCCCCCAACCCAAAACCTAACTTTTAAAAAGACACTAAAAAAAACCCAAAAAAACCAATAAATCAATTTATCAATTTGATTTCATTCCTTATACAAAAAATTTTAATTTATGGCTTACTGTGATAATTTCTACACACCCTAGTAATTAACGCTTTTTCCATTCAAGTTCTGAATATGAGTCCCAAAACATACCACGCAATTCTTATAAATCTAATGAAACTAAATCATTCATATATAGCACTGACTGCAAGTAAAACTTCTAGTACCCTCTTATACTGCAAGACCAATACCTATATTCTTTCACTGGTAAACCCTAACTGGCATGTTAGAGATAATAACTAAGCTGTGCTTTTGTAAGTACTAAAATTTGTAAGAAAAATAATCTCTGACGAATGTAAAACAAAATACTCGGTGTTATTGTAATTATACAAAATGGTCTAAAACTAATTGTTTTTAAGGAACTCCAATAACAAAAATAAAAACTAGAGCACAGGTATAATATCATTGCAAGCACGTTTTAAAACATAAAGAGCAGGTAGTACACAAAATAAAACACACCCCAGTTTTACTTAAGCCATTCCCCAATTTTTACTTTCTTAGGCTAACATTCAAAACAAATTTACTTGAACACTACTCGATGCTTATTGACTAAACTTTCAGAAATGTATTTATTATACATTTGAGTTATGCTATAATCAGTAAGTCTGTATTAACACATATGTATTTGTAGCATTAAACCTATTCAGAATCATCCCTTTAACTTTCTGCAAAATTGAACATATTCTCAAATATTACCAATAGCACAACAAATGTTTAATTCTCCAATAAATACAAAAGATACTTGCAGAGGATAATGTTTAACATACCAATATTTTTTGGTGGGGGTGGGAACATTACTCCTTTCTATTATGCTTTTAAATGCATTAAAATAACCATATTCTAAGTCACGGCCTATGCAAGCTATAAAAATAAACCAAAATATTAAACAGTCTTGCCACTAAGTTTAAAATGTACAGCACATTTGCTTTGCCCTTGATGTCATAGTCTTATTTTTCAATTCATATCTTGTACACTGTAAGTTAATTGCTTTTGGAAAGTACTTATTATTCATGTAAAAATTAATGTGCCAATGTGTTTAAATCCTCTTAAATGACCATTCATGCATCTTTCTTCTTTAAGTGCCAATGAAATCTGTCAAAAGACATCAATGCAAAATGGTCTTAAAGAAGGTTCTAATAGAGATTTTTTTCTGCTAACACAAGATTTTCATATTCACCAACTTTACTTAAATTCCATTAATTTTTTAAGCTACTTTTAATAAATTCACCAAGTAAAATTTTAGGCCCTGAAGTCTGTCATTTGTGTTCCAGCTGACATTATGAATATTAATAACAGTGTTATCCTGATTAAATAGGCTTCATATGAAATCCCTGTGAATCCTATAGCTCAGACATCTCATTTTTCCAACTCTTTATGAATTTGGATTCAGACATTAAACTGGAAAAATCTTAAAAAACAGATTTAATGGCACATTTGCATATTGTCAAGCAAAAATTAGATGTTCTAATGATTCAATTAATTACAACTTGCATATCTATATATTGTAATAGGACTAGAAGATTTTTGTAAACATCAACATATTTTACACATCTACTCATTATAGGACAAAGGATTAAGACTATTAAAATACTGATTCCTTTCTTTACACTCACCTTAAATATTTGATATCAAGAACTTTTCAATCAAAAATTATATATTCACATTAAAACCAGTGGGATGATTTTTATAGTAGACATCAGATAAACTAGGCTTCTTGAAGTGCTAAATCATTATATCACAGACAAAATGTTAATTGCTTTATCATTATTAATGTCACCAGGTTCAAGCAGCAAAATAAAATCAAACTAAACTTCGTTTTTGTGTTAGAAAAAATTACCCATGTTAAAAAAGAAAAATAAAATCTTTACTATAACAGACAGAACATACCATACCAGCATCTGTTAAACTAAAATCTTCTCCATCACAGATTCCTGACCTCACTCCTCCAAGTTGTTTTTAGTTCTCAGAAGAAGTGAAAAAAGGAGAAATTAATAGCCAGGGAAACCACATACCCCCTTCTCTCTCTAAATATACTGGAATCTGAATATATCTACCTAAATTTCCTACTTTCACCCTATCAAAAAACGGAGATTGAAAAAAATTAAACAAACATCTCTATGCTCTCAAACGGGACTTGACTCTCCTTGTTTACTCAGCAGTAAAATACTTGATGAAACAAAATTTGTTCTTTGACTAGTCTAAAATTTCTAATCTGCCTAAAAAATTATAAGTAATTCTGACATTTATCCTTCAAAATTAAACAATCCTTCTTTGATAGAAAGGCACTTAAAGAAGGAATTTCATTCCCCAATGTAACAACATCCAGGAGTTTTTAAAACTTATTTTAAATAGGAGATATCCTTCTACCTTCCTCCACAAAAGCCACACATGGGCAAGGTGATCGGCTGACTTTGTTTAATAGCGTTTTTTTTCATAATGCCTCCTTAGTTAATCTCAAATTTGTGTAATGTGAATCCAAAGTGTCAAACTAGGAATCATTTATAATACTGCCTCATATCCAACTATATGTAACTCCAATTATATCTAACTATAGCCATGCCAAATTTTGGATTTTCTAGATTGAGAAACGTTGATAATTTCTGCACTGGAATGGTTTCATTAAATGGCCAAAGGAGAGCACTGTATTTCTGAGAGCCAGATATTTTAACATATAACTCAACATATACAACATATGCATATTTTCTACTGCTGGATTTTCATCTTATGAGACAAAAGTCTCTCAAATAGCCACAGTTCCTGGCACATTCTCTCACAAAAAGAATTACTTTCACATCACAGCCCACTCCCTACCAAGCTCCAGACAACCCAAGTTCCCCACAGCCTGGAAAAGCAAGAAAAGGTTTAGGGAGAAAGGATAGTAGCCCCATGCAATAGCTATCAAAATTTTAAATACATATACTATTTGACCCCTCCACTACTAAAAGTCTTTTTAAAATATGTAGAACATATTAGCATGTACAAAGATACACAGTGAAGCAGTATTTATTTGTATGAGAAAATACTCATGCTTTAGTCATACTGAACTTCCTTCTGTTCTTGAACTCACCAAGCTTATTCTTGCCTCAGAACCTTTATAATTACTATTCCCTCTGCCTAGTATTCTCTTCTCTAGATCTCTAAACCATTTTTTCTTATCATTTAGGCCTTGCTCAAAATTCACCTCTTCAAAAAGGTATTGCCTGGCCATCCTATCTAAAGTAGAAACTCCTCTCTCACTCTCATCACATTACCTGTGCTACTACCTTCATGAAACCCATTCGTTTGGGTTTTATTTCATTGTTTTTGACATGTATCAGCCAACTATGTATAAGGAAATTACATTCAGACACAGCCCTTGCTTTTCTCTTTCATCTGTGTCCTTAGAAGGGTGTTTGGCATACAGTAAGTACTCAGTATGTGTTTGACGGGCACACAGGTGGATAGACATATGTGGAAGATTCTCTCAACAAGTATTTGCTAAGCACCTATATATTATGTGTCAGTCAACTGTTCTAGGAGTTAAATATAAAATAAATAGGTAAGACAAACAAATTTCCTACCCAAAATAAATCTTTAGCTAGAACAATACAGGTACAGAACATGGATAAATTAAAGACAGAAAAAAATGTAAAATTACACTTACATATGTAACTATACATGCTTGAATAGGATATACATAGGAAACTATTACCAGTGGTTACTCTGAAGAAAGGGACTAAAAGAGTTGAGGTAGGGAAACTGAGAGACTGAGGGAAAGAAGTATTTCTGTTTCATTTTATATCTATCTCTCTGTATAATTTGATTTTTTTTACCAAGTACATGTATTATTTTTAACTTAATGATCAAATATTTATTAATAACCTTGGAATTTAACAAGAAACTTTGAAAGAAGCAATATTACATCTAAGAAATTCAAAATGAATAGAAAGAAAGTAATCTTTATGACTCCCTTGAAACTTTGAAAAAATAATTATTGCCTAATTAACTTTTATAATTATACTTTGTTATGGCTGTTTGCTTGCTTGCTTGGTTTATGTAGAGTGAAAAGTTCTAATTTAACTAATATATGGCAGAAATATTTTAGAACAGAAAAGTTTAAAATGAATGAGTTTCCTGAGAATTAAGCATATATTTCTTAAAACAATCACACTGCTTTGTTCAATTAGGGACTATTATAATAGTCTTAGTGTTCAGGATTCTAACGTTTAAAAGTTTATAATAGAAATTATTATCAAAAAAGACGAACTACTTCCCATCATTTAAAATCATGGAAGGGCATCAAATTAAGAGGAAATAAATATTTAGTGTTTAAGGTATATGGCTTTCAGATTTTCAAAACCTGGAACACTGCATATACCAGATGGAACACTGCAATAGCTTTCAGTGCCAGTTACAAATGACACTTTGAGAATGAATCTGGTATTGCATGGCCTACTGATAAAATTTTAGAAAGCAAAACTTTAAAACTAGTGTTATTTTCAGAGGGTTAATGGGATACAGGATTTTCTAAAATATCCTGAAACGTTTTACCCTAGGCCAAACTAAACTAAATCACTTAATCTAGCACAGAACAGAATATAAAAACAAAGTCATCTTATAGAATAGTTTCTCTAGGGAACAAACAGCCTGTTTTCTTAAGATTCATGTGATTGCCAAGTTCTGATGCAAGGACACACTCCTTCACACAAAGGCTTACATTTCCACACAACCAACTGAAGTTCTTGGCAAATCAACGGTAAAAAAGTATTAAGAGTAACTTAAATCGATCTGTAATGACAACTGGTATGAGCAGCCACTTGAAATCAAATAAAAGAACAGTTGTCAGAAAACGTCTTTCTAAAATAATCATATAAGTTCTTAATTAATTCATCATATTTCATAATGCTTACTAACAGACTTTATCAAAAAACTGTTTAGGGCTTCCCTGGTGGCGCAGTGGTTGAAAGTTCGCCTGCTGATGCAGGGGACACGGGTTCGTTCCCCGGTCCGGGAAGATCCCACATGCTGTGGAGCGGCTGGGCCCATGAGCCATGGCCGCTGAACCTGCGCGTCCGGAGCCTGTGCTCCGCAACGGGAGAGATCACAGCAGTGAGAGGCCCGCGTACCGCAAAAAAAAAAAAAAAAACTGTTTAATAATTCTCTATAGTTTATATAGTTAAATAATAAGTTGTAACAGGGACATTAACAAATAACATCAACATACTCTAATAACAAGTTATACTTTTGCATTTTGAATACTTTTTTTAGTATTAATTCTTTTCTTTTTTTATTGAAGTATAGTTGATTTACAATGTTGTGTTAGTTTTCATTTTGAATAATTAATAGCAATTCATAAATTGTATAATAAATATAATGTTTATCTATGCAATTTGCTAAAATTACAGTACCTAACCATTCCCAATGGACAGTGTGCTGTATGCAAACTATGCATTTCACTTTTTAAATTGTAATGTTAAAGGCAACTTCTAGGTTGCAAAATACAATTACTAGAAACAAAATCTTAAAAGAAAGTACAACAAATGTTATGCAGATCTAATTTCTTGTTCAATATCAAGAAAGTCACAGCCATCAGCTTCATTTATCTGACGACCTACTAAAGCTCATGTAACTTCTTAAGTCATTCTTAATAAATGTTTTTCTTAGTGAAAAGTATGTAATAAGAACATGATCCTTGGGCTTCCCTGGTGGCTCAGTGGTTGAGAGTCCGCCTGCCAATGCAGGGGACACGGGTTCGTGCCCCGGTCCGGGAGGATCCCACATGCCGCGGAGTAGCTGGGCCCGTGAGCCATGGCCACTGAGCTTGCGCGTCTGGAGCCTGTGCTCCGCAACGGGAGAGGCCACAACAGTGAGAGGCCCGCGTACCGCAAAAAAAAAAAAAAAAAAAAAGAATATGATCCTAAAGTAGGTAATCCATAGCTAATGTAGAATATAATATGAAAAGGAAAAATATAAGAAACCAGCCAGATAGAGAAATTTCCTTCAATAAACAATTTTATTCTTTCTGCATTTAAAATTATAAGATAATGTCAACTATAAATTATAAGTATTATACTAGCTCTTTTGTTCACCACACCATAAAGATTTTCTTAAGATCTAGAAGTATATGTTCACTAAAAATCTGTTTCAGGAAAGTTATTTTTTAAGAAGTCTCAAGATGGCAAATCAACTGAGTTAAAAATATTACTTACAAAATTAATAGTCATACAACTGTACAGTGTTCCAAAGTACTAAAGTAAGCAATGTGTGCTGTTAAATTTTTAAGACATTTTCCAAAAGACAATGTTCTTTCATTTTAAAAAATAAGAATTTTATTTAAGAAATTCCATCTCTATGATGTGTTGATTTATACTATATTCATGATTATTGCAAAATGGCTGTATGAATAACCTGACATTTTACACTACTAACTGTATAAGAAAACCTATTATAAACTGTGTAGAAAATAAAGAGAAACCAAAAACTGAAACTTATCTAGTCATAAATATTAAAACTATTATAAAAGAGCAGTCAAACATTATAAGGCTTCTGGTGGAAGTAACACTAATAATAACTAATAAAACATATTATCCTGGGATAGGAGTTGTGGGTAGAGATTGGGGGAGGGAGGAGAGCAGGATTCACAGGGCAGGCAGAATATGGTGTGTAAATGAATCAAGATTAACTATCATGAACTATGAAGGATAATTGTTGAAGCTGGGTTATGAGTACATAGGGGTTCATTATTCTGTTTCTCTACTCTTCTATGTTTGCAATTTTCCATAATAAATAGTTTAAAATACATATTATAAAATAAAAGAGTATATACACTATCATTTACTTTCACAGAACTAGCAATGAGTATTCCATTTTATAATACAAAGTTATCAAAATCTCATCAGTCTCATGTCTGATACATATATACGCACAACATATCACACAACAAATATTGCACATCTTCCTCGAATATATACACACACACCTCACACGGATTCTATACTGCATGTCATTTAGAGAAAAGCCTAAAAATTTCATCTTAGTATGTAGGAACCGAAAAGAGAATATTATCCGCTGAGAGATATGTACTTTATTTATTAAAATGCTTTGAAATTACTCCCTGACCTTAAATTTAACCATTTCCTGGAAGTAAGACCTTTTGTTACCAATGACCTAGTGCATATGGGAAACTGAATAGGTATACTCTGTCACCTTTAGCAAACATTCTCTTCACCAAGCCACTTGGAGGCCATGTGCTGAACCCTGAAGCAACATCCTAGTTAGTTACTGCTAGACTTGCAATGTAAGTAACCAAACTTATCATTTGTTGGAGCCATAACTATATGAATCTGAAATATTCCCTAATTTAATCTTAAAAGACATGTATTTCCATTGCTAGAGATGTTTTTCATTTGTAGAACAGTCATAGTTCTTTGTATATGCACAATAATTACCTCTTAGTTAACAAAGATGGTGATTTAGAAGAATCATAAGCAGAAATAGTGACAATGACTATACTACCATGTCTCAAAATTTCAACACCTTTCACCATTTAATAGCTAAGTCTATACTGGCTTGGACCAACAAATTTAGGTAAATTTTATACTTCTCCACAATGTTTAAAAATTATTTTAATAAATAACTCTTCATATCAGTGAAAGAAATAAGTATGTCTGTAATCTTTCACTAAGGTGAAATGATAGTTTGTCATAGGTCAGGTCCCACATCCATTTTCATTTTTATCTCTTCATTTTGAGGAACTGAAAATTCAAATCCTATTCCAGTTTAAATAATTAAGCATTTGCTGAAATGTCTCCTGAGAACTACCATTGCAAACTTTGAAATACTGACTAAAATATTTTTAAATATATTTTTAAAAACACAGATAAGCTCAAAAGGAAGAACAAGAAACATCCACATGTCAAAATCAAACCATAACAGAGAGTAGGACTTGAAGCCAAGTAGTACACGAGAAGATTGAGACCAAATAGGCTTAAAGGTTAGGGTTCAACTATGCAGACTTTCCCCTTTTTCCAACCACCTGCTCAGTATCTGAGCCAGACACAAGGCACCCACCAAATTAGGTGGAAAAGTTAACCACCTAAGATCAAAACCAAAAGCCTTTGCCATGGTGGGGCAAGGAATCCAAACTTGTACGTAAGCCAATCAATTAATGTAAAACTGGTTAGCAACCTGAGATCATATAGTACAGCCAGAAATTTAAAGGGGGGGGGAAGGAAAAAAAAAAGAGAGGGAGAAGTAGGTCATGAGCTAGATTCGTTTATAAGATAATTTCTTTTGAAAATAAACTCATAGCCACAAAAAACTATAACATATATGAAAGAATTTAACATAAGGAGAAGTAGTACAGGCATACAAAAGAGAGAGGTGGAGACTCATACTTGAACAACTAGAGAAAACTAGGCAACCTGAAATCAATCTTCAAAATAGGTATAATTTTTAAATTGCCAGATTGATAAATCAACACAACCCATTAAATAAGAGCAGGCAGTTTTTATAGAAGCATAGATCGATATAAAAATGAACCAAGTAGAAATCATTTAGAAATAAGAAATGTTAATTGAGGTTGAAACTCTATAGATGAAGTAAAAACTAGAAAACAGTAGAGCACAGAATTAATGATTTGGAGGCAGAAGGGAAGAAATTCCTCAGAATGCTGCACAGAATAATAGAGTTTAAAAATATGAAAAAGTAGGGGATTCCCTGGTGGTGCAGTGGTTGAGAGTCCGCCTGCCGACGCAGGGGACGCGGGTTCGTGCCCCGGTCCAGGAGGATCCCACATGCTGCGGAGCGGCTAGGCCCGTGAGCCATGGCCGCTGAGCCTGCACGTCTGGAGCCTGTGCTCCGCAATGGAAGAAGCCACAACAGTGAGAGGCCCACGTGCCGCAAAAAAAAAAAAAAAAAAAAAGAAAAAGAAAAAGTAGTTAAGCAACATGGAAGATAAAATAAGATGCTCCAACATATGCCTAATAAGGGTTAGAGAAGGGGAGAACCATAAAAATAAAGGAAAAGCAAAATAATTATATGTACCCTAATTAGGACAGAAAATGTGTCCCTGGAAAAGAGTAACTGAATCAGAGTTATACAGTATTAACATCACATAATTCCCATGGCGATGCAGTCCCAGCAATACATTCTGGCAATGATCTTTCATTTTCTTCAAATTTCCTGAAACTACTGCACATCTACATTGTTTTGTTAGCTGCAAACCACAGTGATGCATATAATGCCCTTCATAATACCAAGAGATGTTTGAAAATGCTAAACCTGTTGATCTTTATCCTCTGTTTCCTCAACCTTTCCATCAAGGCACAAGCAGTCACCAATATAACTGCATGTTAATATCCAGTGTGATACTATTTCTTCATTTTTTTATAGTCCAGCACTATCACTTGCACATCTCTTGTCACCAAGTTGGTCAAAACTGTTTGCCGGGCTTCCCTGGTGGCGCGGTGGTTGGGAGTCCGCCTGCCGGTGCAGGGGGCACGGGTTTGTGCCCCGGTCCGGGAGGGTCCCACGTGCCGCGCAACAGCTGGGCCCGTGAGCCGTGGCTGCTGGGCCTGCGTGTCCGGGGCCTGTGCACCGCGGCGGGAGAGACCGCAGCACTGGGAGGCCCGTGTACCACAAAATAAAAATAAAAATAAAAATAAAAAAAATAAAACTGTTTGCCAAAGATCAAAATAAATGGCAGAATGCAAAGCCATACTTAAAGGCTGAGAGCATATAGTACAGTCTGCAGTCTTAGTTCTCACAAGCTAAGATCATATTACAGCTCTTGGAGCATAGGAAAAATATGTATTAGCAACGTTCTACAAAGTTTTTCTTTATATACACAGAAATAAAAATAGGACTCAAAAAAAAAAAAAATCACCTGGACCCACATCTACGTTCTTTCTCAGGAAGCTAGTAGAGAATGTGCTCCACCAAAACGTGGGAGTAAAGTATGAAAGAGGTGAAAAGAACACCCAAGGTCATGGTGAGAAAAATCAAAGGATAATAGCTATACACCAGACATACAGAAAAACCATTCAAAGTTGACAGCATTAACAAAACTCCAGGAGCAATTTGTTCAAGAAATAGGAGTTTGAGAAGAGATTCAAATAAATGATAAGAGAGTTTGGGGTTGAATCAATAATAAATACACAGAAAACCAAGCAACAAGTAAATAAAATAGCAAAAAACTATGCAGGGGAGGGGGAAGGGAAAATAATCAAAATATACTACATGTATTAGTTGTGAATAGCGTCTACATGACCATAATAATGTAAATGCTATATATTTTTTCTATACAAAATTATAACTATATTATAACAGAAAGTGAACATGTGTACTGGGGCAGAGGTATCGAAGAGACCTATATCCTTGTCTTAGTTACCAGGATCAACTCTCCCAACTTTCATTCTTCCTTTCTATTTGAAAGAGGTTAACAGCTAAAAATTATACTTCCCAGCCTCTTTGTAGCTCATGGTCTGAACATTAAAAAAAAAGTTCTACCAAGCAAATGTTCTCTAGCAAGATACGGAAGCAGAAAGTGAAGCAAAGGTCATCTCTCTGCTTTCAGCATGTAAGGTCAGGCAGCTACGATTGTTTCTGGTGGCAGAGACTCTGCAGTCTAATGTTGAGCATGAGCCTCCTAGATAAGACAGCCACCTGTGGTGTCAGCGGCAGCAGCAGCTTTCTGGCTTCTAGATTGCAACAATATCACAACCCTGAACGACTGTCTAGAGATAGTCCCTGACTTCTGTTCCAGCACCTGGAATAATTTTGTAAGCTGTTAATTCCCTATATAAAGGACCTTTTGCTCGAAATACCTAGAGTTGTTGTTTTGGGGTTTTTATTTTGCTTTATTTTGTTTTTTGTTCCTTCTGTCCTATAATGCAGCGGTCCGCAACCTTTTTGGCACCAGGGACTGGTTTCGTGAAAGATGATTTTTCCATGGACTGGGGGAGGTGTATGGTTCAGGCAGTAATGCGAGTGATGGGGAGTGACAGATGAAGCTTCGCTCACTCGCTTGCCTGCCGCTCACCTCCTGCTGTGGGGCCCAGTTCCTAACAGGCCAAGGACTGGTACCGGTACGGGGCCTGAGGGTTGGGGACCCCTTCTATAATGTGACTGATATCCTCCCCATCTTTGAAAGCAGTAAGTCCATTAATTACTATAAAACTAGGGTAAGGAGGATCAAGAAGCTGGCATATAAGCATGCTATACAGAAATATTTCAGGAGATATGATTCAAGATGATGACATAGGAAAATCCTGACTCACTTCCTCCCATGGCCACAACAAAGCTACAAATACATGTGGAATAACTCTCCCTGAAAGGCAACTAAAAACTGGATGAACAGAGTCTCCACGACAAAGGGTAAAAGGACAACCTCGAGGCAGGTAGGAGAGGCAGAGATGGTCTCCCCAAGCAAAAAAACACAACCCAGCTTCAGCAATCCACAGACAGGGAAGACTACAAAGGTATGGTTATTTCCCCTGGGAGGGGACGATTCAAGCTCCACATCAGGCACCCCAACCCCTAGATCCTGCACAAGAGAGAGAAGCCCCCAACAGCTGGCTTTGAAAACCAATGCAGAATATGCCCAGGAAAACTACAGAACTTCAGGAAATGGAAAACCTGCTCTAAGGGGCTTGAGCACAGACTTATACCACCCAAAGACGAACATGAAAACACCTGGTTGAAAAGCACATGGAATGAAAGTAAAGGGGTTCCATGCACTAAGCTTGAAACATCTGCTGGTGAGGCAGGAACAGTTGGGACACTCCCTGGCGTCTGAGATACTGATGAGAATCACTTCTGTGATCTCAGGCTACCTTGCAGATGCTGGGGCTGGGGGGTGCCATTTTGAAATTCTCCCTCCAGCTTGTTAGCACCAGAGAGCACACCCTGTTGAGAGCCTTGCCCACCCCTGTCTCTGCTGGGTCTCACAGCCAGAAGGGTGACAACTGCACCCATCAGCTCACTGCAGCAGCCACCATGAGGCCCTGAAGCCAGCTCCAACCACCGACACTCCATACCAGCAGTCACAGCCCCAATATAAAAGAATGCAGAAATACAAAGAATCATAAGAGTACTGTGAACAATTATACACCAATAAATTGGACAACTTAGAAGAAATGGATAAATTCTTAGAAACATATAATCTTCCAAGACTGAATCACGAAGAAACAGAAAATCTGAATAGACCAATTACTAGTACGGAGATTGAAACCATAATCAAAAATCTCCCAAAAAACAAAAGCCCAAAACCAGATGGCTTCACTGGCAAATTCTACAAAACATTCAAAGAAGATTTAATACTTAACCTTTTCAAGCTCTTCCATCTGAAGAGGGAAATCTTCCAAACACATTTTATGAAACCAGCATTACCCTGATACCAAAACCAGACAAGGACACCACAAAAAGAAAAAATAAGAGGCTAACATCCTTGATGATCATCAGCGCAAAAATTCTCAACAAAACACTACTAAACTGAATCCAATGACACATTAAAATGATCATACACTACAATCAAGTGGGATTTATTCCAGGGAATCAAGGATGATTCAACATCTGCAAATCAATCTACATGATACATCACATTTTTAAAAAATGAAAAATAAAAATCATGATTATCTCAATGGATGCAGAAAATGTATTTGACAAAATTCAACATCTATTTATGATAAAAATTCTCAACAAAGTGGGTATAGAGGGAACATACCTCAACATAATAAAGGCTATATATGACAAACCCACAGCTGAATGGTTAAAAACTGAAAGCTTTTCCTCTAAGACCAGGCACAAGACAAGGATGCTCACTCTCACCACTTTCATTCAACAGAGTATTGAACATACCTATCCACAGCAAACAGGCAAGAAAAAGAAATAAAACGCATCCAAATCAGAAAGAAAGAAGTAAAACTGTCACTATTTGCAGATGACATGATACTATATAGAGAAATTCATAAAGATTCCACCAAAAAAAAATACCCAAAATGGTTAGAACTAATAAATGAATACAGTAAAGTTGCAGGATACAAAATCAATATACAGAAATCTGTGGAATTTCTATACACTAATAATAAACTATCAGAGAAGGCAAATTAAAAAAATCTCATTTACAACTGCATCAAAAAGCCTAAAATACCTAGAAATAAATTTAACCAAGGAGATGGAAACCTGTACACTAAAAACTATAAGATATTGATGAAAGAAATTGAAGAAGACACAAAAAAATGGAAAGATATTCTGTACTGATGGACTGGAAGAATTAATATTGTTTAAATGTCCATACTTCCCAAAGCAATCTACAGATTCAATGCAATCCCTATCAAAATTCCAATGACATATTTAACAGAACTTGAACATATAATTCTAAAATTTGTATGGAACCACAAAAGATCCTGAATAGCCAAAACAATCTTGAGGAAGAGGAACAAAACCATAGGTATCACACTCTCTGACTTCGAACTACAGTTAATCCTTGAACAACTCAGGGGTTAGGAGTACTGACCCCCCATGCAGCTAAAAATAACATATAACCTTACAGTTGGCCCTCCATATCCAAGGGTCTGCATCTTCAGATTCAACCAACTGTGGATACTGTAGTACTGTAGTATATTTTTATTGAAAAAACTCTGTGTATAATGGACACACTCAGTTCAAACCCGTGTTGTCCAAGGATCATCTGTATACTATGAAGTAATCAACAGTATGGTTTGGGTGCAAAAACAGTACAGAGATGAATGAAAAGCAACTGAGAGCCCAGAAATAAAGCCATACATATATGGAAAATTAATCTACAACAAAGGAGCAAAGAACATACAGTGGAGAAAGGACAGTCTCCTAAATCAGTAGTTTGGGGAAACTGGACAGCCACATGTAAAAGAATGAGACTAGAGCACTACCTTACACCATATACAAATATTAACTCAAAAGGAATTAGACTTGAATGTAAGACCTGAAATCATAAAATTCCTAATAGAAAACATAGGCAGTAATCTTACTGACATTGGCCTGAGGCAATGTTTTTGTGGATCTAACCCCAAAGGCAAAGGGAAACAAAAGCAAAAATAAATAAATGGGACTACATCAAACTAAAAAGCTTCTGCACAGCAAAGAAAACCATAATCAAAATGAAAAGGCAACCTACTGAATGGAAGAAGATATTTGTAAATTATATATCCAGTAAAGGGTTCGTATCCAAAATATATAAAAACAACAACAACAAAACAAACAACCTGATTTAAAAAGTGGGCAGAGGATCTGAGTAGACATTTTCCAGAGAAGACATACAGATGGGAAAATAAACAGAAAAGATGTTAGAAATCAATATTTATGAGGGAAATGCAAATCAAAACCAAAATGAGATATTATCTCACACCTGTTAGAATGGTTATTATTGAAAAGACAAGAAATAACAAAATGTTGGAGAAGATGTGGAGAAAAGGGAACCCTCATAATACTGCTGGTGGGACTGTAAATTGGTGCAGCCACTATGGAAAACAGTATGGAGATTCCTCAAAAAATTACAAATAGAACTACCATATGACCCAGCTATTCTACTTATTTTAGATAGTAATTTAGAGAGTAATCATGACTCTTTCAACTATCACTTTCTTTTCAGCTGCTTGGATAAAATCATACATAAAATCCACCTAACTTGACCGAACCCATACAGTTTCACATTTTGTATTTACACTACAATCCTGTTCATAATATATAGTTGAAAATTTTGAGTTGCAGTAAGCACATTAGTATTTTCACCACTACACTTAGGATTCAACTAAAACTTTATTTTCTTTACTTTAAAAATCAACTTCGAGATAAAATTTACATCATGTAAAAATGCATCCATTTCAAGTGTATACTTGATAAGTTTTGACAATTGTCTAAAATGGTTTAATAAAAAAAAAAACACCACCATTAAAAAGTTGCTCATTGGGCTTCCCTGGTGACGCAGTGGTTAAGAATCCGCCTGCCAATGCAGGGGACATGGGTTCGAGCACTGGTCCGGGAAGATCCCACATGCCGCGGACCAACTAAGTCCGTGCACCACAACTACTGAGCCTGTGTTCTAGAGCCCGCGAGCCACAACTACTGAAGCCCACGCAACTAGAGCCCATGCTCTGCACGCAACAAGAGAAGCCACCGCAATGAGAAGCCTGCTCACTGCAACGAAGAGTAGCCCCACATCACTGCAACTAGAGAAAGCCCACGCAAAGCAACGAAGACCCAATGCAGCCAAAAATAAATAAATAAAATTAATTAAAAAAAAAACGTTGCTCATGCCCCTTTGCAATGAATCTAACCCACTTCCCAATCCTAGGCAACCATTAATATGTGTTCCTTTACTATATAAATTTGATGCTACTTCTAGAGTTCTGTATAAATGGGCTCAAACAATGAACACTTCAGTAGTCCAGCTCCTTCCTGTGTGTGATTTTTCAAACTCAACCATAAGCAATTACAAAAGCTTTACCTGGCAGGTGTCACAGGAAGAAGCTGCCCTCCCCACACCAGACTTTGCACAACCAATGTATTTGCAGTCTCTAAAGTGAGTTGCAGTCAAAGACTCAGGCCCCCCCCCTCTGGACAACTCTTACATATATCTGCATTCCTAGCCATTCAGAGGTCTCTTTATCTAGAGCCTCCTTCAGAAGCAGACCTCCTTAAGGGGGGGGGGGAGGACACTTTTCTGAACTTTGAGTCAGTAAACAGCACTTTCCCATTCCTAGTCCTTTTCTCTCTCCCTCCTCCCTGCACTTCCCCCAACCTAGGTCCAAAATAATGCAGCAACTTTTTGTTAGGGGTTCCCCAAGTAGTGAGATGACCCCCATGTTTGTGCTGATTCACCTGACCCTCAAGCTTCCCTGGTGGTCCAGTGGTTAAGACTCCAAGCTTCCACCGCAGGGGGTAAGGGTTCGATCCCTAGTCGGGAACTAAGATCCCACATGCTGCACGGCTCGGCCAAAAAAGAAGTACTAACACCTGACCCTCAACTAGGTGCATCCACACATCCATGGGGGAAAAATGGAACAGCAGGGAGGTAGTGCTTTCTCTGGTTTAGCCTCTTGCTTATGCTATCATAGTAAGTGATTAAAGCCCTGACTATTAATTTCATTTTGGCTTATTGTTTTAATCTTCAATTCTGACACCTGGCTGATCAGCTCTCTCCAGCTCAGCTGAGCCCTGACAATACTCTGCTGTATCTGAATTTTTTCATCGAGAATAAAGTTTATGAGATTCATGTATGTTGTTGTATAAAAGAGTAGACTGTTCCTATTGCTCAGTAACATTCCATTGTATTGTTTAAAGATACTGCAATTTGTTTATCCATTCACCTGTTAATGAATGCTTGTTCCTAGTTGTTTGCTATTCTGAATAAAACAGTAATGAATGTGCTGATACAAGCCTTTTTGCAGACATATGTTTTCGATTCTCTTGGATAAATATCCATAGTGGAATTGCTGGGTCATATTAACTGTATAAGAAACTGCCAAATTGTTTCCTCAAGTAGTTGCACCATTTTACACATCTACCAGCCACGTGTGAGTTCCAGATGCTCCACAAAATAGATAGATACATATACACACATATGTATACATATATATTTTTATTATTTATTGTAGCTTTTATTAATCACTGTAGCTAATATTACAATATTACAGATTGTAATATTACAACCTAGAACAGACAAAACACAATATATTTTGCTTTATCAGGTTTTTCATATTGATATAATTGACATATGACATTAGTTTCAGGTGTACAATATGATTCAGTATTTGTATATATTGCAACATCATCACCGTAGTAAGTCTAGTTAACATCCGTCACCATACATAGTTAACAAAAAATTTTTTTCTTGTGATGGGAACTTCTAAGATCTATTCTCTTAAGCAACTTTCAATTATGCAACACAGTATCACTAACTTGTGACCATGCTGTACATTACATCTCCATGATTTATTTCATTCTTTTTAATTTTATTCATTTTCTTGTATATGCAGTTGTATCTTATGATTTTAATTTGCATAACCTGCTTAATGATAATATGCATTTTCAAATGCTTACTGGCCATTCACAGATTTTCTTGTGTGAAGTGTCTGCTCAACTCTTTTGCCTTTTTTTTTTTTTTTGAGTCGCTTGTCCTATTAGTAAGTGGTTGGAGTTCTTTATATATTCTGAAAACAAGTCCTCTATCAGATATATGTACTGTAAATATTTTCTCCCAGTCTGTGGGCTGCCTGTTCAATTACTCAATGGTGTCATTTGAGGAAATATTTTTATTTTAATGAAGTACAATTTACCGCTATTTTTTTCTTTTGAGCTTAATATTTTTTGTGTTCTAAGAGATATTTACCAATCCCAAGATCACAGCAATTTTCTTTTATGTTTTCTCCCACAAGTTTTGCAGTTTTAGGCTTCACATTTAGATCAATGTTTCATTTCAAATTTTGTATATGGTTATGAGGCAAGGGTCAATGTTCATTTTTTTCCCCCATACAGATATACAGTTATTCCAGCACCATTTGGTGAAAAGATTACCTTTTCTCCGTTGAGCTACCTTGGCACCCATACTGAAGATGAGTTGACTCTATATGTGTGGGTCTCATGTTTGGGCTCTTTGTGTTCCATGTCTACCTTTTCAATAATACCAATCCGTCTTCATTACATGAGCTTTGCAGTAAGTCTTGAAATTAGGTAGTGTAAGTCCTACAACTTTATTATTCTTTTAAAATATTACATTCTAGGCCCTGAGCATTTCCACATAAATACTGGCATGGGCTTGTATCAGTAAATTTCTTTCTAAAAAGCATGCTGGAATTTTTATGGAGATAGATGTATTAAGAAAGAATTAAAAGCTTAACCATCCAATCCATGAACATGGTACACCTCTTATTTTGTCTTCTCTAATTTCTCTCAGTGTTTCATAGTTTTCAGTGTAAAGGTCTTGCACATACTTTATACAGGTTACTCCAAGTATTTAATGTTTTATAATGCTATTGTAAATGTAACTGTTTTGTTTTTCAACGTTCTTAGCTAAACATAGAAATACAGTTGATTTTTTTATACGAACTTTGACTCTTAAAACCTCACTAAATTCACTTATAAGTTCTGCTCACTTTATTTTAGAGACTTTAGGATTTTCTACATATGGAATCATGTCCTTTGCTAAGAAAGACATTTTTACTTCTTTGTTCACAGTCCATATGCCTTTAATTCTACAAAGCCAAGTAATTAAGACAGTGTGGTACTGGTGCAAGGATATAGAAATAGACCAATGGAATAAAGAGTTCACAAACAGACCCTCACACACACATGCATACACACCTGATTTATGGCGAATGATCCACTGCAGTGAGGAAAAGTTGGTCTTTTCAATAAATGATGCAGCATCAACTGGATATCCATATAAAAAAAATTACTCTCCATTCCTACTTCGTACCATACTGAAAACTTAATCTGAGCTAGATGATAGATCTAAAAGTAGAACCTAAAGCCATCAAGCTTCTAGAAGAAAACTAAGGAAGAATATCTTATTAACCTTGGGATGGACAAAGATTTCTTAAAAGGGATACATTAAACACTAACTATAAAAGATTGACAAATTGGGGCTTCCCTGGTGGCGCAGTGGTTAAGAGTCCGCCTGCCGATGCAGGGGGCACGGGTTCGTGCCCCGTTCCGGGAAGATCCCACATGCCACGGAGTGGCTGGGCCCGTGAGCCATGGCCGCTGAGCCTGCGCGTCCGGAGCCTGTGCTCCGCAACGGGAGAGGCCACAGCGGTGAGAGGCCCGCGTACTGCAAAAAAAAAAAAAAAAAAAGATTGACAAATTGGACTTTATTAAAATTAAGATTTTATGTTCATAAAAAAATGCCATTATGAGAATGAAAAGGCAAGCAAGAGACTGGAAGAAGATATTTGCAACATGTTTAACTGATAAAAGACTCATATTCAAAAAATATTTTAAAAAGCTCCTCCAAATCTTACAAGAAAGACAACACAACTTTTTTAAATGGGAAAATAAACTTCCATTTGACAAAAGAGTTAAAAAAAAAAAAGGCTAATAAACATGTAAGAGGATCCCCAGAATCACTGGTCATCAGAGAAGTATAATTAAAGACACATTACACATATACCAGTGTAGCTACAACTAAAAGTTCTGACAAGGCAAACTGGTGGAAAAGATGTGAAACAACAGAAATTCTTGCATTCTATCTTATTCATGTGATATAAATTCTGGCTGAAAAAACCTAACTAAAACTCAAGCTCTGGTCCAATCTAGGAAACTCTGGAGAATGATGTGTGCCAGAAACATCAAAGACATCCTTAATCTTTGAAAAATAATTTAGTATCCCTTATGACCTCTCCCTAGACAGACAACCCAGACTAGTGGGACTATTTGAGTTTTGGCAAAGCCATATCTTCCACCTAAGGATGCTGCTAAGCCTATTAATAAAGTTAAGACAAAGAAACCTGAATTTGAATAGGGCCCTAAGCCAAAATAACCAATAAAAGATTTACAAAGGATTGTCTCCCAGGCAGTGCCTCTAGGTCCTTTAGTCTAAGACATTATGACCTCAATGCTCAAATTATTTTAGAATATCTTCAATGCTGACACAAGAAGGAAGGCAAGAGCCTTGGGCAGAAATCGATTATTACACCTCAGTACATTTCAGGAGATGAGTAGAGTTTGGAAACCTTCCTCATGTGTTCAATATAGCCCTTTAGACTACAGCTAACTTGTTATTGGGTATTAGTAGAGACAGCACCTATCACTGAAGGTCATCAAATAATCCTGAGGTAAGAAACACCCATCACGTGCTGGATGATGACAAAGAATCACTCAAATAAGGAGAAGGCTGCTCGGGAGAGCTCACTGATAACACAGAAATGTCACATGCAAGAGGTGTTCTGCAGGGGTAAGTTCAGGAGGAGTTCATTGCATACACACACAGGCCCATTCACCACCTTTGAAGCCACTAATAGAAATACCCTCTCAGGACCTCCCAGTGTGAATTGCTGTATGATGTGAACCCTATGATTCTCAGCCAAAGCAAAACATTTCATTTGTTTTAGCAATAGGAGTTCCCTAATTGTAATGGAGTGCTAAAGCCAGCCTGCCAAGAGGCATTTGTATCTTTTGCCAACTTCAAGATCAGTGGTGCCATGTTCTGAGCTTGATATCGGCCACAGTATGAGTATGTACACCACAAAAAACAACAAATGTGACAAATAAGAGCTTTTTTCTTTCTTTTCTTTTTCTTTCTTTTTTTTTGGCCAGAGAGCCTATACTTTATCATTTACCAGCATACCACTGCCTAAGAGTTGTGATGTTTTTGAAAATCAGTCATATATGGCTTACAGGCAGTAAAACCATGGTGGAAGGCAGGAAAGGTAAATCTGCACAATGGACCTTTGGGGAAAGATCTAGATATTCACAAAATCTTGGGTCACTCCAGTACTGTCTGGCAAAAAGGCCTTGGATGATTGGGCAATAAAAAAACAATCCCTTAAGAAGTGTCCAGCTATAGAACTCCCTGTGAACATTTATTAAAAAAAACTAAAGTGCTGGTTCTGGCGGGTGGGGTTGGAATGCTGAGGCAAATGCCCTAGTTAGACTCTAGAACTAAACTCCCAAGTTCATGAAATGAGCAAGCACTGGGTCACACAAGTAATACAAAGATAGAACAAATGACAAGGTATTTCCTCTGCATTGAATAAAACTGTATTATAAGTCAATAGGAGGCGACTTCCCTGGCGGTCCAGGGGTTGGGACTCCAAGCTCCCAACACAGAGGGCACAGGTTCAATCCCTAGTCAAGGAACTAACTAGGATCCTGCAGGCTGTACCACGCGGCCAAAAAACAAAAACAAAAACAAGTCAATAAGAGGAATGTCAGCAACATGGCAGGCTAGAAAGCGTCAAGCTCTCATTACTGCAGAGCAATAAAAAAAAAAAAAAAAAAGCAGAAACAGCCGAAGCCAATTTTGTTGGAGCTCTGGAAAACAGTGAAAGATAATAGCAGCCACGCAAACACCAAGTCAAGAAAAAGCTACCTTTAAAGTGGTAGGAGAGTTTTGCGGTGTTTCCCCTCACTGTTCCCCCACCCAGTGCAATGATGCAATGCAATGCAATGATGCAATGCAATGCAATGATGCAATGCAATGCAATGATGCAATGCAATGCAATGATGCAATGCAATACAATGATGGTCTTGTTCCTGAAGCAACAGCAGCCCAGTTCCCAGTTTCCTCCTTCTACCAGAGAGAATTGAGAAGACTTGATATGAAAATTATTGTGCAAGTCTTTTCTAACCTGTCTGGGGGGTATCTGAAGGACTGCCACCTAATTTGGAAATTAGGTGGGTAAAAAGGCAGTCAGTGCTTGGAAAAGCTGCAAGAAAACCACACACCCACAGATACACAGGGCAAGAAAAACAGAGACAGACACTATGACCATCTAAGGCCTGGAAGAGAAGCTAGGGGGAGAATCTGGGAAATTCACACACGCAAAAGTAGCTAAGCATATGGGAGAATTAAAAGTGTCAACTGCATGCTCAGAAAAGACCTGAGAAGACCTAAGCTTTTACCTCAGGCTGATCCCTAGGCTCAGAGCAAGCCTAGTTAAGGGCTGAAGGAGTGCTTAACCACAGGGGTAATCTGCAAAGACTGGAAGAGTTGGCATTCAAGGAAGTCTCTGTAAATATATTAGGTAAGCATGAACTAAAGGAACAGAGATTTCAGTGATCACACACAATGAGGAAGAGTCTGCAAAAATAATTTGGAAAAGTCTCAAAACAAACTACTACAGCCTTCAATAGTTAAAAAAAAATAGGACAAAGAATTCGAACAGGTATTTCTTCAAAGAAGATAAACAAATGGCCAACAAATACATGAAAAGATGCTCGACATCACTAGCCATTAGGAAAATCCAAATCAAAACCACTTCGCACCCAATAGGATGGCTGGTATCAAAAAACTGAAAATACCAAAGTTGGCAAGGATGTGGGGGAAATGGAACCCTTGTGCACTGTTGGTAGAAATGTAAAAATGATGCAGATGCTATAGAAAACAGTTTGGCGGCTCCTCAAAAAGTTAAACATAGAATTACCCATGGTTCGGCAACCCCACTGCTAGGTATATACCCCAAAGAATTGACATCAGGGACTCAAACAAATACCTGTAAGTGAATGTTCATAGCAGCATTATTTACAATAGCCAAAAGATGGAAACAACCCAAGTGCCTATTGACAGATGAATGAATAAGCAAAATGCGGCATATACATACAATGGAGTAATTTTCAACCTTAAAAAGAAGAAAATTCTGAAACATGCTACAATATGGATGAATCTGGAAAGCATTATGCTATGTAAAATAAGCCAAACACCAAAGGACAAATACCTTATGATTCCACTTATATAAGGTACCTGAAATAGGCAAATTCATAGAGACAAAAAGTAGAATAGAGGTTATCAGGGGTTGGAGGAGGAGAGAATGGGGAGTTATTGTTTAATGGGTACAGAGTTTCTTTCTATTTGGGATGATGAAAGTTCTGGAAATGGGTAATGGCAATAGTTACACAACATTGTGAATATACTTAGTGCCACTGAAATGTCTACTGAAAAATGGTTAAAATGTTAAATTTTGTTACGTATATTTTAACATATACACATACAAAGTAGAATGGATGCTATCTATGATTAATAAACAGTCCTCTAATTATAATATGCACATACACGAAGTCAATGTTAATGGGTTAAAAATGGTCTAAGACCTATTATTCCCAAACTGTGGCAAGGTATCCCAAAACACTGCAGCAAACATCGTGGGGTTCCATGTATATTTTAAATTTTCAAAGGAAAGAGCAACATCTTTTGAACACCACATGAACTACTAGTTCAAGGAGGTTCATTGTTAGAACATTAAATCTCACTACATTCTTTCAATGATTTCATATCTTTGCATTGCTGGGATAAAGAGCAAGTATTGTGCACAAATCAATGTGGAGCAAGAGGAGGGCAGCTTAAAAGCACCATGAAAATATCACTAAGACACTAAGGGCATCATAAAAAAATGTTGAGGAACTTCTGCTTTAAGAATGAAGTAGGTGGACCATACTAGAGCTCTACCAGTACTGCAGAGACCTATAAACGAGTAGTGACTGGAATTGACACCTATTTTATTCTAGAATTTGCTTACACTTTAATAAAAGTATTAAACCACCAAGATTCAATTAAAGGTCTGGAACAGAAAACTGCTTATTAATTTGAACCACCTGAATATGTTTCCTCTGACTGTTACCTATGTACAAAAATAGGCAAAGAAATAAAATAGTACATGGACATAACACATTCCTTACCACTCTCAAAGTAATGATCTCAAAATTGGAACTGACAATTAAAACATTTGTTACTTAAAATGATAGGAGATAGGGCATTGAGGGCTGGCTAACTCAACTGGGCCACTGAGTTAAAAAATTAAATATGAGAAGAAGTAAGAGGGGACCCCACCAGAAAGGTTTCTAGCAACTAAAGTGGCAGTTAAGGGGATGGTGGTAATGCAATTCACAATTTTCTATCTTTCCCACCTCAGAAATTTTTCTTTCATCTTGTAAGACCCAGCTGCGCCAAGACCAGGATAGCAGTGCCAGCAGAGGAAGATACTGCTGCACAGGACACATTATCCATAACATACAATCTGGCCGTACATATTCCTAAAGGAACTTTTGACTTCACTCCATGTAGCTAAATTAACTGTAAGTGCTGCTTCATTACTAAGCAGGAGACAGTCCTTTAACTCTTTACTTGTCAAATTGTACAAAATTTTCTTAGGAAGAAACAAAAGCAGAGGTTCTGGCAAGGCTGCTGTAACTGCCTACCATGTGGACAGGCAGTGTGGCCAAATCAGAGCATTGCACCAGAGGAGGAAAAGTAGAGATTAAAATGAATAATAAATGGAAACCAAAATAAATAGTGGCTAATAATAAAGGAGTAGAGAAATGGGCTATGACACAAGAAAGAATGCTATTATTCTTTTTCCACAAGAACTTTTCAGAGCAAGAAAATAAGAATGACTGAGGCTGGGAAAAAGCAGTTAACCCATTATCTCTAGAAGAACTGAACTAATGCTGACTTATGACAACTACCTCAAGTGATTTGGAGAAAGGATACCAAAGAAAATCCCCTTAATGACTCACTTAAATGGGAATAAATTAGAATCATCATTTAAGTAATTTTTGTTGGTTATATTTATCACATTGGTTCCTTTGCAGTGCTTAATAAAAAATTCTACCTTTCAATCAGGTGGGATGAATCGTAACAGGTAGCAGACAATTGGTGTATTGTATTGCCACCAATCAAGATCACTCCCTCCTGAGAAAATTACTGGGGTATATGAAGGCAAAAGTATTGCTGCAGCTTAGTCACTGTGTGAAAAGCCTGCTGCTTTGTCCCTTTGGTCATAAAAGGCATGAATACAAATGAAATAGCATTCACAGGATTAAAGTGGTCTCTAAAAGAGTGAATCTGATACAACATGATGGCTACTTATCACTCATAGATTTACCCCTGGAATTCAGTAAAGGGCTACTGTATTAAACCTTGTGGTTTACAAAGACTAAACTTTACCTGAAAGTGGAATACCCCTAATTGACTATTTCTTGGGGCACAAAATATATTTGGGTGTGTATATTATATTTAAATCACACTCAGGCCACAAGTACTCAATGCCAACAGGTTTTATGGTGGCTCTATCAACACTGGCCCCAACAATCAAGAAGCCACTGGGGAGCCTTAGGGATAAACTCGGATTATTGAACCAAGCCCAAAAAGGTGTTCCGAGAAGCACTTCATCAGGATAAAATATACTTGTTACCTCAAATAGGGACACTAGAGGGTGCTTTATTCCAGAAGACTGGTCAAGACTAGCAGTCAGTTTAGAAAGATGAAGCTATACATGAGTGAATCCAATGCCTCACTAAGCCAGTAAAACAGTATACAACTCAGCTATACTAGAGAAGGCTTATACGCTTACCCAGGAAGGACTATTGAATATTTTAATCACCATGGAATCTGGCAGTTTTAAATCGGCCATCAGATTTTAATCTTTCTGCCATGGCAGTATGATGTAACAATGAGATTATAGGTTCATTAACAGAATTAAATGAAAATCAAACTTATTTGATCTCCAGGATAAAAAAAAAATTAAGGAGACTGATTTAAGGTCCTCATTTGATATGATACTTATGGAAAATGGACTAAGAAAAAAAAAGGAATTTGACTTTAGAAAAATTACACATGCAAGTAAATGCCTCCATCAACAAATATAAAAAGGTACAAGTATCTGTTGATGGAGGAGGAAAAAGAACAGTCAAAATGGCGAGAGTATATTTAAAAGACTTGTGAAGGGATACAGCTGCGATTAATACATCTTGCAGAAGAAATTCTCATTTCCCATTGGATGGCTCTCCCGGCAATATCAGGATATTAGTATGTTTCCCCTTTTATATAAAAGATTGCATATTTTCAAAGCAAATTTTGAAAAGATGACTGAGAAATATGTGGCAAGGAGATACTGATAAGGGACAGGTAGTAGACGGAATGAAGGAGTTAAGCTGATACATGACTTGGCTCCTCCCTCCTAAGAAATGCCTGAGGTGGTTATGACTTTAACCAAAACTTCTTATAAACCATGATGGATGGAATTTATTAGCTGAAACATAAATCTCTAATCAGTAAGTAACTTTTTCTTTTAACTGTTTTACTTATTTTCTAAGTATTAACTGCATTCATGATGTATTACAAAAGCTACACGTTAGGTACATTGTACAAAGAAAGTGTAATTATACACCAATTATTACATATCCACTAATGAGTTCATTACGAATTATATAATTAGGTGTAAGTATTTTAAATGTCATACCATGATAACATCTATATATGATTATATAGATGTGGAAGAGTGTTTCAGTGAAACTTTAGAAAATTTCTGGTTAGGGTTTGGGGATGGGTTCATAACACTTTATTACTTTTTCCATTTAACACAATGGAACACAGGTCCTCCCAGTATCAGAAAATTCACTATTTAATACACTTTCACAATGGGATTATATTTGCACAATAAAGATTGCTATATTTATAAAACCCTAGGAAAAAAAATCTATGTATCTTCTCTATTTTCTGGTCCATTTGCACATTTATTTTATACCTATTCTATGTCTATATTATATAGAGATAGATTGATAGATTGATTGATCTATATTTATCTATATTTATTCCAAATGCCTTTTAAAAACTTTATGTTACAAAGTTCCTCAGAACCTCAGAGCTGGAAAGGACCTCAAAAAATCATTTAGTGATATTCCTTCTCACAGAGGAAGAAACGTAGGGTTTAGGAAGATAAAGCAATTTCCTCCACAGTCAAAGAAACAAAGTCAAAGGTACATTAGAACTCCTAAGTTCAGTATTCTGAGTACTGTATCAGCTATTGGCCAACGTCTAATACTGATCTAAAGCAGTGGTCAGCAAACTGTTTCTATAAAGAGTGAGAGAGATTGGGATTGACATATATACACTAATATGTATAAAATGGAAAACTAATAAGAACCTACTGTATAAAAAAATAAATAAAATACAAAAAAAAAAGAGTGAGAGAGTGAATGTTGTAGTCTTTATGGGCCACATGGTCTCAGTTGCAACTATGCCACTATAGCAATAAAGTAGCCACAAACAACACATAATAAATGTGCATGGCTGTGTTCCAGCAAAATTTTATTTACAAAAACAGACAGCAGGCAAGTTTTTCTGATGGGCCATAATTTGCCAACTCCTGATTAAAGACTTGACTCAGATACTAAAAAAAATGTGGCTCCCAGTAAATACGGAAATAAGGAAGGTTGTCCATACTGTAATCCTCCTAGAAAAGTTAAAAGATCCCAGAGAAAATAAATCTGTTGACTCTGAAGACAGAGACATTAATTAAATGACTTTATTTATCAAATTATTATTTCAAAGGGTCCTTCATTTACTCATAATTTATCTAAAAATCAAGAGACCTGTGACTGAAAAAAAGTTAACCTATAAGAAATATCCTAAAAGAAGAGGCAAAGATTAGACCAGAATGCTAGAAACTATCTAAAGGTCACTCTATAATTAAGTGGCTAAATAAAGTTTGGAACAACCAGAGCACATCATTATAACAGCACAATCATGGCTCATATTTTCTGAGTGCTTACTATATAAAAGGTAATGTACTAATGTAAAACAGATTTTAAAAGTCATTCACTAAATTATGTAGATTAATATGTACTGACACAAAAAGATATCTACAATATAATGAAAAATGAAAGAAATATCAGAAAAATATGCATAACGTGACTGCATTTATTTTTTTTAAACTAAAAACTATACACATATACTGACATCTGTATGTGTGTTTGTACAATTGAAAACATAGAAATTGGTCTGGTAAAATACCCAGCTACTTTTAACAGTGGTTAACATAGAAAAGAGAAATGAGATTGACAGTAGATAAAATGCAAAACATTTAAAATGTGACAAATCTGGGTAGCTCAATACACATCTATTATTCTCTATGCTTTTCTGAATACTTGATACACTTCATAACACAAAACAAGATGCTATGTACAGTGGTACATAAATGTTAATGCATAATCAAAATATTACAATTATTAATTGCAAAAGATGAAGTGAAATTCTCTCAGGTGCTTGAAGTTCTGTGGAAAAGAAAAATATCTGCTGATACCTTTGCCTCCGTCCTATCCCACATGAAATCTCAGAGGCCCAGGTGGGGGGAAATTGAATTGAGAGCAATATTGCTAAAGAGAAGAAAGGTTTAAAAAATTATACACTGTAACTGGTGGTATAACTACATGTTAGAGAGACAAGCTATTGGGTTCTTGGTTGCTTAGCAAGAAAAGGTACAATCTTGAATGAAAATACACAGCTTAGAGAATTTAATGACTGACAGTGGCTATATCTGACAGACTATCAGTTATTATAAACAAGAACTTATCTACAATGTTCTGATTGTGAGTTTTCCCTTACTTTAAACATGCTAAATTCCTTCCAATTCCTTATGACAATCATCCAGTTTATATCATTTTCATATGAAGAGAGATAATCTAAAGTAAAATATTGCTCATTTTCTATTTTAAAAATGTACTTCTTTGAGAATTTAATAACTTATGCTTTTATAAAAACTACATTACTGGGTTTCTTTCTAAACTAATTAATATTTTTCAGAATAATTTCACAAGTTTATGGTTGACCGTTAGGAGAAACAGAACAAAAAGTTTAAGTCAAAGAATTAATAATCAGTGGTAAAGTGGTATCTATTAAGAAGTTCTACCTTATTTCACAATATATATGTATATTAAATCACCACGTTGTACAACATAAATATATACAATCCTTATTAGTTAACTATATTATCAATAAAGCTGGAAAATGTGATTTACAATATAATAGAGCAAAGCTGAGGAAAAAAAGAGTTCTATCTTTTTTTTTCATGCCTTATATTTTTTTAATTAAAAAAAAATTTTTTTTGATGTGGACCATTTTTTTTTTGTCTTTATTGAATTTGTTACAATATTACTTCTGTTTTATGTTTTCGTTTTTTGGCCACGAGGCATGTGGGATCTTAGCTCCCTGACTAGGGATCGAACCCACACCCCCTGCACTGGAAGGTGAAGTCTTAACCACTGCACTGCCAGGGATGTCCCAAAAGTTCTACCTTAAGTAAAAAGTTAATTTGAGTTATTCTCAATACAACAAACCAGGTTATTTGGACCAACCTTCCTGAAAACAACAAAAATATTGGATAAACTGTAATAAATAAAGTGACCTACGATCTGAAAAATATAGTAAGAAATTATTAGGCCAACAAATAGCTAAAGCAAGAACTCAGAGGGCAAACTACAGTAGATGCTGTGGTACAAAACCCAGATCTCTTTCAGTACCAAGGATACAACTCCCGCAGCTGCTAAGAGTGTAGCTACTGATGGCTTTCAGCTAAGACTTACCAGGAACAGCCCTCAGACAGAGAGAGCCACCTCGCCCAGGACCATGCCTCCTCCATCAGAGCAGCCTGCGTGCAGTCTGGGGGTCTATCTGGGGGTACAAAAGCGAGCCTCTTGCCTCAAGATGAGGTATCTCTAAAGGGCCATCTGAAGGATCAACTAAAGTCTTTCTTGCAATCGACTGTAGTTCAACTTTCTCCCTCTGCCCACTCCTGCTTCTCTCATTCCTCACAGATGTTGTTCCTGACAGTATTCCTCCAAAACAATCTCAAAGTTTGTTTCATAGGAAATCTAATCTATGAAAGAAGCTAAACACAGAATCTGATTTAGCCTAAGACTATTAGCCAAACATAACTAATTGAGCTGCTGGATTTCCTGGTCTTCTGAGGATCTATAAAAGAAGATATATCCCAGAACGTGTCCCAAGGTACAGTCTACTAGAACATTCCTCTTATACAGATGTGGCCCCAAAGGTTATGAAGGTACCAAAGAAGGAGAGTGTACAGACACCAAAGAAATAAACTCCACCCATCACACCCACACTTATAGGACTGCAGCAAAATCTTCCATGGTATTGTCCAGAGCAGGAAAAAGAGGTCTTAAAGAAATTTTCACCAGTTCTCTCAAAGGTCTGCAACTCAAATTCACATCAACTGGGTGATCCAAAAAATGTCAAACTTGAATTTAGTTTCAAATGGACGCAGAGTGGTAGGGCCCTTTGGCACCTGGCACAAAAAAGCAAATTTTCTCTCAAGAAAAGAAATCTTTATTCCAGTCATCCAAGAAGTACCACAGAAAAACAAAAACAAAAAAACAGAACTTTTAAAATATAATGAGTATCACGCAGTCAAAAATATCCAAGCACACAAAGAAATAATGCACTAAAATAAAGAACCAAAAGAAAAAAAAAAAAAAAGAAGAAGTTGCACAAGTCACAAGTAATTCAGCTTTTGGGGCTGTTATCAGATATAAACAATAAAACCGTTCATACTGTGTTTAAGGAAATAAGAACAGACTTAAAATATCTGCAGAGAACATGAAGTGATAAAAACTGAACTAACATATATTAAAAGGAAATAAATGAAATTTCTATAAATACAATGTAACAACTGGAATGTAAAATTTAACGTGTGGTAACTTCCAGTAATGGCGACAGGGTAAAGTGGTTGAATGAACCTTCTTACAGAATAATTACAAAATTTAGACAAAATTAAGGCAATGGAAAGCATCCCAAAGCAGAAAAAAGACAAGAATTTCTTCTTGAAAAACTGGAACTTCAAGAAGTAAGATTTATGAGGTTATGGCTTATTTGTCCAAGAAAATTCCCCAGGGGCTTCCCTGGTAGCACAGTGGTTAAGAATCTGCCTGCCCATGCAGCGGACAGGGGTTCGAGCCCTGGTCCAGGAAGATCCCATCCCACATGCTGCAGAGCAACTAAGCCCATGTGCCACAACTACTGAGCCTACGCTCTGGAGCCCGTGACCCAACTATTGAGCCCATGTGCCACAACTACTGAAGCCTGCATGCCTAGAGCCCGTGCTCCGCAACAAGAGAAGCCACTGCAATAAGAAGCCCACGCACTGCAACAAAGAGTAGCCCCTGCTCCCCGCAACTAGAGAAAGCCTGTGCACAGCAACGAAGACCGAACACAGCCAAAAAGAAAAGAAAAGAAAAGAAAGAAGACAGGAAGGAAGGAAGGAAGGAAGGAAAGAAAAAGAAAGAAAGAAAGAAAGAAAGAAAGAAAGGAAAGAAAGAAAATTCTCCAATCCTCGCAATTACCTCAACAGAAAAATGATCATAGCTGGCTTAAGACGGCAGAGGACAGAGATCAGGACTAGAAGACCAACTGGAAATCTAAGGGTAAAACTGGCTACAAGAGAATCAGACAGTAAAACCCAAAATCTGCGTATAAACTCTGCTCAAATCTCTGATGGACCACAAAACTGGGCATGGTCAGGGAAAAACGCAGCATGTCCACCAAAAAAAACAAAAACAAAAACATGACAGAAAAGGTCTACCCTTGAAAGACTCTGTTGTTCTATTCCTTAAACTTTTGCTGAGTGTATTCCCCAAACAACAGGCAGCAAGGGCAACAGAGAGCTGAGGCCTGAGGTATTAGAGAACAAAGCCCAAGATAAGGAGAACAGTGGAAAATTAAGGGAACGATCCTCAGAAACAAGGCAAATAAAAAAATTGTAAGCCTCCAAATCTGATAAGTGCTACCTAAATCCTTGGCGGACCACCAAACTATACTGGCACACCAGAGAATGAGGCTAAGAGAAAAAAAGCAGCATGTGAAAGATTGAGAACTAAACACAGATAGCAGCTAATGCAATGTTGAAATTCAGAGTTTGTAATTTGTGTTTAAACAACATAACTGCCTCCAAGGGAAAACCAACAAGAATACCAACCTTTAAAAGAATAAAACAGAATTTTTTGACGCGCAAAGAAACAGTACCCAAAGTACATGAAAACTATAAACCCACAGATCCAGGAAGTTCAAGAAACTCCAAGCAGCAAAAACCAGAAGAAAACTGCATGACAGCACATGATAATTAAACTGTTCAAAACCCGTGTGAGGGACAAAACATTAAAAAGCAGTCCTGAAAAAAGGACATGTTACATACTGAGAAACAAAGATAAAGATGACGTCAGATTTCTTGCCAAAAACAATGCAAAGCAGAAGACAGTGGGGCAACGTCTTTAAAATACTGAAGGAAAAAACTGTGGATCTAGAATTCTACAGTTGGAAAAACATGTTTCAAAAAAAGCGAAATAAAGACTTCTCAAGTTAGTCCAATATTGAAAAATCAATCAATGTAATCCACCACAGTAATAGATAATAAAAAACATGGTCATATGAAAAGATGCAGAAAAAGTGCATCCTAAAATATAGGAAAACTCTCAGCAAACTATGAATAAAAGAAACTTTCTCCACTTAACAAACAGCATCTACAAAAATCCTAAAGCTAACATCATACTTAATGGTGAGAGACTGGAACTTTCCCCCAAGCTCAGAAACTAAGCAAGGATGTCCACTCTCACCTCTCTTATTCATCAGAGTACTAGAAGTCTTAACCAGAGTTGTAGACAACATGATTATCCATGAAGGAAATCCCAGGAAATCTATACACACACACACACACACACACACACACACACATACACACACTCTTAGAATACGTGAGTTTTACAAGATTGCAGGATATAAGGTCAACACACAAAAATCAATCATATTTTTGTACACAAGCAATGAACAATTTGAAAAGGAAATTAAAGAAATAATACCATATGTAATAGCTAAAAGAAATTTAGGTAATACAGGATCTATGTGCTGAAAACAAACACTGATGAAAGAAATCAAGGTCTAAATAAATGGTGAGGCATATCACGATCATGAAAGAAGATTCAACATAGTAAAGATACCAATTTTCCCCCAAAGTAATCGATACATTTTATGCAATACCAATCAAAATCACAGTAGGATATTTTATAGATACCAAGTGATTCTAAAAATTAAATGAAAACTCAAAGGAATGAGAATTGCCAAAACAATTTTTAAGAGAAAGAACAAAGCTGGAAAAAGCACACTACCCAACTTCAAGATTTACTATAAAGCTAAAGTAATGGTGATAGCATGGTATCAGCAAAGAGAAAGGTACCTAAATCAAAGGAACAAACTAGGGAGTCCAGAGATAAACCCAAATAAACATGTCCACTTGATCTCTACCTACCAAAGGTGCAGAAACAATTCAAGAAAGGCTAATTTGCAATAAGCACTGTTGGAATGCCCAGATGTTTAAAAGAAAAGAAAACCATAAACTAAACTTTACATTATTTGCAGAGATTAATTAAAATGGGTCATAGATCTAAATGAAAGCAGTAGGGACTTCCCTGGTGATCCAGTGGTTAAGACTCTGTACTCCTAACGCAGGGGGAGCGGGTTCGATCCCTGGTCAGGGAGCTAAGATCCCACATGCCTCACGGCGTGGCCAAAAAAAAAAAAAGGCAGTAAATCTTTAAAAGTTTTAGAAGAAACATAAGACCAAATACAGCAGCAATGAACAACTGTATCTGTGGTTAAAAAAAAATCAAAGATCTAAATAAATGGATAGATATTACATGCATGTGGAAAGGAAGACTCAATATTGTCAAGATATCAGTTCTTCCCAACTTGATCTATAGGTTCAATGTGATTCCAATCAAAACCTGAGCAAGTTTTGCTGTTGATACTAATAAACTAATTCTAAAATTTAGAGACAAAAGATCCAGAAGAGCCAACACAATACTGAAGGAGAAGAACAAAGTCAGAATATTGACACTACACAATTTCAAGACTCAATATAAAGCTATTGTAATCAAGACAGTGTGGTATTAATGAAAGCAGAGACAAACAAGTCAATGGAAATGGGCCCAGAAATAGACCCACATAAACAGAGTCAACTGATCTCTGACAAAGGACTAAAGACAATTCAATGGAGGAAGAACAGTCTTTTCAACAAGTGGTACTAGAACTGGACATCCACATGCAAAAATGAGTCTAGACTGTATATCTTTCACAAAAATTAACTCAAAGCAGATCACAGACTTAAATGTAAAACACAATATGATCAAAACTGCTAGACTATAACATTGATACAAGAGAATATTATTCAGTCTTAAAAAGGAATGAAATCCTGATACAGGCTACAACATGGTTGAATCTTGAAAATATTATGCTAAGTGAAACAAGCCAGACACAAAAGGACAAATACTATATAGTTCCACTTGTACAAGATACCTAGAATATTCAAATTCATAGAGAAAGAAAGTAGAACAGTGATTACCAGGGGCTGGGGGACGGAAAAATAATGAGTTACTGTTTAGTGAGTATAAAGGTTCTGTTTGGAACAAGGAAAAAGTTATAGAGATGGATAGTGGTAATGGGGCACACTGTGAATGCAGTCCATGCCACTATATTGTCCACTTAAAAATGGTTAAAATGATAAAATCTTATGTTACGCACACTTTTTTTTTTTTGGTTGCATGTCTTGTGGGATCTTAGTTCCCTGACCAGGGATTGAACCTGGGGCCTTGGCAGTGAAAGCACCGAATCCTAACCACTGGACTGCCAGGGAATCCCTACACTTTACCACAATAAAAAAAAATTCATAGTAACAGACACCAAATGAAAAAGAAGTCATTACATAATAATTTAAAATGTAAAGTTAAATAGAAATTGTCAGACTTGATTTTTTATAATCTATCTTTATGTTTACAACAGACTCACCCCAAAATGAAAGGGATCAGAAAAGTTGAACAACAACAAAATGATGTGAAAAGATATACCATATAAATATTAAGCAAAAGACGTTAAGCTGCTATAATATGAGGCAAAATTGATTTTAAGGCAGAAAGAGGGTCCCTTCATAATAAGTTTCAATTTGCAAGGAAATAAAAATTCTAAATGTATACAAGCCTAATAACATAGCCTCTACATATGTAACACAGAAACTAACAGAACTTTCAGGAGAAAGTGGATAAATCCACAATGATGGAACAAGACCAAAAACTCAGTAAGAATATGGAAGATTTACAAATGTCACTAACAAACTTGACCTAACAAATCTGAACATAAATTAATGCTCTACCTAGCATCCAGAATACACACTCTTGTTAAGTACATATAATATTGACCATATTCCGGGAGCAAGTAGAATCAAATTTCAAAGAATTAAAGCTTGATAGAGGGACTTCCCTGGTGGTCCAGTGGGTAAGACTCCATGCTCCCAATGCAAGGGGCCCGGGTTCTAACCCTGGTGGCGGAACTAGATCCCACATGCATGCCACAACGAAGAGTGCACAAGCCACAACTAAGAAGTCCGCATGCCACAACTAAAAATCCCACGTGCCGCAACTAAGACCTGGTGCAGCCTAAATAAATAAATAAATAAATAAATAAATAAATAAAAATATTAAAAAAAAAAATAGTACAAGAAAAAAACTTGATAGAGCATCTTCTCTAATCACAGTATAAGGTTAGATACAGATAACAAAAAGAAGATCCTATGTTTAGAAATTTAAATTCTCACATATTCAGAAATCAATAAAGTTCCCATATGTTCAGAAATTAATAAATAAGTCAATGAAAAAGTCATGATTACATTTATAAACTATTTTGAACCCTACAATAACAAATTCCACAAAGCAAAACTTGTGAGATACAACTTAAGTACTACTTGGAGGCAACTTTATATCTTAAAATACACGTATTAGGAAAGGAGACTGAAAATTAATGAGTTTGAGCTAAGAATCTATCAAAAGGAATTAGCACTAAAGCAAAATACGCTCAAAGACATTAGAAGGAAAGAATTAAAAGCAGAAATTAAATAGGAAATAAATATATCACTGAGAGAATTAACAAAGCCAAAAGTTGGTTCTTTGAAGAGAGTAAAAAAACTTGACAACTCCTGTAAAACTGATCAAGAAGAAAGGAGAAAATACAAAAACAATCAATATCAGGATTAATAATATATATGTATAACATAACACTGTAAATCAACTATGCTTCAAAAAAAAGAAGAATATTATTAACATCTTTATGGCAACATATTTGAAAATTTAGATGCAGCAAATACCCAGAAAAAAATAATTTCCAAAACTGACTCAGTAGATATAAAACATCTGACTAATCCTATAATTTTCAAAGAAATTAATCAGGAGTGGAAAATATTCCTGGGAGGTAACGTATTTCAGAAATTATTATGATTCCAATCTTATGTGGAATTATTCCAATCTTACTTTAAAATTATCAGCAAGTAAAAGACAGCAAAATCTTACAAGGACAGCAGAAATCTTGATACCAAACCCATATAAGAATAGTATAAGAAAGAGGCAAACCTCATTAATGAACACAGATGTAAAAATTATAAACAAAATATTAGTAAGCAGAAACCAACAATATAGGAAAAGCAATCATGTACTGTGACTAAGTTGTGTTTATCTCATTATAGGTTTATTCAATATTTGAAAAGAAATTAATGCATTCATTACTAACATCAAAGTATAGATAAACATCTATAGATGAAGCATCTGGTAAAATTCAACACGCATTTCTTTAAAAAAAACTCTTTGCATTCTAAAAATATAATAATCTGATAACAGGTGTCTTAAACAACAAGCAAGAAAAAAATCCTCTAAGAATGGTGAAACATTAAAAATTGTTCCCTTGATAGTGGAACAAATCAAGAATCTTGGCTATTCACACTTCTTTCAACGTCTACTTAAGGTCCTTGCCATTACAACAATGCAAAACCCTGAGGGAGAAAATAATACAACTTTATTGAGAGATATAAAGGAAACCTGAATAAATGGAGATATTTACTATGGTCATGGACTGGAAAACTTAAAATTATGAAGTGCCAATTCTGTTCAAACTGAATGCAGGCAAGCCAGTTAGGATTGAAGGGCAGAGTGAATGGCTATAAAGGCCACTAAAACCTCACTGGAATGAATTAGAAGTATGATGTCAGTTAACTAAGGTTTCTATATGTCACTCTTCTCTGGAAATTTTATAACATTCCTTGACAAGACCTACTATATATGCAGTTGTACTGAGTTAAAATTCAAATGGCACTTTTCTGGTGACCTACCTTATCCAATTTTGAAACTCATAAATATGCTTCCCAAGAAACTGTTGGTTCAGAAGTGAAAACAAGAGCTACAGAACATTGAAAAATATTTTGCAAAATCTTTTTCAGAAATGTTTTTCTTCAACTAGTGAAAGTTAATGTTTTACTGTTCTGTATAATAATTTCAAGATAATAAAATCAGTTTTCCCTACTCCCACTAAGTAAATGTCCAAACAATATCTACAGATTTAAAGGGGCTATCCACTTGCCCCTGTCCAGTTCTATCTATACAAAACTTCACCAAAGCACTTGTCAAAGTGCATATTATTTACTTATGTGCTCCTCTCAATTAAGCAACCTGATTGAAAGGAGGCTTATATTTCTCATTGTTGTGCCTCACTCATAACACTGAAGAAGTGTGTGTTGAATTAATAAAATCACGTTTTATAGATAAGGTTCTAAGAGAAGTTAATTGACCAGGTTAGAGTCTCACAACTAATATGGAGCAAAGCTACTCATTCATTTCTGTACTGAGCAAATATTTATTGTTCTAGGGCCTAAATTCTAGGACTAAAACCTAGACCTTCTGACTCCTAGTCAAAAAATCTTCTACCTTTTCTTAGTAATGAAATTGCTCTCAGAGGATTATAGTGGGGAAGAGAAACTCCTACTAGAGAGGAACTAACTCACTACTGAACAAAAATTGCCCGTCTTGTATATGTGGAGGAAGACAATCCCTTGCTAGTTAAACATGAAGAGGCCAGAGAACCTAAGGACCAAAATTCAAACTTTTGGCTAAAAAAACAATTCAGCAACAAATCATGAAATCTGGAATCATAAAAAGATAAAAATCATTACATTTACTCAACAACAAGACTGAAAAAGCCTATGTTATTTGCTAAACTTTCTGGAGCCTTTGATAAAGTATTAATTTTCTTCTACCTAAATACATTTTTTTCTACTAATAATTTTTATTTAGATTTCCTCTAAATAATAATCAGTTAAAACAAGCATATGAACTATAGCAAGAAAGTAATATTAAGAGAGAAACAAACTTTAAATTACTAAGCACTTAAGTAAATGCTTTAACTTTAAATAACTTTCATCCAGGACATTCAGCATCTTCAACATAAATTTTGTGGAGAGTTATCTCTCAGTTATAAGCATCAAAATGTGAAACTTGTACATGCGTAATCGCTCTGTTAAATAAAAGCACCTTTTGTACAGAATTAACAGAATTCCAAGCATTTTTCTGCCTCATAAACAAGTGCATAATCTAGGTTTTTTCCACAGCTTTGTCACACCTACTTTGATAGTAAATTTTTTTAGCCATTCACCTGACTGTTGCTAAACATCACCTTAGCTTTCACAAGAAGAACACTTTTCATAAAGATATTTCTATTAGCTCATCTAGATTGATTTAAATTATATGACACAGATACAACTGGTGTAAACAGGTTTGGGGACAAACACAAGTCATTCTTGGTATGTAAATAAATCAACTGAACTAGTAGGAGCAGAAACATCTACAAGAGATCAATACTAGCCTGAACATTAAGCATACCACAGGCATCAGTTGGTATGTTTATACCAAAGGAAATGAAGAACTTTAGTTATTCTGGAAAATCATTAAGTGGAAGCCATTTAAGATAATTTCAACTGTATACTGAATTTTTAAAATATTTTTGGCCATTAAGAGACCATCGGAATTAGCAATCCTACCAAAAAAATCAAAATTACACATTCCCCACAGATGACTGGCAAATAAAATTTTTATATATAAGAAATAAAGTTATATTTTATCTTTAGTTATTTATTATTTATTTCTATTAATATACGGGTTACAGAAGTTTAACCTTAGTATTACCTCATCAGATAAATGGCCTTGTTTGCTAGAGAAAGAACAAGTATACGTCGCCACCTAGTGGAAAAATAGACAAACATTTCCAACACCTCTGTTTCAGTCCTTTTAACTACTTTCACAGCAAACCTAACAAAACTGACTTTTAAAAAGCCCACCTTTCACTCATAACAAGTAATTACAAGTTTTTTCCTAATCAATATTCTAGCCAACATTTTGCATTTGATCAGTGATATTTATGAATATTCGGGATTTCCTCAATATCTTGTAATGAACTTTTCTGTAGGAACAAAGAACAGTAACAATTGATTTGGCAAAGGAAAAACTTAGAACTCACTGTTCCTTTAAAGAAGAGAATAAGATGCACAAAAGTGTATTGTGACAAAAGTCACTACACAAACATACAAGTATGGAGTAATATTCTGTAGGCAAATACTAACGTAAAATGCTCTTCAAAGTTCCTAAGGTCATAATAACAAACAGCTAGGGAGATACGGACAAAACACAAGCAAGGTTTCTAAACACTTTTTTGACCTTTCTTCACTATTAAATAACATAATAAAAAACTTTTATATTTTTAAAATTTTGATGCAAAACTTAAATGTTACAGCAGCCTTTAAAGACTCTGAAAAATTCCCCCTTTAAAACTACTTTAAATACACATATTTTAAAACTATAAAAACATTCTAACCATTAATGTAACTAAACTCAAATCAAACTCAATTATTTCTGAATCATGATGCAATGTATATAAATTTAACTTAATATAAAAGCTGATTAAAATCAGGCACCAGGCATGAAGAGGTATACAAACAGTAGTAATTACAAATCTAATACTCATTTCCACATTTCTGTATAAACTCATTATAGAATTTAAGTGTATTTCTCTTTATGTTGTCAATTTAATTAAAATTGTTGCTTAGTCCACTACTCTGAGATGTTAATTCATATGAATAATAGGGTTAGCAAACCCTAATCTTTTAATAATGTTTAAGGATTTAATTCTACACTAATTCATATCTCTGGTGCCTATTGAGCACAGCACCTAGCAGAAGAGTACATATATTTTAAATGAACAATCCAACATAAAGACTTTTTTATGAAACTGTTGGCTTATTTTGGGGAACTTTAACAACATTTTCAACCTTACAACTTTTCTTTATTGGTCAGGGTGCTTATTTTATCAAATCAAATTGTTTTAAATTTTTCTACCTTTTAGATATCATAAGAGACTAAAAATTTGAAGCAAGGAACTTGCTTTGATAAATGGGCTTTTAAATTATTATTTCAGATCTTCAACCTGACCTGAGGGGGTGGGCAAGGATAGTATCAACAGTTGGAAGAAAGAGAATCCACTTGCTAAAACAAGAATCATATCCACAAATAACCCAACACAAAGTTTTCTGCTGTCCTTGGTCACTATCATCTGATAAACTTTTCCATAGAAAGTTACTGGTTTATCAAAATTACCCTCTTGCTTAGATGCAAGGAATAAATTGTTTACTCTATTTATAAGGACAAAAAATGAAACTGTTTCCTTCTCAGTTAAGACAAGGTTGGAGTTTTTTCCTAAGGATGATTTTTTATAAATTTATTTATTTTTGGCTGCGTTGCTGTGCGTGGGCTTTCTCTAGTTGCGGCGAGCGGGGGCTACTCTTCATTGCGGTGCACAGGCTTCTCATTGTGGTGTCTTCTCTTGTTGTGGAACACAGGCTCTAGGCGCACAGGCTTCTGTAGTTGTGGCCTGTGAGCTCTAGAGTGCAGGCTCAGTAGTTGTGATGCATGGGCTCAGTAGTTGTGGCATGCAGGCTCAGTAGTTGTGGCATACGGGCTTAGTTGCTCCGTGGCATGTGGGATCTTCCTGGACCAGGGCTCAAACCCGTGTCCCCTGCATTGGCAAGTGGATTCTTAACCAATGCGCCACCAGGGAAGTCCCTCCTAAGGATGTTTTATTCAGAAATTAGGAAGGCTTCCAGTTATTCAGAAACTAGGAAGGGTCAAGACAGTAAACTATAAAGATTGCTGGCTCTCTCCCCCAAAATCAACCTTGAGAAACTTGATAAGTGAGAGGGAATCACGGACCTGAAGAACCAACCAAAAACTTCAAGAAATCCATGTGTCAGCTGCTTTGAAAGAGGACTGGGGAAGAGGAGGACTATAGCCTTGGGTGAACAGCAGACACTGATTATGCAGAAAGAAGAGGTGAGAGAAAAATTTGCCTGGCTCTAACCTCCCCCATGTTGCATTAGAACAATTCTTGTCTGTCCCACCAACACAGAAATCAAGAGCAATAACCCAAGCTGCAAGTGCCATGGGGTAATAAGGCAGGGCAAAAATCCTACTGGGTGAGGAAAAGATATGAGATCTGTCTTAATCCATTTGGGCTGCTCTAACAAAAATACCACAGACTGGATGGCTCACAAACAACAGAAATTTACTTCTCACAGTTCTAGAGGCTGGAAGTCTGAGATAAGAGTGCCAGCATGGTCAAGTTCTGGTGAGAGTCCTCTTTTGTGCTTCAGACTACCAACTTCTCATTGTACTCTCACATGGCAGAGAGCAGAGCTGGGAAGCAAACTCTCTAGTGACTCTTTTTTTTTTTAATTAAAAACAAATTTTTTTAAAATGTCAGCTCATTTGGAGGATATAAGCTGAAACTTTTTTTTTAATTAATTAATTATTCATTTGGCTGTGTTGCGTCTTAGTTGTGGTACGCGTGTGGGGTCTTCGTTGCGGTGCGTGGGCTCCAGAGCATGCAGACTCAGCAGTTGTGGTGCGGGCTCAGTAGCTGTGGCACACGGGCTCTCTAGCTGTGGCATGGGGGCTCTAGAGTGCGCGGGCTCAGTAGTTGTGGCAGGTGGGCTTGGTTGCCCTGCAGAATGTGGGATCTTAGTCCTGCAACCAGGGATTGAACCCGTGTTGCCTGTGCTGGAAGACAAATTCCTAACCACTGGACCACCAGGGAAGTCCCCCTAGTGACTCTTGTAAGGGAACTAATCCCATTCATGAGGGTTCTGCCCTCATGACCTATTGAATCCTAATTACCTCCTAAGTCCCCACCTGGCACACCAAAGGTTTCAACATATGAATTTGGAGGAGACATAAACATTCAGTTCATAACAAGATCTAACCATCATTTAATTTTTTACCTTCTCCCCTTGCAAACCCCAGACTGGTTGGACTATAAACCATAGCAATTCCTGTTCCTGAATGTACAGGAAAACTGCATTTCTTAGCCGCCTTTTTAAAATTTATTTATTTATTTTATTTATTTATTCTTCGCTCCGTTGGGTCTTCATTGCCGCGCGTGGGCTTCCTCTAATTGCAGCGAGTGGGGGCTACTCTTCATTGTGGTGCACGGGCTTCTCCTTGTGGTGGCTTCTCTTGTGGTGGAGCACGGGCTCCAGGATGCGCAGGTTCAGTAGTTGCGGCGCAGGGACTTAGTTCCTCCACAGCATGTGGGATGTTCCTGGACCAGGGATTGAACCCGTGTCCCCTGCAATGGCAGGCAGATTCTTTACCACTGTGCTGCCAGAAAAGTCCCTTCCTAGTCTTCTTTACATTTGGGTCATGTAACTGAGTTGTAGCCAAAGCAGTGTAGGCAGAAGAGATACAAGCCAATTTCACAACTCATCCTTAAAGATATTCTATGAGATCCTCTAGCCTTCTCTTCCCCTCCTGCAACAACCTGGAAAACCACATTTGAGATGGTGGCCTCACAATACAGAAGGAACCTCGATCTCTAAGCCAAGCTCTGTATGGGTGAGAAATAAACTTGTGTTGTATTAGGTACCAACAAATGTCAACAGTGATTCTATGGTACCTGAAACTCTTTAACTGCAAGCTCACCCCATCGCCTCTTCTGAAAATACACTCACTCTCCCTCTCACACACATTTCATTTTTTAGACCTTGGATATACCTGTTCAGCTCCATTTCCAAACCCCAGATATGGGGAGACATAGTAGACAGTGGCTGTGTGCTGGTTAAATGAAATAAACTGTACTAAATAAGTTCAAAGAACCAAAAACATGAAGAGGCTATAAAATGTTAACTGATTACCTCCTTGGGGAAATGTACCATAAAGTTGAAAAGCAGACTGCCTCTAAAGCAGGAAAAGACAAGAAAAGAGAACCTCCCTTAGAGAGTCTACAAAGGAACACAGTCCTACTAATATCACTTTAGCACAGTGGGAATCATTTCAGATTTCTAACCTCCAGAACTGTAAGATAATAAATTTGTGTTGTTTTAGCCACTAGATTTGTGGTGATTTGTTACAGCTATTGCAGCAGCAATAGGAAACTAATACATATGTCTTGTGAGTTTTCCAGCTCTCATACCACCTATGTTAAGAAACGTTTTTAGCCTCTCTTACAGAAGAAATTTAAAATAAAAGAGGGATCACAGTCATGAATCAACTGGATATTGTGTCCTTGATGATCAGGAGCCTGCCAAAAGGCATATCTCCACTCTCCCTAGAAGAGTTATTTCTCATACTATTCAGAAGAGAATCCTAACTCAGCATAGCCACATATTAGCTGAAGGATAAAACACTTTCTAACCAGAGTTCACTTTCATTCAGTCACTTCCTGTAACTAGTTTAGGGCTGATTATTGCAGAGTCATAAAATGAATATTTAGACACTGATGCTGTCACTTATTAATGCTGTAGCCTTTGGCAAGTCACTTATTTTTTTCTGTTCTAGGGAACTGAGGAAATAAGTGGTGACTAAAAATTTTACATTTCACAAAAACTAGTAAAATTTCCAAAACAAAACTTGTTGATAGGCTATTACTTTATAAAATAAAGAACATTTTAGCAGAATATATCTTCAAAAAAGACAACCGTTTAAATTGAATAAATTTAACTTTGTGCAAAAGCCAAGAACATTCTGGGAAGACCATGGTAGAAGCTGCATAATTTGTGAATGTCCCCAAATATCTCCACAAAAAAGAGAGACCAGGATAGTAAAAACAAACCCATAAACAAAATATCAAACACAAAACTAGGTAAACACAAAAATACAACACCAACAACTATAAGACCTGCATGATATCCAACATCTGAGCAGGAAAGAGGAGAGGGGAACACCAGGGAGCAAAGAGGTATCTGAGAGCCACAAGAATCTCTATAAGCAGCAGGTATGTTCACAGCAAACAAAGGTCCTCAACAAGGCCTGAAGTGAAGGGGCTGGAGCAGTCAAAGCCTTATGAACTCTCAAAACATTTGGACAAAGTTTCTTGTACATTGCGGAGAAACTGAAAACAGTCGAAATTCAGTAGGGAAGACACAATATGGACAAAATAAAAACATAAAAACGAAGTCCAGGAAATTCCCTGGCAGTCCAGTGGTTAGGACTCTGCACTCTCACTTCTGAGGGCCCAGGTTCATCCCCATCAGGGAACTAAAAGCCCACAAGACACACCGCATGGCCAAAAAAAAATTTTTTAATTAAAAAAATAAAGTAAAATAAAATAAAGAGAATATGGACAACACACAAAAATCAGCTTCAAAAAAAAAGTCCAGACAAATGCTAGAGAAGGGAATAAATAATTACTTCTAAATAATTACTAAATAATTACTTACTTTTAAAAATAATTAATTATTTTTCTAAAATAATTACTTTAAAAAATTTTCACAACTCATTTAGAAAATTTCAAAGGGCTTAAAAATCTTTATATTCTTAAAACAAATATACTCGTTACAATCAACTATAATCATTAGAACTCAGAGCAAATCCAATAGTAATGTCAAATGATGCTGGATTCTTGATTTGGCAGAAATCACTGATAGAAAAAAAAATTAGAGATAGAAATTCTAGGCAGTGCCCAAATGACCATATCCCATAGAAAATAATCCAGAATACACTAAAACAAAAGTAGGAAGAAAGAAAAAAAGATCATCGCTTACATTCACCACCAAAATATGAAATACTCTTAAAATCTTAGTGTGCTTCCTTTGCCACTTTTGTTTTACATATTTATATATGTGCAACCAATGTCTACACATACTTGACTTTTTTCACAATATTATATAATAAGCATTTTTCTTCAGACCACTTCAATGGTTGTTTAATATTCAATTGGATGGCAATATCATTGTTTCCTGTTATGAATATCACTAGAAGGAAGATCGTTTTGGCAGCTCTTAAAAATCTCATTAATATTAAATGTGGCAATGTTAAAGAGTAGTCTAAATTTTTATCCACTGACGGGCAAATAATACAGTCTTTTGTTTTTCATAAAGTAATTCCTAAAATTAAGAGCATGTTTTAGAAGAAAACTGATTCAAAAAAACTTCAGTGAAGAAAATAATTTCTCTAATTTTTAAGGTATATTTACATGTAGACCAAAAGCTTCCAGAACCAGCTATTAATCATGTGACAAAATACTTTAAATGAGATTTTACTTCTAAAATGGCTAACAAACAAAACTATAGGCATTTTAAAGATGGGTATGAAGTTTTTAATTTAAACTAAAATGAAAATTAATCACCTGCAAGAAATAAAGGCAATAGAAACTAAGCCACTGAAATCCTAAGGTGAGTTTCTTAACCAGTAAAGAATCACAAGGAAACTCAGACAATGAGTTTTTGTATATGAACTTCCTAAGTTACAGTTCACCTACCGAAATGAATTAGAAAAATCTTGCCCACTGTGCCAGCTCATGCCACTGAATAAAATGTTCTACTTTGGGAGATCTTAAGCTATATCACACAATATCTGCAGCTTCCATGCTGGTAACAAGCTGTTTGACATAAATTAAGGAAAGAGCTTCAATTTACATTAAATTTAAAAGATAATAAGAGTATTAAACTACTAATTAGTTTCAAGACATGCTGCTTAAAGAAGAGGTCTGCCATACTTCAGAAAACGCCATTAAAAAAAATGAATTTAAATATTTTTTAAAACTTTAGGTTTTATATATATGATTGAGACAATGCAAAACAGCATTTCAACACCCAAATACAAATAGTATCTGTAAGAAATTACCATTCAAATTCCATCCAAGAAGTAGAGCAATAATGCAAATTTTTTTTCTAATTATGTTATGAACACTTATATCCTTGTACCCTAACATAAAATTACATGCTCTTAGGTCATACTTGGTAAGACATTACTTCCTAAAATCAAAACATTATTTAAAATAAATACATAAGTAACAAAATGCACACTGTAGGGGTGAAAAACTTTTCCTTGATCCTCTTGGGATCCCTGGCTGGGCCTGAATAGTAAACTGACAAAGACAGATTAACAAGAGAAAAGCAGACAAGTTTATTTAATGTAAGTTTTACATGACATGGGAGCCTTCAAAAGGAAATGCAGATGTGAAGAAAACAAGCCCGAGCATTTTTACACTAGGTTTATGATGAAGAGTGGAAAGTCATGGAAAAACGTTATAGGACAAAAGGGTATGAGCCAAGGGTAGTAAACTGGTGAAAACTTAGCAAGGCCTGTTCCTTCAGATTCCTTTTGGTATCCTCCATCTTTGAAGATAAGGATGTTCCTTTCCTCCAGATAGAGGGAGGGCACCTCTCACATGAGGGTCTTATGACCTGCTTGAGGAAAGGGGAGGTCTGAGAGTCCTTCCTGCACCTGCCGTTTCTCAAAATCCTTCAGCTTTAAAATACTCAATATGCCAAGGTATCATATTTTGGGGTAGCGTGTTCTGAACCCTGTCAACACAAAATGAAAATATCCTACAAATTACCCTTTCCTAACTATATATTATTTAGGATCATAGAGCACAGTGAAAAAAACAAGCAAATACTAATCAAAAGAAAGCAAAGTGGCTATATTAATATTAGACAAAGTGAAACAAGAAACATTACCAAGACTAAGGACATTGAAGGGTTTAAATCACTGACAAGACATAAATAATCCTAAATATGTAAGCACTTCACAACAAAATGTCAAAATACAAGAGGCGAAAATTGATGAAAGGAACAACAGACATATCTTTGATTACAGCTGGAAACTTCACCATACCTCTCTTAGTAATTCAGAGAATAAGTACTCAGAAAATTAGCAAAGATAGAGAGGACTCAGCATTATCAACCAACTTGACCTATTTGATATTTACAGACAGCTCTACCCAGCATAGGAGAATACACAATCTTTTCAAGTACACATGGCACATTTACCAAAAAAGACCCTATTCTGGTCCATAAAAAAAGACCTCAACACATGGATAAGAACTGAAATCATACAAATGATGTTATCTTACCACAAAATAAACTAGAAATCATTAACAAAAAGGTATCTCAAGAATCCCCAAACACTTCTAAGTAACACATGGTTCAAAAGGAAGAGTAAAGGGAAATTTTTAAATATTTCAAACTGTATAAAAATGGAAACACAACATAACAAAAATTTGTGGGATATGGCTAGATCAGTGCTTAGAAGGAATTTATAGTATTAAAACACATGTATTAAAAAAGAGAGGAGGGTTCCCTTCTCTCCACATCCTCTTCAGCATTTATTGTTTATAGATTTTTTGATGATGGCCATTCTGACCAGTGTGACGTGATACCTCACTGTAGTTTTCACTTGCATTTCCCTAATACTTAGTGATGTTGAGCATCTTTTCATGTGCTTTTTGGCCATATATATGTCTTCTGTGGAGAAATGTCTATTTAGATCTTCCGCCCATTTTCTGATTGGGTTATTTGTTTTTTTGATATTGAGCTGCATGAGTTGTTTGTATATTTTGGAGATTAATCCCTTGTCAGTTGCTTCATTTGCAAATGTTGGTGGGAATGTAAATTGGTGCAGCCACTATAGAGGACAGTATGTAGGTTCCTTAAAAAACTAAAAATAGAACTATCATATGACCCAGCAATCCCACTCCTCGGCATATATGAGGAGAAAACCATAATTCGAAAAGATGCATGTACCTCACTGTTCACTGCAGCACTATTTACAACAGCCAGGACATGGAAGCAACCTAAATGTCCATTAACAGAGGAATGGATAAAGAAGATGTGGTACGTATATACAATGGAATATTACTCAGCCATAAAAAAGAACAAAATAATGCCATCTGCAGCAACATGGATGGACCTAGAGATTATCATACTGAATGAAGTAAGTCAGACACAGAAAGACAAGTATCGTATGATATCGCTTACATGTGGAATCTAAAAAAAAAGGGACTTCCCTGGTGGTCCAGTGGCTAAGACTCCACGCTTCCAATGCAGGGGGCCCAGGTTCAATCCCTGGGCAGGGAACTAGATCCTATGTGCCGCAACTAAGAGTTCCCATGCCACAACTTAAATGATCCCGCATGCCATGCAACTAAAGATCCCACATGTCGCAACTGAAGAACCTGCATGCAGTGACGAAGATCCCACGTGCTGCAACTAAAACCCGTTGCAGCCAAATAAATAAATAAATATATATATATTTTTTAAAGTACAAATGAACTTATTTACAAAACAGAAGCAGAGTCATGGATGTAGAAAACAAACTTATGGTTACGGGGGGATAAGTGGGGGTAGGGATAAACTGGGAGATTGGAACTGACATATACACACTACTACATATAAAATAGATAACTAGTAAGAACCTGCTGTATAGCACAGGGAACTCTATTCAATACTCTGTAATGGCCTATATGGGAAAAGAATCTAAAAAAAAAAAAGAGTGGATATATGTATATGTATAACTGATTTACTTTGCTGTACGCCTAAAACTAATACAACATTGTAAATCAACTATATTCCCATAAAAATCTTTTAAAAAGGTGGGGAGGAGGACAGCCTCTCATTAGTACTCAAGCTTCTGCCTTTAAAAAAAATACAAAATTAAGAGAAAATTAAACTCGGAGTAAACAGAAGGATGGAAATGGTACAGAGCAAAAATCAATGAAACTGAAAATGTGAAAACAGAAAAATCAATGAAACCAAAAGCTGGTTCTTTGAAAAGAGCAATGAAATTGATACCCTCTTGGCCAGACTGACCAAGATAAAAATAAAGACGACATATATTGCCAATATCAGGAAGAAGAGGAGGATATTAAAACAATCCCATAGACATTAAAAAGATAAAAAGGGAATATTACAAATAACTTCACACCTATAAATCTGACAAACTCCTTGAAAAATACAATCTACCAAAGCTAACTCAGTAAGAATAGATAACCAGAATAGCCCTACATCTATTAAAGAAATTGAATTCATAGATTTAAAAACCTTCCACAGAGAAAACTACAGCCCCAGAGGATATAAGGTCTCTTAATCCTCTTTCTTTCCTGGAAACCTCCTTCCTGAGGAGGCTTCTCTCAAATCTGGACCATCTGCTCTCTAGGCCTGCTATATAACTGTCCTTCTTAGGACATCATTTCACTGTTTTCCTGGGTTGAATTTACTATTTCCTACACTCCAGGTCTTTCTTTCACTTCTTTATTTTGCTAGAGCACAACTTCTGAGGCTTTTCAGGTGTGAAAATATCTTTGTTCTAACTCCCATACTTCACTGATTGTTAACTAGCCATACTGCTGGTCAAGAAGACAGACACTGATATATTCAATTCTTTTTTCTTTTTAGGTTTTCTCTCTGGAAACCTTCCGATTTCTTTCTTTTTTTTTTTTTTTTTATTCTGAGTGCTGTGAAATTTCACAAACATGTGCCTATGGCTAGGCTTTTTTATTTTTTTAAATTGAATACTCTTAGGAAAAGAAACAGAATGCGGTACACCTGGTTTTTAATGAAGGTTATTTTCGTTGGGGTGATGGAATTTGGGGCAATGTTTTGCTGTCAACTTTTTATTTATTTATGTTGCTTAAAAGAGTGTATAATGGTTATGCATTTATTATTTTCTTAATAAGTGAAAAGAGGTAGTTGTAAAATAATACAGTATGACCACTGTTATATTAAGAAAAAAGCAAGCAAACCAAAACCGTGTGTTTGGATACATATATACACATAAGGAAATGCATAAAGAAAGGTCTGAAAGCATTCATTCCAGGATTCTACAGTTTCTACAATAGCCACTGAAAGAATTACAAAGCATGTATAATTTCTGAAATAGAAGAGGGTAAAAAATGGAATAATACAAAATATGAATGGAGGAAATGATCCAACTACCAAATGCTCCAATTTTAAGATAAAGATGTCCCACTGGATTTTTAAAAATCCAATTCTATGTACACATTAATCAAAAGAAGGCTGATACAGCTATACCAAAATCAGAAAGAGGTCACAGATTGGAGAAGACTCAGGAAACATGACAACTAAATACAATGTGGGATCGGGATTGAGTCCTAGAACAGAAAAAGAACACTACTGTAACGGGAAAACTGTTGATAAAATGTATAGTGACTAGTATTGTAACAATATTAATTTCTTGGTTTTGATAATTGTACTATGATTACACATTGTGTTAACATTAGAAACAAGGAGAAAGGTTTACAGGAACTATCTGTACTATTTTTGCAACTTTTCAGGAAGTCTAAAATTATTTCAAAATAGTTTTAAAAAAATCAGATTAGACATTAAAACAAACAGCATTACTAGAGATAAAAAGGAACACTTCTTCATGGAACAAAGGTTCAATTCATAGGAAGATAGACTAATTAGAAAGTTGACTACACTTCTAATAACATGACTTCAAAATAAATAAGTCAAAAATGGACAGAAATCTCCTAGGGAGAAATAGAATCCAAAATTACACAGCGAGATTTAACACATAGTAAATTGTCAGTAACTGACAATCAAGCACAGGTGCGCGCGCGCGCGCACACACACACACACACACACACACACACACACACACACACACAATCAGTAAGGAAAGAGAAGATTTTAACAACAGTGTTAACAAACTTCACCTACTAGTCACATATAAAGCACTGTACCCATCAACTGCAGAAGTTACATCACACATACACACACACACACACAGAGTCATACTCATACAACATTTTTTAAAAAGCCAGATACAAAGCTCATTTCAATGATTATTCAATTGAAAATATCTGATGGTAGTTACATGGGTATTAACTTTTTATTTATTCATTGAACTGTCCACATATATTTATATACTTCTTTTTTACATGTATTGAATTTCACAATAAAGATATTTAAAAGTTAACTGATCTATATTATTTATTTATATACTCATTCATTTATTTTTTCAGTTTTTCAAAACTTGTTCCACAGTAGCAAAAACCTCAAGATGAAACTATGAAGATGAGAAGTTGGTAAGCTCCAACAGAAAAATAAAACAAGATTCAGGATCAAGGGTTCCAGTAAAATCATCCCTGTTGTACTCTAGTAGCTTCCAAAACTTATAAATCAAGGGATACTAAAGGCGATTCTCAAAATAATATCTATACATACTCAAATCACCTTAATGTAAAACTACAGATAAATAAGAGCAGACTACCTGGCTATCTACATCCCAAGCAGTATAAAATCTAAATTAAAAAGACCTTCAATACAGACAATATCTGAATCAAAGGTGCTCGTACCAATTGCCAAAAGCAGTTCTATGGTAAGTTTGTCCCATGATTACCCAATTTAATGAAATGCCAAACCAAACCAACCTTCAAAGTAATCATCTCTTTATGTTGCCATTTTTGAGAAAAACAAATACCTAGAAATTAAGTTAAAACAAACATAGAATAGTTAAATGGTTAATATTTTTCTTTGCACAAAGGTAAAAATAATATCCTCAAATATGTTTAAGATGATAAAAACATACTGAAGCTATGTTTATAAAAAACTTCAAGGAGAATTATTCCTTTTACTAAAAATTTTCTGAAATTAGTAAGAGCACTTTATTGGTTAGCTATTGCTACCTAATAAACCACCCCAAAACTTAGCAGCTTAAAACAATGCACATTTGTTATCTCAGTTTCTGAGGAATTGGGTGTTGCTCAGTTAGGTTCTCAGTTCAGAGTCTCTCACAAGGTTGCGGCCACAGTGTCAGCCAGGGCGACAGCCATCTCAAAGCTTAACTCGGACACTATCTCCCAACTTCCATCAGTGGTTGTTGGCAGGATTCAGTTCCTAAGGGGTTGTTGGTCTGCACAGGCTACTGGCCAAAGGCTCCCCTCAATTCCTTGACGGGTGAGGCTATCTATAGGTCAACTCATGATATGGCAGCTGGCTTCATCAAAGTGAGCAAGCAAGAGTGCGCCAGAAAAAAGGAAATTATAGTCTTTTATAATCTAATCTCATAAGTGACATCCCACCACTTTCGCCATATTCTAATACAAGGTCTTGTCTACAGTCAAGGGAAAGGGATTACACAAGACTGACTACACAGATACAGGGTTATCTTAGAAGGCTGCCTATCATAAGCAGCATAATGGAAAAAGCAACTGGAATAAAAAGTTAGAACTGGATCCTAGTAACTATGGGACTATACACAATCTCTCAAGGCCTTAATATTTTCACTGAAAAAAACTGAGAGGGCAGCCTAAACAACCTCAAGCGTTGCTTAAATTCTAAATCCTGTATTTCTCTACTGTGTCTTTTGGAAAGGATTACCAAGTTAGAGATACTTGGTCAAAATGCCTCATTTTACAAAAGAGAGCTGAGTTGCAGGAAGGGTTAACACAGACAGGTAGTAAACCACACTCATTCTGCTCTTATGCTCAGTGCTCTTTGCACTGTAACGTATTCCCTTCGCAATTAATGCCCTAAAACAACACTATCCTTTCTTTTTTTTTTTTTTTTTTTGTGGTATGCGGGCCTCTCACTGTTGTGGCCTCTCCCGTTGCGGAGCACAGGCTCCGGATGCGCAGGCTCAGCAGCCATGGCTCACGGGCCCAGCCGCTCCGCGGCATATGGGATCCTCCCAGACCGGGGCACGAACCCGTATCCCCTGCATCGGCAGGCGGACTCTCAACCACTGCGCCACCAGGGAGGCCCTATCCTTTCTTTATAACAGTCTCAAAATCCAATAAATTCAAAAGGAAGAGAGAATAATAGTACTAACAAGAGCAGCCAGAATTGGATAATGTTGTGCAAGATATCTTTCTCTCTCATCAAACCCTAAAGCTATCTCTGTAGGTGGCATGTGAGATGAAACTGAACTATACTCTGCTCATCCCCAGTCCCAGGTATCTGGACATATTAGTAATAAGGGTATTTGCTGGAAGGAAAGTATGAAAGCAACAGATAATAGATCATAGCAGAGAAATACAGTCACCTTAAACAAAGTAAACAAAATTAAGTATAACTTAAATGAAGTATCTAAAAATAGAAACTGCAACCAGAAAGGGCAAGGTTTGTCCCCACTGGAATCCTGGAAAATGGACAGTCCCAGAGGTCAACAATGGCAATGCACGCAATGAAGGCAACGTCCATGGGAGCAGGTACTCGAGGAAGCTAATGACAATAACTGAACTGACAGATATATCCTTATGAACAGAGAAGCATCATTCAGGATCTAGTATCATTACACATTTCTACTACATAAATACCCTATTTGCTCCTATATCAGGTAGGGGTGGGAGGCGGTTTTCACTTGTCAGAGAATCCCCTCCACCAGTATAAACCCTTTACCAGACATAATAATTTGTAATGACTCAAACTCTGGTGCAGGGCTTCCCTGGTGGCGCAGTGGTTGAGAATCCGCCTGCCGATGCAGGGGATGCGGGTTCGTGCCCCGGTCCGGGAAGATCCCACATGCCGCGGAGCGGCTGAGCCCGTGAGCCATGGACGCTGAGCCTGCGCATACGGAGCCTGTGCTCCGCAACGGCAGACGCCACAACAGTGAGGGGTCCAAGTACCACACACAAAAAAACCAAAAAACAAAACAAAACAAAAAAAACTCTGGTGCAAATAGTGCAGTGAAAACATTGCATATAAGTACAACTGTTGTGTGTGGCAATTATAAAGCAGAAAGGTATTTGTATTAGTCAAAATATGTGTGTGTATATATACACACATAAATCAATGCATAACTGGATCCAAAATTTCTATATAAGAAAGGCTTAATGACCCTAGTGGGTTGGTGGTGGAAACTGGGGCCCAGTGGTTATCTTAAATCTGCATAACAATCAAGTAAGATCATCCATATCAAAGAAAACATCACATTGATGGAGACTGCCCCAAGCCTCTCATTAGTATTAGCATATATCTATGTATATACCTAAATTCACTTCTATAAGCCATCTAAAAAAAAGAAAGTGTTAGCTAAAAATGTTAACATATTTTCAAAAGTTTTTTTGGTACTTTTGGTGCTGAGTGAAAGGCAGGGGACCAAAAGTAAGAGAAGATGAACTGGACAGCCCAATGGGGTATTTAAGGAAGAGAGTACCTCCAACTTGGGCAGGGGTGCCACAGTTGAGTTTCATGGCCCAAGCCATTGACTGTTACTTCCTATATTATGAGCATACTCAATTGGGTAGATATAAATTTCAACCAAGCCATCCCATGATGGAACCGCTCAAAAGACAATATCCAACTCAAAGTATTGCAAAAAGTAGGTATGCTTTTTTATACTTTTACTCAGTGTCGACTACTGCCTGCATATTCATCTCTTTCTTAGCCTTTTATGCAAATCAACAAAGGGTTGTATTTCCTTTCTTGCTTCTTAACCTCTTTTTTATTTGTCAGCTTTAAAGGGATGGGGGATAGTAGGAGCAATAAGAACAATTTAGAGAAGTCTCAAACAGGTCTCTAATTAATCTCAAGGTAAAACTGATAAAAAGCAAAGGAAGTATGTTTAGAGATTTGAAATTTAACACCAAAACACTACAGCACACATTACTTAGTACTATTATGTATTTATACTTTTCCAACATAGCCCCATCTAATGATGTCACCAACAATGAGCAGAAAATCAAATGGTCATTTATGAACAGTCATTTTTCAACATAGTAGTGGTTAGCAAAGGATGAAATGAAGGAAGGAAGGAAGGAAGGAAGTTAAAGAAAACAGAAAGGGAGGGAGGGAGGAAAGGAGGGAAGGTAGGCAGGGAAGCAAGCAAACAGGCAGGCAAAAAGAAATGAAGGAAGAAAGAAAATACAAGAGACTGTATATGGCCTGCAAAGCCTAAAATACAGGCAGTCCTAGCTAGGACTGCTTTAACTGAAACTCTTCAAAGCAAGACTGCCTATACTAACTATTCAGCCCTTTACAGAAAATTTGATAACCCCTGCCAATGGATATATCCAAATGGCTAATACGTAGACATATGAAGAGGTGTTAAATATCATTAGTCATTACGGGAATTAGGGAAAAACCCCAATGTGATATCACTACCCACCAGAATGGGTAAAATGAAAAGGACAATGCTAAATGTTGCAAACATGTGCAGGAGCCAAAATTCTCAAACACTGATAACAGGAGTGTTAACTGACAACTAATTTGAACAACTTTTTGGTAGTGTATACCAGAAATACATATTTGCGCATCCTATAATATAGCCATTTCACCAGTAGGTATACATCCAACAGAAATGTATACATATGTTCACCAAAGTACTTACAAAAAATGTTCATAGCAGCCCTACTGGTAATACCCCAAAAATGGATGGAATACTGCTACATAACTTGTATAAATCTCATGAATATAATACTGAGCAAAAGTGAGACACAAAGGACTATAAACTGTATGATTCTGTTTATATAAAATCAATAATAAGTAAATTCATTGATGATGTCAGAAATTGAGATAACGGTTACCTTTGGAAAGGGGACACAAAGTGAGGCTTCTAGGATGCAAGTAATGTTTTTTCTTGGATATGCACACTTTGTGAAAATTCAATGAGCTGTACACTTATGATTCATGCACTTTTCTGTGTGTCTATTACGCTTTAATAATTAACACACTAGAAACATATCTACAAACTCTATGCCTCTGAAGGAAAACTGTGTACATCTCTCGTTCACTTTTCGGATTTGCCATCATTACCTGTCCCCAATGAGATATCTTAATTCCTGTTACCTTATATAGAAAGGAGCTTTGTTTTAATTAATTCTCTTGGTATACTATTGCACAGGATACCCACATTTATGTAACCGTCATTTTAGGTTAGTTCCACACTAGATCCCAAGGAGAAACTCTGAAAAGCCAGTAACTTGTTATCGTGAAAGTTATCTGGGTAAGGGAAAAAAAAAAAAAAAAACCTCCTTAAAATGTTGTTTTGTTTGGCCCTTTGTTTTGGCTCACCTTTGTCTACTACCACTGTGATTTAATCTGCATAAAATGTTCAAAGGAGCTTTTCAAAAAGCCTGTTCTTGTGGAAAGTTTTTTCTTTCTACGACATCCTGTCTAATAATGCTGTTATCTTGTGCTTATCCAGTTCCTTTCATCCATGGAGCTTAAAGTACTTCACAAATGACTGTCGGGTGGTGTCACCTTCCAGTCAGCGAAATGTGGGCCCAGAGACATTGTGAACCCCCCAAAATTCTAACAGTACCTTTGTACAGCATGGCTCAGCGTGCCTAAAGAAGCACACATTCTTTGCCGAAACTTATAAGTGTGAGACCTGAAATACAAAGCGAATGAGTGACTCTCAAGGGCAGAGTCAATCATAGGTTGAGCCAGGACCTGAACCCTCCAATTCACTGCCTCTTAGGAAAAGCAAACTAACAAAAACCTACACCCTTGAATATATGCTCAGCTGCAGAACTCTTGTAATAGGAAACAGGAGAAGATGCCGAAATCATGCCCAGAAAGAAGACCGGAGGACCCCACGATGCTGACCTTCGAGGGAGCCCCATCACTCCCGGCCGCACGGGGCCAACCTTCACCGGGTCCAGTTTCTGCGCGGCCCCTTCTCCAAGGAGGCTACGGCCGGAAATTCCAGGTCTGGCCTCAACCCACTCCTTTTCTCCGGTCGCCCAAACGTCCCACCCTGCCCGTTTACCTGAGACGCGCCCCGCACCGCCACAGGAGCCGACTCTGCGCGCTCGCCCAGACTTTCTCAGGCCCGACGCGCAGGCACCACGTCAACCAATCGACGCTCGCTCGGAGCCTCCCAGCCGGGGCTCTTCCGCGCGGGGAGGTGCGCTCGTCTGCGAACGTCCCCACGGGCCGCGACCCGGGAGCGAGCCAGCCGCCAGCCGCGCGAGGGGGCCCAAGGGGAGCAGAGGCTGGAGCGGGCGCCGGGCGGGGGCAGGCGGCGTGCACCGGGCATGCGCGTGCCGCACCACTAGGGACGTGGGGCGGGGGCGGGGGCGGGGGCGGGGCCTCTGGGTAACAGAGCGAGCTTGGGAAGTCTTCGCTGGAGTTTCGGGAAGTAAGAAGGCGGTGTTAGTAGTCTCCCCTCGGCTGCTCCGCAGGGCGCTACGGTTGTCAGGTCTGAGACGACGGACGCATTCTGTGAGAGTAAACTATTCTCTGGAAAAAATCTAATGTGGTTAGAGGAGGGAAACGGCGTGCTTAAAAACGTGTCTTGTGGCCTCGACTTGAGCGTTGTCGAGTCTCCACAGGAGCAGGCGGAATTGTGGTTTCCGGTTTTGTTTGTGTGTGTTTTTGAGGTGAGAGGGACAGTGGGGATGGGACCCCAGGGAGATAAGAGGGCCGTGCTGGGAAGGGATGGTTGAATGAAAAAGGCCGCAGTTGGACTCCAGTTGGATGAGCAAAAAGCAATACCTAGCTCCTAGACAAAGAGTGCTTCAGACTAAAACTTGGAGATGGTTAACTTTTGATTTAAGTACTTAAGAAAGAGATATGGATACTTAACGTTCAATATATGGATTCTTTAAGACAAAATGTTGAGCCTTCCAGAATTAAAAAATTGCCTTCCAGAATTAAAAAATTAAGTCCTCGGGGCCTCCCTGGTGGCGCAGTGGTTGAGAGTCCGCCTGCCGATGCAGGGGACGTGAGTTCATGCCCCGGTCTGGGAGGATCCCACATGCAGCGGAGCGGCTAGGCCCGTGAGCCATGGCCGCTGAGCCTGCGCGTCCGGAGCCTGTGCTCCGCAACGGGAGAGGCCACAACAGTGAGAGGCCCGTGTACTGCAAAAAAAAAAAAAAAAAAATTAAGTCCTCAATTCGTGTACCTCCCTGTTGAAACAAGAAAGGACTATAGCTGATAGTAATTCAACTGTGGTTTTCTTGCACTACAGATCAGTATTTCTTTTACAAATGTCACGTTAACTCCTTAAGACACCACATAGTTATTGAGCACGTACTATGTGCCAGGGACTCTCTGGGTTTGCATAATAAGCAATAATGATGATTTCTTACACATCCCCGAAGAACAGGCATAATATGAAGTGTTGACAGTTTCCCAAGTTAGTGGTTAAAGTTAATGAAAGGAACTTACACTTTAGTAAAAAAGAGGAGTGAAAAAAAAAAAAGAAAACATGAAAAAACTGGATGTAAATTAGTTGGAAGAAAATAGGTTATAATATTAACAAACTCTTGCTTATTATATTGTAATGAATGCACAGTGTTCTGAAGAGGTTTTTTGTTTTTAGATTCAGCTTTGAAATGCATTTTTCTTTACTTCAGTCAAGGTCTGAATCAGATATTTATGGACAAAAAGTACCATAAAAATATATGAGGCAGAAGAGGAGTGATATAGTTTGTCAGAGTAGATGGCAAGGGTACCCTAATCAGGAAAAATAGTTTGTGAAAAGGCTTAAGGCCAACTCAAATTTATGTAAAAGAAAGGAGGGAAAGTTGCTTTTTCTAGTTAAGGAATAACAAGAAATAAGGGGGGATAGTGACCACAACACTGAGAAAAGTCAAATAATGAATTTATAGGTTAAATTTAGAGAACATGCATATACTATTTTTTTGGGGGGTAAAGGTACATTAACCCTAGTTTTTTAAAACTCATTATCTGGATGCCAGAAGTCTCCAGGGTAAGGAGAAAATCCATGTTTTCTTTCCTTTTGGTAACATGTTTTTCCTTCTGTTGTTTTTATTCAGTGAGTTCAAACATTATGCATTTTCTCCTTAGTCCTTCCTCCAACTTACCTGAGGTTACTCCTTAATGTTCTTTTCCTGAACTTTTCATACCACAAGAGCTCATTTTTTCTCAACCGCCTTCCACCACCACCACCACTCACATGTACATTTTTTATTCTCTATCCTGTTAACAGTTGCCAGTCTACAGGGAATGAAAGGCACCACTTAGAGCTTTTCTTTTCTTCTCACGTTAATTATCAAAGATGTTGTCTATGTCCTTATCCCTCCTATAAGTTGGATAAGTATGAGAGGGTAAAGAAAATGAACCTCTTTTGCATTACAGAGAGCAAAAGAATGTCAGATCATGAATACCGTCAAGTTTACAAATATCATCAGCCTCCCACAATGTGCCAGCCACACCAATCAGTTGTGGAAATGAAATAATGAATAAAAACTATGCACACAAGTAGCTGAGAATGTCGTGTGTATTAGTCAGGGTTCTCTAGAGAAACAGAAATTATAAGATTAGTTAGATAGATTGATAGATTTTTATTGTAAAGGGTATCTTGTTTTAATTTGCAATTCTGAGCTTAATCCTCTCCTGATCTCAGTATCTATTTATCTTCCACCATTCCCATTCTTATGTACCTAATAACAGAACTTCAAAATACATAAAGCAGGGCTTCCCTGGTGGTGCAGTGGTTGGGAGTCCTCCTGCCTATGCAGGGGACGCGGGTTCATGCCCCGATCCGGGAGGATCCCACATGCCGCGGAGCAGCTGGGCCCGTGAGCCATGGCTGCTGAGCCTGCACGTCCGGAGCCTGTGCTCCGCAGCAGGAGGGGCCACAGCAGTGAGAGGCCCACGTACTGGAAAAAAAAAAAACAAACATAAAGCTAAATGTGCTAGCACCGCAGAGAGAAATTCACAATTAATATAAAATTATAGTCAGAGATTTCACATTCATCTCTCAAAAATTGATAGAACAAGCAGACAGAAAATCAGTAAGTGTATATAAGACTTGAACAACACTATCAACCACAACTCTATTAACCAACTTACCTAATTGACGTTTATAGAACACCTATTAACAGCAGGATACACTTTCTTTTCAGGTCTGCATAAAATATTCCAAGACAGACCATAATCTATATCATAAATACAAATTCATTTAAAGCGATTCAAATCAGGAGTGACATTAGAAGATGGCAGAATATGCAACTCCATACCCTCCTTCTCCCATGGAAACACAAACTTAACAATAATACATGGGCCAGTTGTCTTTGTGAGAAATCCAGAAACCAGTAAAGTGGGTCCTGCACCCAAGGTTAGTGTGAAACTAACTGCATCAATGCCTAGTGGGAAATCTTGTGGCACTCACTTGCAAGTGATCCACCCCCAATATAACATGATTGGGAGGAAACCCTCAACTCCCATCTTCTCACTGAGGAGAGAAAGGAGTAGAACACATGTCCAGTGATCTGAATTTTCTAGAAAGTGCCTGAGTGACTGGTTTCTGTCTTGCCTGAATCTAAGTATTGACAGGAATGGATGGCCAGTTTGGGACTGCTGAGAACAAAAGCAATCAATGTGCCCCAGAGTCCACCATACTACAGACAGAAGCTAGGTGGAAGTCCAGTACTACAGCTTACTACTGCACCACAGAGGCCACAGTGTTGCAGACAGATGCCAGAGGGAGATCCTGAGTAGAAACTGGCAAACCTCTTCAATTATTAGATTACATGCACAAGCCCACAGTGGTCACATCTCTAGATAAGGCTTTAAGAGGTCTCCAGGATCTCTAGCTGGATTGATTGTAGAAAGTCCTCCCTGTATGAAACCAGACCACAAAAACAGGAGAGGTGGCTGATTTTTCAAATGCTAAAGTCCCAACAGAGGATGACAAGCCATACAAAGAAACAGGGAAACATGTCCCATTGAAAGAAACAAATTAAATTTGATACCTACCCTAAAGAAATGGAGATATATGAGTTACCAAAGAATTCAGAATAACCATCATATGGATGCTCAGTGAATTAAAAGAGAGCACAGATCAATAATTGATGAAGTCAGGAAAACAATACATTAACAAATGAGAACATTAACAAAGAGGTAGAAACTATGGAGACGACACAAACAAATTCTGAAACTGAATTCTTCACCAGAGAGAGAAAGAATCAGTGAAATCGAATACAGGACTTTCAAAATCACTTAGGGGAACAAGAAGAAAAAAGAATGAAGAGAAATGAAGAGAGGCTAAGGGACTTGTGGGGCACCATCATGTAGAATAACATAAGCATAATGAGAGTCCCAGAAGGAGAAGAAAAAGAGAGGACAGAGAGCCTATTTGAAGAAATAATGACTGCAGACTCACCAAATCTGAGAGAAATGGACATACAAATTCAGGAGGCTCAAAAACTCCAACTAGATAAATGTAAAGACATGCACTGAGATACATTATAATCAAACTATCAAAAATCAGAGACAAAGAGTGAATCTTGACAATGGCAAGAGAAAAACAACGTGTCCTGTACAAAGGAGCTTCTATTAGATTATAAGCAGATTTCTAAGCTGAAACTTTTCAGGCTAGAAAGGAGTGGAATGATGCATTCAAAGTGCTGAAGGAAAAAAAAACCTGCCAATCAAGAATACTATATTCTGCAAAAATGTCTTTGAATAACAGAGGAGAAAAAGACTTTCCCAGATAAATAAAATCTGAAGGAGTTCATCACCACTAGTCCTGCCCTACAAGAGATGCTGAAGGAAACCATTCAAGTTGAAGTGAAAGAATGATAAACAGCAACACAAAACCGTATGAAAATATAAAACTCCCTGGTAAAGGTAAATTTATAGACAAATATAGAATCCTACAGTATTGTAATGTAGATGCATCAATCACTTTTAAATGTGGTATAGAATTTAAAACATGGAAGCATGAGAAGTAATTACAGATCTGTGTTAATGGATATGCAACATAAAAAGAAGTCATCTTTTGTGTGTGTCAACATAAAGGGTGGGACAGAGATGTAAAGGAATAGAGTTTTTATATGCAATTGAAATTAATTTTTTATCAGGTTAAAGTAGATTGTTACAACTTTAAGATATTATAGGTAATTGCAATGGTAACCACAAGGAAAATACATAGGATATGCATAATGGGGAAGGAGAAGGGAATCAAAACATGTCACTATAAAAAAAAAATCAGGGCTTCCCTGGTGGCGCAGTGGTTGAGAGTCCGCCTGCCGATGCAGGGGATGCGGGTTCGTGCCCCGGTCCGGGAAGATCCCACATGCCGCGGAGCGGCTGGGCCCGTGAGCCATGGCCGTTGAGCCTGCGCGTCCGGAGCCTGTGCTCCGCAATGGGAGAGGCCACAACAGCGCGAAGCCCACATACCGCAAAAAAAAAAAAAAAAAAAAAAAAAAAAAATCAATGAGACATTTTAAAATGACAAGAATAAACGAAGGGATAGGAAAAAAACTACAAGACATACAAAAAGCAATTAAGAAAATGGTGGGACTTCCCTGGTGGCACAGTGGATAAGAATCCACCTGCCAATGCAGGGGACATGGATCCAGGAAGATCCCCCATGCTGTGGAGCAACTAAGCCCATGCATCACAACTACGGAGCCTGCTCTCTAGAGCCCACAAGCCTCAACTACTGAGCCCGTGTGCTGCAACTACTGAAGCCCACGTGCATAGAGCCCGTGCTCCGCAACAAGAGAAGCCACTGCAATGAGAGGCCCGCGCACCACAAGGAAGAGTAACCCCCACTCACCACAACTAGAGAAAGCCCGCATGAAGCAACAAAGACCCAACGCAGCCAAAAAAATAAAAATTAAATTAAATCTTTAAAAAAAAAGGAAACTACAATAGGAAGTCCTTCCCTATTAGTAATTACTTTAAATGTAAATGTATTAAACACCCCAATTCAAATATGTACATTGACTAAATGGATGAGGAAACAAGATCAACTATGTGTTGCCTACAAGAGACTCCCTTTAGATCTAAGGAAACACAGGTTAAAAGTGAAAGGATGAAAAAAGATATTCCATACAATCAGAACTTGCAAAGAGCAGGAATGGCCATGCTTGAATCAGATAAAATAGACTTTTTATTTATTTTTATTTTTATTTTTAAAATTTTTGGCTGTGTTGGGTCTTTGTGCTGCATGTGGGCTTTCTCTAGTTGCAGCAAGTGGGGGCTACTCTTCATTGCGGTGTGCGGGCTTCTCATTGCATTGGCTTCTCTTGTTGTGGAGCACGGGCTCTAGGCACACGGGCTTCAGTAGTTGTGGCTTGCAGGCTCTAGAGCGCAGGCTCAGTAGTTGTTGCCCATGGGCTTAGTTGCTCCATGGCATGTGGGACCTTCCGGGACCAGGGCTCGAACCCATGTCCCCTGCATTGGCAGGCAGATTCTTAACCACTGTGCCACCAGGGAAGTCCCAGATAAAATAGACTTTAAGATAGAAACTGTCACAGGAGACAAAGATGGATATTGTATAATGATAAAACTGTCAATTCACCAGCAAGATGTCACAATTTATAAAAATACATGCACCTAACATTAGAACTCCTAAATATATGAAGCAAACATTGACAGAACTGAAGGGAGAAATAGATTACAATATAATAATAGGAGACTTTAATACCCAACTTTCAATTAGAGGTAGAATAGCAAAACAGAAGGTCAAATAAGGAAACAGAAAACTTGAACAACACTATAGACCAGTTCAACCTAACAGACATATAAACAACACTACACCCAACAATAGCAGAATACACATTCTTGAGCACACATGGAACATTTCCAACATATGTTAGGCCAGAAAACAAGTCTTAACACATTTAAGAAGTTTGAAATAATGTAAAGTACCTTCTCCAATCACAGTGAAATGAAACTAGAAATCAACAACAAGGAAAATGGAAAAATCTACAAATATATGGAAATTAAATAACTCACTATTAAATAACCAATAGGTCAAAGAAGAAATCACAAAAGAATTTAGCAACTCTCTGGAGACAAATCAAAATAAAACTACAACATACCAAAACTAGGGGATGAAGCAAAAGGAATACTAATTGGGAAGTTTATAGTAGTAAATGCTTACATTAAAAAAAAAGATCTCAAGTCAACAACCTAACTTTAGACCTCAAGGAACTAGGAAAAGGAGACCAAAGGAAACCCAAAATTAAAAGAAAGGCAGAAATAATAAAGATTAGAGCAGAGATAAATGAAATAGAATAGAAAAACAATTTAAAAAATCAACGAAGCCAAAGTTGATTTTTTTTTAATTTTTATTTTTTTTAATTTATTTTTATTTTTTGGCTGTGTTGGGTCTTCGTTTCTGTGCAAGGGCTTTCTCTAGTTGCGGCGAGCAGGGGCCACTCTTCATGGCGGTGCACGGGCCTCTCACTGTCACGACCTCTCTTGTTGTGGAGCACAGGCTCCAGATGTGCAGGCTCAGTAGTTGTGGCTCACGGGCCTAGTTGCTCTGCGGCATGTGGGATCTTCCCAGACCAGGGTTCGAACCCGTGTCCCCTTCATTGGCAGGCGGATTCACAACCACTGCGCCACCAGGGAAGCCCAAAGTTGATTTTTTTAAAGATCAACAAAATTGATAAGCCATTATGTAGACTAAGAAAAAATAAGACTCATAATTAAATTAGAAATGAAATAGGAGATATTATCATTGATGTCACGGAATTAAAAAGGACCACAAGAGACAACTATAAATGATTATATGCCAACAAAATATATAACCTAGAAGAAGTTGATAAATTCCTAGAAACACACAACCTACCCAGATTGAATTATGGAGAAATATAAAATCTGAACAGACCTATAACTAGTAAGAAGATTGAAGCAGTAATCAAAAACCTCCCAACAAAGAAAAGTTCTGGACCAGATGGCTTCACTGGAGAATTCTACTAAACATTTAAGAATTAACACCAGTCCTCCTCAGACTTCCAAAGAATTGAAGAGGAAAGGACACTTTCAAACTCATCCTATGAGGCCAGCATACTTTGATACCAAAACCAGACAAAGACACAAAAAGAGAAAACTACAGACCAACATCTCTGATGAACAATGATGATAAAATCTCAACAGAATACTCCCTTATTGAATCCAACAGCACATTAAAATGATTATCTACCATCACCAAGTGGGATTTTTACCTGGAATGCAAGGATTTTTCAACATACAGAAATCAATCAATATAATATATACTACATTAACAAAACAAAGTACAAAAACCACATAACCATCTCAATTGAAACAGAAAGAATTTGACAAAACTCAACACTCTTTAATGATTACATGAAACAGGGACTTTCCTCGTGTTCCAGAGGGTAAGACTCCACGCTCCCAATGCAGGGGGCCCAGGTTTGATCCCTGGTCAGGGAACTAGATCCCACATGCATGCCACAACTAAGAGTCCGCATGCCACAACTAAGAATTCTGCATGCTGCAACTAAGAAGCCCACATGCCCCAACAAAGAAGCCCACATGCTGCCACTAAGAAGTCTGCATACCGCAACTAAAGATCTCACATGCTGTAATGAAGATCCTGCATGCCACAACTAAGACCCAGCGCAGCCAAAATTAATTAATTAATTAATTAGTATTTTTTAGAAATTAAAAAAAAAGACTCAACAAAAATAAGAATAGAAGGAAACTACCTCAACATAATAAAAACCCTATAGCAAACATCATGCTCAGTGGTGAAAGTCTGAAAGCTTTTCCCCTAAGATCAGGAACAAGGCAAGTATGCCCACTCTCACCATTACTATTCAACATAAAACAGGGATTCCTAGTCAGATCAATCAAGCAAGAAAAACTAATAAAAGACATCCAAATTGGAAATAAAGAAGTAAAATTAGCTCTCTTTGCAGATGATATTATTTTATACTTTGAAAATCCTAAAGGTTCCACAATGAAGCTACTACAACTAATAAACAATTTCAGCAAGGTTTTAGGATATAAAAATCAAGGCACAGAAATCAGTTATGTTTCTGTACACTAACAATGACCAACCTGAAAAGGAAATTAAGAAAATGATTGCACTTACTATAGCATGAAAAAGGATAAAATAATTAGCAATAAACTTAGCTAAGGAAGTGAAAGACTTGTACACTGAAAACTATAAAACATTTTTAAAAGAAATCAAAGAAGGTACAGATAAATGGAAAGACATTCATGCTTTTAAATTGGAAGACAATATTTTTAAAATGTCCATACTACCCAAAGTGATCTACAGATTCAGTGCAATCCCTATCAAAATCCCAATGACATTTTGTACAGAAATAGAAAAAAATCCTAAAATTCATATGGAGCCACAAAACCCTCTGAATAGCTGAAGCAGTCTTGAGAAAGAAGAACAAAGTGGAGGCCTCACACTTCCTGAATTCAAAACATACTACAGACAGCTGTAATTAAGTGGCATTTTCCATGTCTCTTCACATAGTCTTCCCTCTGTGCATGTCTGCCTGTGTCTAAATTTCCCCTTTTTATAAGGATAAATCATATTGGACTAGGGTCACCCTAATGACCTCATTTTAATTTGATTACTCTGTAAATACCCTATTTCCAAGTAGGTCATATTCTGAGGTACTGGGGATTAGGACTTCAACTAATCTTTTTTAGAGGACACAATTCAACCCATATCCATAACTTGAGAAACACGAAAATGAAAACACAACATACCAAGGTTATGGGATGCAACAAAGCAGTGCTCAGAGGGAAATTCATAGCTGTAGATGACTATATTAAGAAAGAAGACATCTCAAATCAATAGCTTAACTTTACACTTTAAGGAATTACAAAATGGAGAAAACAACCAGCAGAAGGAAAGAAAGAAGATTACAGCTGAGATGAATGAAATAGAGAATAGGGGAAAAAATAAAATTAACTAAACCAAAAGTTGGTTCTTCAAAAATGTTTTAAATTTTTCAAAACTTTAGCTATATTGACTAAGAAAAAGAGAGAAGATGTTAATAAAATGAGAACTGAAAGTGGGGACATTACTACTGGCCTTACAGAATTTGAAAGAATTATAAGAGAATATTATGTACAGTTGTATGCCAACAAATTAAATAATTTAGATGAAATGGACACATTCCTCAAAATACACACTACCCAAACTTACTCTAGAATAGAAAATCTCAACAGACCTACAAGTATAGAGATTGAATCAGTAATTAAAACCATTCCAATAAAAACAAGTTCAAGACCAGATGGTTTCACAGATGAATTCTACCAAACATTTAAAGAATTAACACTGATTCTCCTCAAACTTTTTCAAAAAATAGGAGGAAATACTTCCTAATACATTCTATGAGACCAGCATTTCCCTGCTACCAAAGCTAGAAAAAGATATCACAAGAAAACTACAGACCAATATCCCTTACAATGCAAATATACTAGCAAACCAAATTCAAAAGCACATTAAAAGGATTACACTCCATGAACAAGTAAGATTTATCCCACTTTTGAGGAATAAAAAGGTGTTTTGACATAATAGAATCAATCCATGTAGTGCATCATATTAATGTAACAAAGGAAAAATACCTACATGATTATCTCAATAGATGTAGAAAAAGCATTTGACAAAATTCAACCTCCTTTCATGTTAAAACACTCAGCAAAATAGGAATAGAAGGAAACCTCCTTAACATGATAAAAAGCATTTATGAAAAATCCACAGGTAACATCATATTTAATGTCAGGAGCAAGACAAGAACACCTAATTTCATCACTGCTATTCAGCATTGTACTGGAAGTCCTAGAGAGAGCAATTATTCAAGCAATTATTCAGTTATTCTCTCCAAACTGGAAGAGAAGTAAAACTATCCCTATTTGCAAAGGGAATGATTCTATGTAGAAAAAAATCACAAAGAATCCACAAAAAAAATTAATACATGAATTCAGCAGAGTTACAGGTTACAAGATCAATACACAAAAATCAGTTGTGTTTCCATATACCAGCAATGAATTATCCAAAAAGAAATTTTTAAAAATTCACTTACTACAGCACCCAAAATAATAAAATACCTAGTAATAAATTTAACCAAGGAAGTGAAAGGTTTGTATACTAAAAACTACAAAGCAAGTTGAAAGAAATTAAAGATAATTAAATGGAAAGGCAGTCCATATTCATAGATTAGAAGACTTAATATTGTTAAAATTGTTAAGATGGTACTACTGTGCAAAGTGACCTGCAGCTTCAGTCCAATCCCTATCAAAATTCCAGGGGCCTTTCTTGCATAAATCAACAAGCTGATCCTCAAGTTCATATGGAATTGCAAGGGCCCCCAAATAGTCAAGACAATATTGAAAAAGAAAAAGCTGGAAAACTTACATGTTCTGATTTCAAAGTTTTCAAAGCTATATTAATCAAAATAGTGAGGTAGAGGCATAAGGATAGACATATTGACCAACGGAAAGAATAGAGAGCCCAGAAAGAAACCCAAGTATCTATGGCCAATTGGTTTTTGACAAGGGTCCCAGGGCCATTCAGTGGGAAAAGAATAGACTATTCAGCTTTTGGAGTTCATGAGAATTAAAAACTTGTGCATCAAAGGACATTATCAAGAAAATAAAGAATGGAAGAAACATTTGCAAATCATATATCTGATAGAGTTTAATATCCAGAATGTACAAAGAACTCTTACAGCTCAATAGCAAAAAGACAAACAACCCAATTAAAAAATGAGCAATGAATGGGCTTTAATAGACATTTTTCCAAAGAAGATATACAAATGGCCAAAAAGCACATGAAAAAGATGGCTAACTTCATTGGTCATTGAGGAAATGCAAATCAAAGCCACAATGTGATACCACTTCACATCCTCCAACCAACAATGATGGCTATAATTTTTTTAAATGGAAAATAACAAGTTTGAGGGGGAATGCAGAGGCACAGGAAGCTTTGTAAATTGCTGTGGAAGTGTAAAATGGTAAAGCCACTGTGGAAAACAGTTGGTAGTTCCAGTAATTCCACTCCTATGTATATACCTAAGAGAAATGAGACTTGTACACAAATGTTTATAGCAGCATTATTCATAATAGTCTAAAGGTGGAAACAATCCAAATGTCTATCAACAAATGAATGGATAAACAAAATATGCAACATACAATGGAATATTATTCAGTCATAAAAAGGAATGGAGTACTGATACATCCTACAACTTGGATGCATTTCTAAAATATGGTGCTAAGTGAAAGAAGTCAGACATGAATGTTTACATATTGTATGATTTCTTTCATATGAAACATTCAGAATAGGCCAATCCATAGAGACAGAAAGTATATCAGTGGTTGCCAGAAGCTGGGAAAGGGGTAAATGAGGAGTGATTACTTAAAGGGTATGAGGTGTTCTTCTGGCATGACTATGATTCATATACTGAATTAATATTTATTACATGCCTACTATGTGCCAGGTAGTATTACAGTCACTTTTTCATGGACTTTACATTCAGAAGGAGGAAAAGACTAAGAATAAACCCAAAATTCAGAATATATCTAGGTGTTGAAAATTGTAATGAAGAAAAATAGGCTAGATAAAGTGTGAAAAGATTAAGGAGAAGTACAATTTTACACAGGTAAAGCCTGCCTGTCAAAGTAATATTTGTGTTGATTGCCTGAAAGAAGTGAAGAAATAAGTCATGGGAATGTCTAGGAAAAGAACCTTCCTGGCATAAGGAAAAGCAAAATGCAAAGAGGGGGAGCATGCTTGGGAATGTTCAAAGGAAGGCCCCCCAAAATCAGTGTGACAAGAGCAGGGTGAAAGAGAAAAGGATTAGGAAAAGAGTCTGAGGAGGTAGCCCTAAGCCAAATTACATAGGATCTTTTGGGCTATGGCTAAGACATTGGATTCTATTCTAAGGATGACAGGAAACCACTGGATGGCTTAGAACAGGTGAGTAATATCTGAAATATGCTTTAAAAGGATCACTCTGGCTACTGTAACCACAATATTCAATTCAATTTATGGGGAATATCCCAGACATCAATGCCTAGATTATCAGTTCTGAAGTCAGGAAATGTCAGGCTTTCCCACCCAACTCTTCCCCTAAATAGTTTGGTAATTTAGCCAAGGCCCTCAGTCTCTTCACATCTCAATCTCCTGAACTGTCAAATAAGAAATCGATTAAAGTCGCTTCCAGATCTGTCATTCCATGATTGTCGAAATTTAAAATAGGCTTCACTATTATATTAGTTCTTTTACTTAAACCAGTGATTCTCAGCTAAGGGCATTTTTGCCCTGCAGGCGACATCTGGCCATGTCTGGAGACATTTTTGGTTGTCACAAATGGGGAAGGAGTTGCTACTGGCAGCTAGTGGGTAGAGACTAGGGATGCTGCTAAATATCCTGCATTGCACAGGACACCCTCCTATAACAAAGAATTATCTGGCCCACAATGTCAATGATGCTGTTGTCAAGAAACCCTGACTTGATAAATAGAAAATTCACACTATTTACACATAATAAAATTTATGGCACTGAAGTTAGTATTTTTCTAACTTCAGGCATATAAAGTTCCTGGTACATATTATCAAGTCATTGTTTATGAAAGTCCTTTGACTTTACCACAAGCTATTTACTCTGAATAATTGTACATCTTTTCTGTATGGGTAGAAAAGCTGAAATAAAAATTAGACCATAAAAACAATATAGCTAGTGATTCAGAAATAGTCCTCCTAAATTATATATACTTAGGTTCAAATAATATCTCAAATATTCAGTGTGACTTCAGGCAAGAGTTACTTAACCTCTGTGCCAGAATTTCCTCATTTGTAAGATGAGAATAAGAATATCTCTATGATACTATGAATGAGATAACGGGTAATGAAATTCTTAGTCCAGTGCCTTGCATAAGTAAGCATTACATGAATATTGTAGTTATTACAATTTGCAAGACAGGCTGAATATGGCCTGAAGGTTGCAGATTGCTCTTCACTTTTCTATAATCTCTCTGATTTCCCTCTGCCCTATTCTCTTTTTTAAATATTTATTTATTTTATTTATTTGGTCGTATCAGGTCTTGGTTGTGGCAGGCATGCTTCTTAGTTGTGGCAGGTGTGCTCCTTAGTTGCGGCAGATGGGCTTCTTAGTGGCGGCTCACTGGCTCCTTAGTTGTGGCATGTGGGATCTAACTCCCTGACGGGGGATCGAACCTGGGCCCCCTGCATTGGGAGCGCAGAGTCTTAAGCACTTTGCTGCCAGGAAGATCCCTGCCCTATTCTCTTAGTTTGGTTTTTCTAATCTGCTGTGAACCAAGATATTAGATATCCACCCTATCAACCTTTTTAGAATTGGGTCTAAAATTAGTTCTAAGTGAACCTGGGAAGCTCCTAGGAGGGAAGTGCATGGATTTCTGCATGTTGACAGCTCAGAGGCCTTAACTCCTAGATTCACAGTTACATCTCAAATAACAGAACTCTGTAATATAAATGGCCTCTAAGTGTTGTTCTTATATCACAATAATATATTGAAAAAAGCTTCCCAAGTAATTATTTTGTCCATACTGCCCAGTTAAAGTCCCTTGGAACTTAGAAGTGCTCTGTTAGGTGATAGGATAATCTAATGCATCAGATCTGTCCTAAATGATATGATGCCTTGGTATCTGTAAGTTATAAATCACTGAGAGCTTAGAGCAGTGATACTCAGACCTGCAGATTTTAAAGCACATAAGAGTCTTTCATTTGCAAACAGCATTTCTTTAATACTTCTAATACTTCTGCATAAGAATATTCTAGAATAATAGGTCTTTTGAATAGTTCAAGAGTTATAATCTCTTCTATTGGTCAAGATTTCTTAATCTGGTATCCACAGGCCACTCTTCCCAACTTCCCACCGTATTCCATGGATGGGCTCCATGTGTGCTAAATTCTGCATTTGTGTGTCTGGGTGTATACAGATAGTGGTTTTTTTTTTAAATGTTTTAGTGAATAATCTTTTTTTAAAATTATCTATTTATTTTTGGCTGTGTTGGGTCTTCTTTGCTGCGTGCGGGCTTTCTCTAGTTGCGGCGAGTGGGGGCCCCTCTTCGATGCGGTGCATGGGCTTCTCATTGTGGTGGCTTCTCTTGTTGCGAAGCATGGGCTCTAGGCACACGGGCTCCCGTAGTTGTGGCACGTGGGCTCAGTAGTTGTGGCTCGCAGGCTCTAGAGCACTGGCTTAGTAGTTGTGGTGCATGGGATTAGTTGCTCCGTGGCATGTGGAATCTTCCTGGACCAGGGCTCAAACCCACGTCCCCTGCATTGGCAGGCAGATTCTTAACCACTGCACTGCGAGGAAAGCCCTAGAGAGTGTGTTTTGACATCTAAAGAAGAGAGTCTGTAGCCTACAATGGCTATGTATCTTTCAGGGAATGGTATTTTAAAATGTGACTCCCAATTATAGTACATTGAGTACCATGGGATTATATAGCATTTTCCAGTTAGAAACTGATGAAGATAAACTTTAGACTTGAGGAAAACAAAATCTTTCAAAATGAGCAAATACTATAATTTTAAAGTATAGCTTTTTGTTCCTAAACCTTTTCCCAAACCATGGTTGACACTGCTAGCTGTTTCCCAATATGTTTTTCCCTTTTTCCATAATGGTATATATATTTTTTATGGACACATTGTCACCCGGCAAAATACTACCTTTCTAACCAATGAGATTTATGTAATTTCCAGGGCTTTCTTTACCCTTCTTACCTTCCTTCCTCTCTGCTGGCCCGAGCTTTATTTGTGGCTTACAATTGTGTCATTACATGAGGGGGAAATAAAGTTCTATCTTGTTTAAGTCACTATTATTTTGGTCTTGAACAGCAGCTGATCCAATGGCCCAATACAAAAACTTTATTCCAAAAAGACATTAAAGAAATGGTCAGATACTTAAGTTCAGTAAGTATTTTAAGGTTCCCAAAGGTTTAGTTTCTAGTCACTTTGCAAACTCATAAATCAATAATTTAATTATGTAGTTCTCAACCAAGATCAGCTAAATACAGTAAATCAATAATTAAAAAATATAAGCTTGATACTAGAGCAGTTATGCTCTAATATCAGGACATCACAGCATTATGTAAAATAATAATAGAAAGAGTAATGTGATGGATTGTGTCTAAGGAATCTGAACTAGTAGGTCAAGTAAATTTTACTTTTCCTAGTGCTAAACCTCCCAGCATTCCAATACTGGCCATGGGCAAATTTGGCTGCAGATAAGAGCTATGCCCCATAATCAGAGCTCTTAGCACAGTGTGTACTTGTTGACTCCAGACTCCCAAGCTCCAGAATGTTCTTATACTTAGGCCCTATCTCCTCAGCTAATCTGGAGATGTAGGACTAGACTACCTGTAATATCAGGCCTTGCTTTTTTTACTCAAAGAAATCTGTTCTAGTGCAGAGAGGTTAAAAAGGGGTAGCAGAGTCCGCCTGCCAATGCAGGGGACGTGAGTTCATGCCCCGGTCCGGGAAGATCCCACATACCACGGAGCGGCTGGGCCCGTGAGCCATGGCCGCTGAGCCTGCACGTCCGGAACCTGTGCTCCGCAACGGGAGAGGCCACAACAGTGAGAAGCCCGCGTACCGCAAAAAAAAAAAAAAAAAAAGAGGTAGCAATTTTCCAACAGGCTATTTGGAAAGATGTCTGGGAGAGACTTCTGACTGAATCTGTAGGGATCCTGAGAGATTGAGGTCTTAGTGAGACCACAAACTTGCACCCACCTCCTCAGGTTAAAATATTCAGAGATTAAGATATTTATGAAAAAAAAAGATATCCGTGGAAATAATGGATGATGTCAAAAGGCTGTCTTTAAATCTTGACCTGGGAGTATTATTGTATTTCCTGAAATAATCTAGGGAAGGCAAAAATTTACTTACATTGCAACATGGTATGATCTCTTCCATTAGATTATATGCTCCAAAGGGGGATTTTAACTGTCACATTGCCAGCTCATAATGCTGACAGTCAGTAAACTCTCAATGAATGAATGTAGAATTTGGTTCAGTGTGTGCCTTGGGGTTTAATAGTATTTAATAATCCAACAAATTTCTTTAACTTTAAAGAATTCTCTACTTACATATGAGTAAATGAAATTAATTTTGGTAGCATTTAATTATTTTAGGTTTCAGTGTGACCGAATGTAATTTGGCCTGTAGTTAATATTTAAATCTATAATCCCACGGCTATTAGAAGAGGGAATCCTGGCTATACCATTAACTTATGGTGTGATCTTGGGAAACTTAGTTTCTTCAGTGGAAAATTAGGGAAACATTTTCTATGAGCTCTGAAATTCTGATTTTAGTGCTTAGTATATAATAGGTTCTAGTATTTTTTGAATGAATAAGTGATTTTATATTGTACTCAAGACCTCATATTTAATTAGTAAAAGACTGAAACATAGCTCAAAAGCTTTTACTATATCTAAATAGCAAAAATTTCTTGAAACTATTTCTTGGTAAACATTTCAAACTTAGTAATTTTAATCAAATATGAGAAAATTTGTTTTTGCGTATCTGATCACATAAGTAGCAAGTCTCTCCAATTCCTCACTTTAAATAATTTTGCCAGTCAGATTATCATTGCCAGCTTTTAATAGCTCAGCCTAAGAAATTAAAACAAAGTATAAAACCAATTATTGTATTTAGTACATTTAATTGGAAATCATATATATTAAGTTGAACCTTATTACATATCGCTGATATTCAATGGCCTTCAAAAATGGCAATTTTATATGGTTCAAACTGAATATGTTTAGTATTAAATACCGTGTTTAAGAAATAATATGATAATAAGGGTTCCAAAGCGTCTCATTCTCCCTTTTACTCCTATCATTTCCTGCCTGTTAGGGGTGTGGCAGGTATTTTTCTAAAATTTGAGAATCTTGTGTCCCTCCTACAGAGTTTTTGCAACTTGTGGTTTAAAAATAGTATAAACTAGTATTTTTGTTTTGCTAACTATCCTAAAGGGCTAGTATGAATAACTAAACGTTTTACAGAGAAGAATATATTGGTAGTTACTTAATGTTCCTTGATTATTTGGGTCAGTGGTTCGCAAACTTTAACATTCATAACAATCACTGGAGAACTTATTAAAACACAGGTTTCTGAGCCCTATATCCAGAGATTCAGATTCAGTAGGTCAGGGCTGGAACATGAATTTACTTTTCTTACAAACGCACACATTACGCTGATGCCCACGGACGTGGGGTATAGATAGAAGAGACTTATTTGTAATAAGGCCTTCTTTTTTTGGTCTTTCAGTAAATAAAACTCAAGTTGATGAGGTATGAGATATATTCCCTTAAGCCAAAACCATTTCTTAGAGAAGTACTATATACAGTAGCTCAATTGTAAGATACCTGTAAATTGGATTTATTTTGACTTAGTTGCTATAGTCCACAATTTCAGGACAGCTAACTCCAAGGAATTTATTCACCTGTCTCTTCTTTAGAAATGCATTGTGCTCTGGCTTTCCAGAGGGCAAGGGTCGCCTGGGCCCTGCCGCTGGAGTTCTAGGCCAGGATCACTTTTTTACTTGCGTTATCAGAGGCAGAGCGGCCAGCTGGACAAACTCTGCAGAAGGCTCCTGATAGGGAAACCCGTGGGCGCCAATCTAGGAGACCAAACCGACCTGCGGCGGTCGACCAACCCAATCCCATCTGCGGGTCTTTTCTCCTTCAGGGTCCCTCCCGGAGCCCAGGGAGCAAAGCGGGGTCGAGAGGGAGCACCTGAAGCAGCGCAACAGGCAGGTCCCGACCCGCCGGAGGTCACGCGCGAGTCTGTGGCCCAAACCGCCCGCCGCCTCCGAGCAGTCGCCGGATTGCCGCCCCACAGGGAGCCACTCGGCCCAAGGACTAACCCAGCCCCGGCACTCTCGCTCAGGAGAGGCTCTGCAGGCCGGCATTCAGGCTGGCGAGCTCGCCCGCGCATCTCAGCCCAAGTAGTGGTCGTCTGGCTTGCGAAGATGTCGGCCAAGCCCGCTGTCGGCTTCGTGAACGAGGCTTCTCGGCAGATCCTGGCCGGTGGTTCCGCTGGTAAGTCCGCCCCGCCGGGGGCTAGTCGTTTTTCTCTTTGCGTGTTCCGAAAACGTTTCTCAGACAAGTCTCCCCACCGAAGTTTTGCCTTTTTCCTCTGCCTTCCGCGCTCCTGGGGCAGAGTCTGCCGAGCCCGAGCCCGCGGAGCGCGCGAGCAAAGGAGGCCGGGAGCGGGCGGCGGGCGGCGGGTGTCCCAGGTCAAGTCGCCGCAGCGCCCGCGCTGGCCGCTCTCGGGTTCCCCGCCTTCTGTGTTCCTAGCCTGTAAAGCAAGGCAGGCAGCCCCAAGGCCTGCGACTTGGAGGAGGCCTTTTTGCCTGGCTGGCTGTTTTATTTGAAATGATCCAGTTGGCGTTCAGACTTAGTTGTGCTATCAGTTGTAGCCTCTTTTTTTCCCGGCTAACTCAGATATTATGTAATTCCTACCTCCCTCGTTAAAGTATGTTACCTCAGGACTCCACAGGTTTTCTTATTGCATGCTATGCTAGCTTGCTTGTAGCTATTCGTGCCTTAGTAAGCATATTAAAATTAAATGAATATATTAACACATGTAAACACCTTTGATATGATAGGTTCACATTAATTTATGGAGAGTTATGCTGTGGGGGAAAAAAACCTTTAGGAAGAAATCTGTTATAACTAATCATGGAAATAATGACTAAGTGGCTAGAGAAAGTTACCCACAGGATTATGTTATGTGAACGTATTTTAAAGATATTTTAAAATATAAATTATGAGTTGATTGAAAATTTAATCTTACATACTGTGATGCATTTTTTATTATGAATATATAAAATAATTACTATAATTCACTCATCACCATAAAACATTTTTATAAATGTAACTATTCTCTTAATAAATTATTATGGTAACACTAGTAAATCATATTAAGATGACTAGATGTCTAATGTTTAACTTTGACTAGTAAATTTTATTTTCAAACAAATTTGGAAAAATTATGACTAGTTATCATCATGTCACAAACTCCTTGCATCTAGGAGTACCACAAGCAGCCAGATATATCACTTAACAATCTCTACACTTTCCTAAAGATGACGTCTCATTAATATGGCAATCAAGGCATTCATTTCTTATATGTAATTGTGCTATGTCTATTTGTTGTTATGATGTCAGTGACCCCACTTTCTACTTTTTTAGTTGTTTCCCAGTAGTGATGATGAATTTGCACCAATTTATACACCATTTTGGTCAAATTTCCACAATGTCCAAGACTCTGCCAGCTGTCCCTGACTTGGCTTGATTCAGAGTCCATGACCCTGATCAAATAAAACTCAGCTGGCCCAGTAGGGAAATGAAGCTAATTGGTGAACATCCTAACCAATGACTAGCGATTCATAAGTATCTGTATATTGGCTTGGATGATCATTCTGGGTATTAGACACAGCTAAACTCAAGGGATATTAAAAGTAGATCAAACTCTAATCCTACTTACACTGTTTTGTTGGATGATACATATTTGGCATTAATATAATGTGTTTTTCCATCATGTTCTTACAATTGTAACTAATATGAATGAAAATCAGTACATTTATAAGATAAATTAAACATAGCATAGTTGACTTACATATTTAGTACTATGAAGTTACAATTAATAAATGATGAGAGTAATTTATACTTTCATCATAGTGAAAAAGAGTCATTTTTTCCCCACTTGGCCAATAACATTTTCATAAAACTTTATATTTATTGGACTTTTATAAGACAGGCTAATCACGTTACATATACTACGTCAAGGGCCAAAAATAAATTAATATACGAGAGGCAGAATTTTAATAAAAACAGAAAATACATTTGAATTGCTAACACTGAAGTTCTGATTACTGATATTGTCATCAAATGCAACACCAGTGTGTGTATGTATTATATGACCTTTCGATGGTAAAGGTTAGAAATACTTTCTATGACTGTACAGCAGAAGCTAACACAACATTGTAAAGCAACTATACTCCAATAAAAAGTAATAAAAAATACATTCTAGCTTTCTTAAGTGTAAAAAAAAAAGAAGCTGGAGAGGTTTACTGGAGAAATACTAGAGTATCTCCTGGAATTCAAAGTCTGAAATGCATTGCTGAGAACTGAGTATAATCAGGAGCCAGAGCACTGAGGAGATCTCAGGAAGTGAACTCTTGCCTTTCTTACTTCTTCCCTTGGCCAAATGGTTAAGCATTTCCAAGGCAGCAAGGTGGTGGCTAATAACTGGGTCCCAAGTAATACTTCTGTAGCCATTAGAATGGCTTGTCATACTTCCATAGATTTGCCCAGTGAGGAGTAAACATGACCAAATGGATTCAGACAGTTAATTACTTACACAGACAGCAAAAGCAAGTCATTGTGGTATCAGTTCCCTGTGCCCCTTGTTCTGTAGACAACACTGAACTGAAGAAGCCAGATAACAGATGGTAAGAATGATGGGTCACTCTGTTGTTGAGGAGCCACGTCAGAACCACAGCCAAGCAGTTTTATAGACTTATGCTGAAGTCTGCAGCTTTACCCTAAGTGGGAATGAGGTGGAAAGTCTTGTGCTGAACTGAAACTAGGGAGATGGATGAGAAATGGCCTTGTGTCAGTCTTCCACAGGATAACGGGAGAAACAGCCTCCCAACAGCTCCTCACCAGGCTGTTTATCTTCCCTTATGTTAGAAGAAATCACAGGGCATTCTGCTAAGACTCAGGTCAGACTGTGGTCAAGCCTTGCCTACATGGTCTACGTGGAGATGAGCAAGGATGTCAGGGTGCCAAGCTTTGGAGATATTTCCCTGTTCCTTCCTGGTATCTTCATCAGTTTTCTTTCTCACAGATGACTGCTGTTTTCTGCTCTTCAGTTCATGTGTCAGAATGTTGTCCCTAATAGCTTCTGAGCTTACATGCTCTTGACTTCTGTAAAAAAAACAAGAGACTAACTTGCTTTTTTTTCAGTCCCGGTGTAAAATGCTGGGGAAGGACTCAAAATAACACAGTATTGGTCAGGGGCCCACCTCTGCACCAATCAGTTGTAGCCAGTGCCCACAGGGAGGGGTGAGGATCTCAGGGGAGATTATTTTCCAAAGAAGCTTAAACACTTCATGAGATGGGCAGTTGGTGTCTTTTATAACGATATATATGTGTCTTTTGTTAAAAGATGGTTTGTAATATTTGCATTTAAGAGACCAAATGATGCACTGATAGTTGCTTGGGCAATACACATCTAAAGACTAACCTTAAGTTTGTAGCTATAACTATTATATATAGATATTGTTATCAATGGCAACTTTGCTTTATATGATGAAAGCTGTGCTCAAGAGAAGACAATATGTACTGGAGTTTTTTTTTTTGTTTTTTTTTTTTGCGGTACGCGGGCCTCTCAGTGTTGTGGCCTCTCCCGTTGCAGAGCACAGGCTCCGGACGCGCAGGCCCAGCGGCCATGGCTCACGGGCCCAGCCGCTCCACGGCACGTGGGATCCTCCCGGACCGGGGCACGAACCCGCGTCCCTTGCATCGGCAGGCGGACTCTCAACCACTGCACCACCAGGGAAGCCCTGTACTGGAGTTTTATAGAGCAGGCTCCTAGTCTGCATTCTTAGCTTCAAGTAATAGCATAAAATTCAGGTGAGTGAGTAGAAGCCAATGATGAGAGCATCAGGAAGATCAACAAGGCCTAATACTGCAGAGGCGGTAAGGATGAGATGGAGAAGAGGCCATTGGATTAGTACTCAAAGTTGGTCCATGGATGAGCAGCAGGGAGGGGCATGGTAGCGCCTGGAAGCTTGTTAAGAATATAGGATCTCAGGCTAAGTTTACTCTAGACCTACCATATCAGAACCTGCATTTTAGGAAGGTCCCCAAGTCACTGGTTTGTACTTTCAAGTTTTAGAAGCACTGAATTAGAAGACCTTTGAGAAAAGAGATTCCATAGAGTGGGAGCCAGATTGCAGAAGGTTGCAAGTTAAATCTTTCTTGGCTTTCATTGCTGACCAGAGAGAGAAGAATGAATTCTGTACTCCTTAATTGCATGCCCTCAATTTAGCTTTCAGACTTATTTTCCTGTCCTCTGCCATACATTCCATTCAGTTTCTGCTCAATAGATATGCTCACTATACTGGAATGTTGCCTGTGCCTTTCTACCTTTATTCCCAATGCCTAGACTGTCTTCCCCTAATTTTCTCTACCTTTTGAAACCATGCCCATTTTCAAGGCCTGACTTGAAAACCATTTTCTGCATAAATGCTCCCAGATCGCCTCTACAGACACACCAGCTTTAACATTCTCATTAACACTGAATGATACAAGTAATAAAAATAACTGACATTTATGGAGTAAATACTAAGTGCCATACCCAGTTCTAAGCTTTACATGTATCAACATTTTAATTCCTCACCACACCTCCAGGATGAAGAAACTGATACCCAGAGGGCCTAATGAACTTGCCTGTGGTTGCACAAGCATGCAATCATTTATATAGGAACAGGCTACAAGAGGGACTAGGAAAATATTATTCCCATTGGCAGATATTTTTAGAAGTTGGAGAGATCAAGTCTACTATCCTTTACCATCTCTCTATCTTTTATTAGTTTACATCCCTTAAAACAACTTTTATCTACAAATACAATCCTTATGGTCTTTTTTTTTTTTTTTTTTTTTTTTTTTTTGGTATGCGGGCCTCTCACTGTTGTGGCCTCCCGTTGCGGAGCACAGGCTCCGGACGCACAGGCCCAGCGGCCATGGCTCACGGGCCCAGCCGCTCCGCGGCATGTGGGATCCTCCCGAACCGGGGCACGAACCCGTGTCCTCTGCATCGGCAGACGGACTCTTAACCACTGCGCCACCAGGGAAGCCCCCCTTATGGTCTTTTTGCATAATAGTATCTTGCTCTCTCCAGATAATTCCATGTGTGGGCACAATATTTGCATTTAGTGAAAAGGAAATTCTCAATCCATTTAGCGCCTCTATGTACAGTTGGGCAGATTGTGAACTGAAAAAGGGCTCTGGCCACTTGAGCAAGTGGGAGCTGAAATCTAGTCCATGCACTGATTCATAATCTATGTATCCTAGAGCAGAGATGAGTCCACCTTGGGGAGAAGGGAAACCTTTTTCTACTTCTTGAAAAGACACTAAATGGATTGGCAGCAACACTGACAGAATTCCCCCAAGCTTGCTAGAGCTCCCAAGATCCCTGGGCCTCAGTATCCTCCAGGTCCCACATCATTTTGTTGTCTGCTCTCAGTGGGGCTCTGGCTCTGGCTCCCAGAGGTTTCCCTTTTATGCACATCTCTTCCTTTAGCCAGGAGCATGGCTCCACCTCAGACCCTCCCATTCTCCCTAATGACCAATTTGGGCTCTTCCATGTGTTTCCAAAGCTCACGGGGTTCTTATTTCCCATGTCATGTAGGAGCCTCTTAGGCCCGCGCAAATGGGTATTCTCCCCAAGTTCTCATAGGGCTCTGGCACTCAACTTCAGAAATCTCCCTGGGTCTCTGACGAAGTCCCCTTGACCCCCTGAGAGACGCTGCTTTTGCCCAGTCCTGTCAGGCTCCCTCCCGAGGGCACACCTAGGCCCTGTCCACGTGGAATTTTCTCCACAGTGGCATCGCTAGGACCCTCCCCCTCCTGCCTCCCAAAATCTTGCACTCATATTCCTTGATGTCTGCAAGTCCCACTCAGAATTCTTCTTAGGGCATTTCTTCTCCATCTGTCTTATACATGATCACCATGCTGGCAGGACACTGATTTATTTCCCAAAATTTCCAGGCCGTTGTTTCTTCCTCTCCAGCCCCATCCTAATCCCCCGTATCTTGTAGGCAAACACCCTACCACATCTTCAATCGCTGTTTTTATTTTGTCCATCTGGCTGGAGATGTCTTAGTCAAATTGTTTAGTCAAAGTATTCTGAAAAGTTTTCCAGTTTTGCACTAAACGCAGTTCAATTGCTTTGTATAGTTTATCTCATTAATCATCTTCAAGGGATCAAATGAGAAAGTGAAATGAAAGACTTTCTGGAGGAGGAAAACTTGGGATTAATGGATAGGCTGCTGGGAGATTAACTATTGAGAGTACATGTAAAATGTACATTATATTGATGGGAGAGAGTCCAAGGCTTTCAACCTAAAAAGGTCATTAAAAAGGTATAGGATAATTTTAAATCTTATTTTCTAAACTCCTGATCTTATATATCTTATGTCACTTTATTTTCACAAGATTTCTACCTTTTCTTACTCTAACCCAAAATAGTTAAAGTACAGTTAAAAGAAATGCATTAATAGGCAGAATGTATGCCAGTAGTTCTCTGGATTTTAATTTGGACTTGGTAATAAAAGGCTGATGCACCGGGGGGTAATCAAGGTTAAAATTTTGATCAAGGAAAATTCTTTTTCAGAATGCGTGCAAAGGGGACATGCACGTGATTTAGATAAATGGCACCTTTGGAAATTCAGGATTTGGCAAACTGCATTTGTTTGATAATAAATAGCAGGTTGTAGTGAAACAGGTGAGCCTTTATGACACATCAAAGGGAGGCTGGAACCCATCATCTAGGTAATTAGGGAGGAAAAATTCCCTTTATTTCAACCCCATAGGAGGAAGCAACTCTATTGATCAAATTAATTATGAAATACCTTTAAAGGATGTGTTTTAATTGAAATATAGTCTTGCTTCTCTCAAAATCTAGTTCTGAAAAATATGAATTTAAGAACAAATAAAATATGAATTAAATAAGGACATGTCAAAGGATTTATTTTACTGTCCTTCACTGAAACATGTTTTAAAAGTGTAAATATAGTATGTGGGCACATGATTCAACTGATATAAGAACATAAAACAACTTTTACACATTTTAGGAACACCTTGTTCAACCAGCCCTTCCTCACTTCCCTACTCTCTGGCCCTGTGCCCCACCACTGTCTTGACTACAACATCTCAGACCATTGAGAATCTGGTGTTTTAGGTATAGCACAATAGGTGCTCAGAAATGTTTGTTGACTGTACTAATGAATAAATAGCAGAAGTCCAACCCACAGAATATTATTCTTAGGGTCCTACTCTGAAGAAAGAAAAGTACTCTGGGGTTCTAGTCATCAGACAACTGATACTTGCAACAATATTTTCCTTCAACAATGTTTTATTTTATTGTAATCATTTAAGAAATGATGTGAAAACATTCAAGTCTGTAATCTCTGCCACCTTCTGAGTGAGAGGCCCATGATCACTTTTAAAATTTATGTATCATCTTTCGTTCCAGGACCCCAAACTGAAAAGAGATGCACCAATCATTTTCAAACATCTTTATGATTTACGTATGTGGTATCTTAAAATGACAATGAATGAAACCAGGTTAAGGGACTTCTACAGGATTCTTTATAATTGTTCCAGACTTTAACTCATTTTTCTTACCAATTTTCTTTTCCTTTTGCTTTTAAATTATTATGTTTGTCAATTATTTCCATACTTTGATGTGATCATGGTTTATACACCTTGTAAATATTATTTTTTTTAAAAAAAATTTATTGGAGTATAGTTCCTTTACAATGTTGTGTTAATTTCTACTGTACAGCAAAGTGAATCAGCTATACATATACATATATCCCCTCTTTTTTGGATTTCCTTCCCATTTAGTCACCACAGAGCATTGAGTAGAGTTCCCTGTGCTATACAGTAAGTTCTCATTAGTGATCTATTTTATATATAGTATCAATAGTGTATATATATCAATCCCAGTCTCCCAATTCATCCCACCCCCACCTTTCCCCCTTGGTTTCCATATGTTTGTTCTCTACGTCTGTGTCTCTATTTCTGCTTTGCCTATAAGATCATCTATACTATTTTTCTAGATTCCACATATATGCATTAATATATGATAATTTGTTTTTCTCTTTCTGACTTGCTTCACTCTGTACTACAATCTCTAGGTCCATCCATGTCTCTACAAATGACCCACTTTTGTTCCTTTTTATGGCTGAGTAATATTCCATTGTATATATGTATCACATCTGCTTTATCCATTCCTCTGTTGATGGACATTTAGATTACTTCCATGTCCTGGCTGTTATAAATAGTGCTACAATGAACATTGCGGTGCGTGTGTCTTTTTGAATGATGGCTTTCTCTGGGTATATGCCCAGGAGTGGGATTGCTGGGTCATATGGTAGTTCTGTCACCTTGTAGATATTCTAGTAGGTCTGTATCTTTTGAATGTTATTGACAGTCCCTGTATATTAGTTTGTTAGGGCTGTCTGAACAATGTACCACAAACTGGGTGGCATAAAACAACAGGAATTCATTGTCTCACAGTTCTGGAGGTTAGAAGTCTGAAATCAAAGTGTGGGCAGGGCTGGTTCCTTCCAAATCTGTTGTATGCTTCTCACCTAGCTTCTGGCAGTTGCCCACAATCCTTGTGTTCTTTGGCTGTTATCACATGGCTTTCTCTCCCTATTTGCCTCTGTGTCTGTATCCAAGTTTCCCTCTTCTTATAAGAACACTGCTCATTGGATTAGGGCCCACTCCAGTCTGGTATGACCTCATCTTAACTTGATTATGTTTGCAAAGACCCTATTTCCAAATAAGGTCACATTCTCAGGTACCAGGGCTTAGGACTTGTACATATATTTTGTGGGGGATACAATTCAACACACAACAGGCACTTCATTTTATTTTTCTCTTCATATTGTGTTTCTCAAATTCACAGTCCATATCTCAAGCTATGGTCCTGTGTTTCTCTTCCTTTCATTGTCAACCTTTGTGAAAAGTTCCTCACTCAGTTTTCAACCTACTCTAATTGGCATATCTGCCTTTACCTTTTTGCTGAAACTGTTAACTACTGGTTTTCATTCCTAATTTTACCTAATCTTGGTGAAATTTCACATCTGTAACCAATTTTTCTCTTTAAAGTTGTCTCTGCTGTTGATTTTCACCCCCTTCTCCATGTATGATCACTCTTTTACTGTCTTCTTTGCTGGTTCTTCTTCTTTCCCTTCCCTTAAAAATTGATGTTCTGCAGGGTTCCAAGTTCTCTACCCATCCCCACTCTGCTGTCTCTGTGCTCTCTGGCTTCAGTATTATCCACGTGCAGGTAACTCCCCGATCTATATTTCCAACTTTTCTGTGCCCCGAAGACTTGAATTTCTAAATTATACAGTAAAAATTATGTGGAAATCAAGAGTCATGTGGATTCTAATGATTTAAAAAAATATTTCGGAGGTAAATTTTGAAACTGATGTTAGATCCTCAGATACCAGTTTCTCTTTGTTACATAGCTGTGCTCATCCTTATTTTGAGTTCAGTTTTTCTCATTCATTCTTTTTGTTATCTTAAGAAGTTGCATATGAACTTCTCTGGGTGTTTGTTTGGGTTGGGTGGATCCTACCCAATTATTTAGTCAATAATTACAATAAGACAACAGGAAATGATAAGATAAATCTTAAGTGCTAACACTTATTGAATGACTACTATGTGTAAAGCACCTTACTTTGCTTATATCATCAATATTAATTTGTAATTTCTTGAGGATGAGGAAAGTGAAGCTTAGAGAAATTAAGTAACTTGCTCGAGGTCAGTGACAGAGCCTGGGCTCAAACTCTGTTCTCTTTGCTTTCAAAGCTTTACTCTTACCCACTATCCCACCTTGCCTTGTATAATAGTATGCAGAATGATGTATCAGGTTAGCAGCCCCCATACAGAATACCGCCCTTGTAAGACCTCTTTTTTTTCTGGTTAGGTTAAATATTGTAGCTGCTCTGGAAACTTGAGTACTGATGAACAAACAGGGTCTACCCTTGGTGCAACTGGCCATTTCTTGTTTTTGCCAGATCTTTAAGTGCCAGCCACAGCACTGGTATGAAATTCTCCATATTACCCAGCAGGGGGCTCTGTCAGCATCTACAGGGCTACATCTTTTCTGCCGGCCCCTACAGGCAATTGATTATGAACAACCTGAGCCTCAGTCCTCAGGTGATTGTTCATTGAACCCTTATACAATTAGGTAAGGCACTGGAATGACTCACTGAGCCGACTGGACAAGCTAATCTGTGACAAAGGAGGACATTTAAGTTGCATAAAAAATTGATTTGTCTTGAGCCTTTTAATTTGTATGAGTCTGGTAGCTTTAGGTTAGATGCAAGGGTGAATTGAGTTGAATGTCTGTAAAAACTAGAATGGACTATTGTAGGGAGAAGATATAACTTTGGAGAAAGAATAATTAAATATATGTTTCAATAGGATTGAATGACACCTAAAATAGAATTGTGACCAAAAAGTTTTACATTGTGTGTGTATGTGAGAGAGAGAGAAGACATGCCAATGTCCTAATATTTCTTGAAAAGTGACCTATATTTATGAATCATCAAGTCTACCCAAATCAGAATAATGCAATTATGTGAAACTTTGGTTTTAGTTCTTGTTCCTGTGGCTGTTGTTGTTATTATTGCAATCATTATTTTGGAGAATGGTTGTAGAGATAGAGTAAAATGCTTTGGAGAGATTTAAGAATGAACAGGATTATTCTGGAACTTTCTTCTAGGCTAGTACATTTGGTTAGCTACTGTATCACAGTGGGCAGTAACATCTAAGAACTTCATTTTGTACTTGGGCAGACCTATAGATGGTGCTGTCTTCCTATAATTTTGGTGATTTGCTCAAGAAAAAAAAAAAGGGAAAAGCTTTCTGATGACAGTTAGATGTAGAAGTGTCTTGACTTTTAATTAGATTCCACCATTGTAAAACATTTGGAACGGGTGCCTTACATAGATTATAGAGGATTACACACTTGAAAAATGTAGAGGACTGTACTTTCAGAATTAATTTTTCCATTTAATTATAGTTCTTAGCTATATATGGAAAAGTAGGTTGCTATATATAAGAGGGGTGGAAGAAAGTAGTGCTTCCATCTATTGCCATAATGTGCTTTTGAATTTAGGGTCCTCGATCAAATAACTATTGTTGATAAGCTTAACATAAATGTCATATTAGTTGCTTGTAGGTCTTGGAGATTACCTTGCGAAAACAGAACTCCTAGATTCCATAATTCTGTTTCTCTAAATTCTCAGGGTTAGAGTGTGTGTTACACTAAAAGTAAATGATAAGCTTCTGTGAGCAGGATCTAGAGTGCCAAATGCATAGTTGTTTTTATTTATCTATCTGAGGCTGCCACTCAAAATGCCGTTTCTTGTTTTAATCTAATGGGATTTAACGTGAAAAAGTGAGAGAGATGTATGAAGAATATAGTTTTCTTTTTTTTTTAATTTAAAACTTTTATTTATTTATTTTTGGCTGCACTGGTTCTTCGTTGCTGTGTGCGGGCTTTCTCTAGCTGTGGTGAGCGGGGGCTACTCTTTGTTGCGGTGCGCGGGCTTCTCATTGCAGTGGCTTCTCTTGTTGCGAAGCACAGGCTTTAGGCACGCAGGCTCAGTACTTGTGGCTCGCAGACTCTAGAGCACAGGCTCAGTAGTTATGGCACATGGGTTTAGCTGCTCCGTGGCATGTGGGATCTTTCAGGACCAGGGCTTTAACCCATGTCCCCTGCATTGGTAGGTGGATTCTTAACCACTGCGCCACCAGGGAAGCCCCTATATTTTTCTTAAACATAACTTCCAAACAGGAAATTATCTTTCTTTAGAATAATAGTATACAGTGTGTTGTGGAGTTTGCTGTAAGTGAACCTTTAACCACAAGATGGCAGTATAACTTTCCCATGTCTTTTAAGCTATTTCTAAAATGATTACTAAATTAAACAAATTATTTTTAATGAGAAATGTATACAATTATGAAATTTTAGGAAAAAAATAAAGAAGATGAATATTAGAAGTAGCAAAGACTCTAGCGATTTTTTTTGACTGAGCAGTTTTCATTGCACTAAACATGTTTATTTTATATTCTTTTAAGTTGAAAGTAGGAATGTGATGATATCAAAATTGTAAGGCATATCAGCAACTTTCCTTTACAGTGCAACATAGTCTTGTGTTTGCCTGATAATGCATCAAGAAATGATAAGACTTTTTTGTATCCTTCATGTTTTCATGAAGATCTGCCTTGGCCTGTACCTTCTATTCTTTCAAGAACACATATGCTGGAGATTAGAAGGCCAACAGAGAAGCAAAGAAAGGAAAGAAAAGAAAGAAAAGTAGAGATACTGGCACCTAAGTTATTAAAAAAAAAAAAACAAAAAACCTGCCAGCGGTGATGAAGTCTAGTGACCCTTGCTGGATTTATATATTCTGTGGTTTAAAAATGTTATCATCTTTCCATTCAGCATTGGGTATTTAAATAGCCATTATCCAGTAGTATCTGTATTTTTAATGTTTTTATTGGTATGTTTATATATTACATAGTATTACATTTCACTCTACATGGATGCTTTTCACAATTACTTTAGTATTTTTTTAATTTTTGTGATTAATTTAAAAGATTACACTGGATCTATCTCTTGTTTTTTATTTTTTATTATTTTATTTTATTTTTGCAGTACTCGGGCCTCTCACTGTTGTGGCCTCTCCCGTTGTGGAGCACAGGCTCCAGACGTGCAGGCTCAGTGGCCATGGCTCACGGGCCTAGCCGCTCCGCGGCATGTGGGATCTTCCCGGACTGGGGCACGAACCCATGTCCCCTGCATCGGCAGGCGGACTCTCAACCACTGCGCCACCAGGGAAGCCCCTATCTCTTGTTTTTTAAATCTTGTGAAGAGTGAGCCCCTTGTAGGTGGAGAACAAGTCTTATTTATTTTGTATCTCTAGGCCCAGCACAGTGCTTAGAATGTAGTAGCCACTCAGTAAATCTATTTTTATTTAAATTGCATTTGCCGCAAAGCAATACAGTTCTGCTGAGACCTATTTTGCTTTTGTGCCCCTGCCTAACCAGCCCTCAGTGTGGCAGAAAAGACCTTTTAGTTTAGAAGCCAAGTACTTTGAATTTTTTCGTAGCACCTTGTTTTGCCAGTGGTGAGGGAATGTTCCTTGTAGGAGTGATAGTTTCTCAGAACAGCACTGAAAATAAGACTTTTATATTTTGATCAAAGGTGTCTAAATGAAAATGGTCCTATGCTAAACAGTATGATTGTCTATAATGGGATATTTGACATCTAATCAATGTAAGATGCACAGTTGCTGCTTATGTGCAGCTATACACAGAAATATTTTATATTGTAAACTCAACAAGGAAGTCTGTTACTTTCCATTATTTACATAAGTTATAAATGGATGACAAGTTTTTTTGTGGGCAAGTTAAAAATTTTAAAAAAAGACAGTTACCATGTATGGAAGAACATATAAGACAAATATATAAGAAAAAAGAGGAATGCAGTTATCATGTTTGAGAAAATATAGAGTTTCATGTAATACCTTAAATGTGTAGGTCATGTTCCAAAAATTTGTAGTTTCAGGTTAAGTTTTTGCAATCAGGGTGCATTTTCTTCTAGAACAATGTTATGAAATTTGTAGGTGAGCTGCAAAAATCTTTTTTTTAACCTGTATTAAGTGTGAAATATCACTAATAGGAGCCCTGAACTCCCAGGACATTTAGGACTCTTAAGACCAAGTATAGGATCCTGTGCCCTTCTGAGGTTAGCTTCCTTGGAGGGTTCAAGGGCTGTAAGCAATGGGGAGTGAGAGTGAGACATTTATATGTGGAGATAGCCTGGTGGCATCTCCTTAGCAATGAGACAGAAATGTGCCAGCAGCCAAGAGGGAAAGGGTGCCAGCAGGATAAGGAGGGCCCTTTGAATGCGGCTTCACATTCACAGAGGACCTTGTAAATTTAAACTTTTGGCACTTCTTTCAAATAAAGCTAGACATAAAGTCATAGCTTTTGTCATTGCAACTGTGTGTTTTAAAAGCATTACTATGTGAAATTTAGGCATTTAAAATAAGCTACATGTTAATAACTCTGTTAGTTGGCATTTCTTTACTTTTTAATAGAGGAAATTGAGTCTCAAAAAAAAAGGAAGATCTTAGGTCTCTTTCAACCTCTGAGAAACTGTGGTCTTTTTTTTTTTTTTTTTTTTTTTTTTTTGCGGTACATGGGCCTCTCACTGTTGTGGCCTCTCCCATTGCGGAGCACAGGCTCCGGACGCGCAGGCTCAGCAGCCATGGCTCACGGGCCCAGCCGCTCCGCGGCACGCGGGATCTTCCCAGACCGGGGCACGAACCCGTGTCCCCTGCATCGGCAGGCGGACTCCCAACCACTGCGCCACCAGGGAAGCCCTGAAACTGTGGTCTTAAGGGACAAGGGCAAATGGGTTCTAGAGGTTCTCACTCCAGTTATTTCTGGACATATTTGTGCAATGAATAAATGGATGGATGGATGGATTTTGAATAGTCAGACAGCAGAGGAGGACCAAAGGGGAAGTACAAACCAAAGAACTGTAATATAGGAAGCATCAAGGTTGGAGAAAATGAGGGTTGTGGTGGTCATTAGTATGTATAAGTTGTTAGGAAATTAATTATTTCTGCATTGGAAAATGTCTGCATTTTTTGTTATGATTTGTGCAGTCTATATGAACTTATGTATTCTTGCATTTGAATGAACGTGAGGGAAGTCATACTTTTAATATATACTTTATTAACATTGCATAGCCGGAAAAATAGCCATATATTAAATTAAAAGAAGAATCCTAGTTTTTATATTTTATTGATCTGTAACATTGACATGTTTATTTAAATGTAAGAATTCATAATACTAATCGTTAAATAAGCTTGATGTAGAACAATGACAGATACTAAAACATGTTCTTATTTCTCTCAGTAGACAATAAGCTCCCTGAGGATAAGAATCTTGGACTGTTTGGTATCCTGCTATATCCCGAGGGCCTAAAACAAAATCTGGTACAGGATAGGTACTCAGTAAACATTTGCTGAATGAATAGATGACTGAATGAATGAATGTCACATTTATTTTGGTTTTCAATTTTGAATGTTAATTAATTTGAAAAATTCTAAACCTTTCATGGAGACACTAGAGCATATATTGCCTCCTAAATGACCTGAAGGAGTTGGTCCAGTTCCCGCCAGGCCCAGTACATGTCATTGATGCTGAGGAGAATCATTGCTGCTCTCCTGCCACCAAAGTGAGACATTACCCCAGGAACCACGTACTGCTTAAGTTGCACTATTCCATTTTATTCCTAACAGCTGCAAAGGAAGAAAAAGAAAATCCAAAGAGGCTTAGTTTTCCTGCCCTGATTGTTCTAAGTAGGAGTCAATCTTGGAGGGATTTTAATCCTAAATACTGTAAATCCCATTGATTCTGCGAATGGATGTGTGTCTGGATCTTGACTGTGCATGGGTGTAGACCTGTTTCTTCCCAATACCTGGTTTCTCAGGAATGATTATAACAAGGGTAGACTGATTGTTGAGTTGTTTACTATTTGGATGTTGGTTTATTTTCTCAAACTCAAAGCCCTGTGTGTTAGTTGTGTTTTCTTCCAGTCAGTCTTTCTGCTTGTCCCATGTTCCCTCAAGAACTGCCAAGTCACCCCCACCATCATTGCAGACACAGAGAGATGCATGTAGTTACATGACAGGGGACTTCTTTAGTGGGGTCAGAGCAACCTAATCTTTATTTTCTCTTCTGGTCTATTAAGTTTCTACTCTGGTATCCCAAAGAGTTATTTAACACATTCGTGTGTGTGTGTGTGTGTGTGTGTGTGTCTGTATATGAAATATATTTATATATATGAAAACATTGATCTACCGTACTTTTGTTATTGGATCTTTGTTTTGGAATTACATTGTTTTCCAAAGATAGTTACACAGATGGCAAACTTTTGAGTGCACCTTGGGAGCTAAGCAATGAAACAGGTACAACTGAGATCAACAAATTAGAAAATAGGACATCCCATCAAGAGGCATCCATGTTTTAATAGTGAACTTTACCTTACAAAGAGAGTAGAGGTAGTACCAGAAGGTGGTGTCCTGTGGGGATTCTGATGCTTTACCACCTGGCATTAGATCCCAACTCAGATGCTCACTAGATGTGTTACCATGGGCAGGCAGTTTAACATGTCTGTGCTTCCTCCATAAAATATGGAGACATTGCAATCTGCTTCATAAGGCTGTTGGAAGGGTCAGATGGGTTGATATGTATAAAGTGCTTGTAAATGTGCCTAGTAAGTGTAGTTGTTATTGATGGAGAGGGAATACATAGAAGTATTTAGGCATATTCCAAGCATTTTAGAAAATCTTCATAGATGAGTGACACATTATATGCATATAAGGTAACTGTAATTCTGTTCTACAATTTATAATGTAAACTCTATTTTTCTGTTTACCTTTTTGAAACCTAATCTTATTTTTGCTTAACTTGACTGATTTGGGGTGGTAGAGTCTTGTTTTGTTCTCAAACCTGGATATCATTACTATAATCCTATTTTTCATCAGATGAAGTGGTCTTTTTATTCCCCAAATGGAGTCGTTAGGTTGCTTCTGGAAATCTTTTTTCCAGTATTCCACAGTGAGCCTAGAGGAGTGATTCTCAATTCACAGCCCAGTGGTCACCCTGTCAAATAACTTGGGGTATGCCCTTATCCCAAGACTTACTTTTTTAAAGGAGAAGGGCATTTATATTTTTGTAGTTATTCTATTATATTTTTCATTCGTAATAACTTTTCGTATCTTAAAATTGTATAGTAACGTTTGGAGTAAATTTTATCAAGCATCATTAATCAAGACAAGTAATAAAGACCTTGTCTTTAGTGTAGTTATTTCTATATCCCACCCAGAGATAAAGAGACCACCTGATCAACAGCTACTGATTTATAGGTTAACTAGGTTCTGTTAGTCTTTTTCCCAGGCAAAATTATTACCCAAGTTTGTAATTAACTGTCTGTCCTCTTCTCATTAGTTTCTGTATCTTTTTCCAATCACTCAACTCCAAGGTTCAGTGCTCTCATTCAGGGCCTGTCCAGGGCTTCCCACCAAAGGCCCCATGTTTTTTGACTCTCATCAATAGTGGCTTAATCTGACTTTTTAAAACCCTGATTTTATTCTAGGAAAATTTTATTCTAGTAGCTAAATTGATAAATTTAATTAATTGTACTTTGTTCCATGGGATAGTCTCCAAACTGCGCCTTTCACCCCGAAAACATTTAACTTATGGTAGGCCAAGCAGGAAAAAGGTTTTGATCCACCTATAAAATAAACCCACCCCATCTGCTTTTTCACCCCAAGTGTTGGAGAAAGCATAGAAGGTGCCTTTCATGGAACCCCAAGTATCTGATCCTTGATACTAATGGTTATGAAATTATCAGTCAAATGCCTTCTCTTTTCAACCTGGTTTCTTCCAAAAAACAACACACACACACACACACATGCAAATGAACATGCACATCAAAATACTTTCTAGCTGGGCTTTAAGCAGTTGTTCTATTATTTACACACTGACATTATTATTATTTACTGTGTATACAGTCTGCTTTTCAAAAATATTTTTTGAATTAGTTCTCCCCAATGTTCATGAATTCATTCAGAAAATATTTCTTATATATACCAGGCCCTGTGATAACAGGTACATGTGGCTGATTTGATTTTAACTATGAGGAATGTGCAGCATAGAAAGGGTGGTAACAGTTAACTGAGTCCATTTGCCAAAAGGCCGGTGCTTAGTTCACCAAGCTTCACTAAAATTTGATATTTTGCTTTTGCAAGCTGGTTAGAAGAATTGCATAAAAATACTGCCAAATTTTGTCCCTTTTTATCCAAACTTTTTTAACTTGAAAAAGGAATTTCAGTGTGTAAAACTTTCCATTATAAGGCCACCTGTAAACTTAAAATAGTCAAACTGTTTTTTCAGCTGCCTTCAGCTCTGTTTCTCAACTGACTAATACTGACAGATAAAGATGGCTTTCCCCTGAGAAGGATTGTTTTGTTTGTGGTTATTCTATCAATACCAGGAGGGACAGCTCCCCTGATCTGTAGGGAATGCAGAGATGCAGTTTACAGACGGAATCATATGCTGACTAGCAACTGAAAAATAATAGTCAAATAATGATTTCATTGTTCCTTCCTGTGTCCATGACAACTGAGAGATATGCAGCAGATCAGGACACTGCCTGGGAGTGTTTTTGTTTGTTTGTTTGGTTTTTTTGTTTGTTTGTTTTTGCCTCAAATACTACAATTTTGAGAAAGTTTGCAATTTATTCTGACAATCAAGCTAAGGAGAAAAATGGACATTTTCAATATCTTGTTAAGTTTAGTGTTTTTATATCCCTGCAGGTAATTCTTCGGTTATTTCTGTTCACTAGCACTCTGACTTGCCCCTTTAAAAGATCTGGTTTATGGCGTGGTTTCCACCATGAGGGTAGCTCCTTCTCTGGACTTGGAGGTGGAGAGAGCTGTCTTTGAGTCCTCTGTCAGCCAATTAACAGTGGTAGAACCTTGGGAGAGCTTCTTAATCTTTTTAATCTTCATGTCCTTATTCATAAAGTAGGAATCAATAACAGAATCTTTCCCCATAAGGTTGTTGTGAGTTAAATGAGATAATGCACATAAAGGCTTCGCCTGCTACTTGGCACAAGGAAGCACCCCGTAATTTGGTGTTTGTTGCTGTTATTAGTAATCTCCCCTACAAGACTATAAACTTCCAAAGCAGTGATTCTCAGCCTTGAGTGCACATTAGAGTCACCTGCGTAACTTTAAAATCTCTGATGCCAGGGCCACACCCAAGATCGACTAAATTAGCATCTTTGGGGGTTGGGTCCAGGACTTAGCATTTTAAAAATTGCTTCAGCTGATTCCAATGTGCAGCCAAAATTGAGAAATACTGTCCCTGAAGATGGGGACTGTGTCATATTAAAGCACTCAGATGAATATGTATGAAAATCTTGCTTATGTGGATATTTTAAAAAATAAAAATCAGTATGATCTAGAAGAAAAAAAAGGGACACATAGTACTTTGCATATTTTGAGTAACTGAATAGGGAAAAGCCAAATCAAATGATTTTTCAAGGAGCCACTTACTATCAACATCATAGTAGAGCAAATCTACAAAGAAAGAAATGGAAACTTATAAAATATGTAGGAACCCAAAGTTTGAATGTGAGAAAGTTATACAAATGGAAACTATAGTAAAGCAAAATTATTTTTATATTTCAGTGTTTTTTAAAAAATTGAATTAACTGACAGCAATGATCATAAAGATAAATCTGTGCTATTTTAACACAGAGGTCAGTATAAATTCCCACTTAGGTCATATTTGTGTTTGTTTAAATCTTGGGGAAAACCACTGGCAATAGAAGAATCATAACTTTTATCACTGCTTATGCTGAGTCAACATCTTTAGGCATCTATTATAGTATCAGACCTTTTGGAATGGGAAGGCTAATATCCAGGATAAACTCATTTGTATTAACTATATAAGAAGCCTGAATTTTTTCCCGGTAATTGAAAAGACATTAATAAGTTTTCAACATCTTATAAAGTTAAACAAAATGATACAATACAAATTTTCCCAAGGGATTTCTTAGCCCCCAGTTTTTAAACTGTACTTCCAAAGTGAATTTCTCTTTATTTTGACATATCACGTTATTTTGGTAAACAAATTATCTTAATTTTAACCTTCTTCAAAAGAATGTCTTTTAATAGATACTTTGTCTCACATTCAGTATCTGTTTCTCTGTGTATACAGTTTTAACCTACATATATTGTTGAGAATCATCATAATAATTACACTTGTTTACTACTGTTAGTTTCTGGGATACTTTTTTATGTATGTTCTCGTTCAGTTTTCACAATACTTCAGTGAGGGTGCAGGTTAAGAATTATCCTCATTTCATAGGTGGGAAAACTAAGACAGTTTATTAGTAGGCTGTTTCAATTGAACCAGGGTACAAATTCTTGGTTTTTTAGATGTTCCTTTCATTAACTAATTCATGCATTGACCAAGCATTATCAAGCTGTAGGTATGTGTCTTATGCAGCTCTAGGCAGTGGGCATCCAAGATGAGTAAGACACACTTCTTGCTTTTAAGGCGTTCCATACACAGTGTCACAAATGCATTTTAAAGTTCTTAGCCGGTAGCTATCAAGGCAGAATACATGACCTGAAATTACCATGGCCAAAGCTATCAGTTCTTCTGAGACGTAGGCAGGAAGAAGAAAAGAATTGTGGGAGTTCTAAAATCCATAACTACCACCTTCTACAGTTAGATTTTGTCACAGCCTATTAGATGCAAGATCAGCCTGGACATTAATATCCCTTATATCCCTTGTGCCTGAATTTTCTGGTGATTTCTGCTACATTAGGGAATGCTACAGTGTTTTTCTAAGAATGTATTATTCAGTGATGCTTTAATTTGCCTTCTCCAGCTTTTCGACTCCTAACGTTTATTTTAGTTTTGGCAGAAACTGTTTTGAAGATGAAGCATTTTGGTTTATTTTTAATGCTAATTCATCTCAAGTATTTAGCTGGTTTTTGAAGTAATCCTGTTGCTGAATTAAAATACTCTTACTAGAAACAAATTCTGCAGTAAGGTATAGAGTTTGTTTTAATTAAACTGTCTTTAAAATACATCAATTTTTTGCTAATTATAAAGTCTTGAAGGGAAATTATTGCCTTAACTGTCTTTTGTAATTAGCCATGTTCATTTTATTTTAAGCCATAAAGCATGAGTCAATTAAATGGATAGAACTATTTTAGTCCTTGTGGAGGATTCATAGTTGCCCTAAAGGAAGAAAAGTTCAGAAGAATATTGTTAGTTTTACAGTTACTGAGTGGAAACATTTTGTCTTGAAAGTTTTCCTTGAATATTTTGCAATTAAAAATACATGAAGAGATAAAGGAATAGTGTATAATGTTGAAAAGTTAAAATATAAGTATTGTTAAACAGCAAATAAATGAAATACACCTCTTACTCTTGTAAGAAACTATTTTAACTTAATGTCAATAAAGTTTAAATTAGTTCAGACTTTTCTTATTAGAATAAATGTTTCCTTTTAAAATGCATGATAATCATAATCAAGACAAAATTTGTCCTGTTATTTATTTTCAAAATGATTGTACATGTTTAGCAGACTTTTGATTTAAATCCCCAGTGATATATTGGAGACAGATGTTTAGATGACCTCATGTTTAAAGTAATGTTATATTTGGACACAAGATTAAATTTTCCTTAAAATCTTTCCTTATAAGTTAAACTGTGTGGTAGTATACAAAAACTAATCAATGATTTGCAATGGATTAATGCAGTTCCTGTATTTTAAATAAAATTTTCTATCTTTTATGGAATTCCACATAGTGCAAAAGAGCTGATTATGAAACAGCTGTTTACAAATGAAAATACTGTTTTTGGCTGGTCAGCTAAATGGGAAACAGATTTGAAAAGTTCCATGAATTTGAATGCAAATTTACCATATCATTTATACTGAACCAAGGAACATTGGTAAAAGACTGCAACAATAGTTTACCAAAAAAAATTCAGTTGAAGACTGTTTTGTAGAATATTATATAAACATTTAAAATAGTTTTTCCTTTTTCAAAATCAAAATTATATTGAATACTTATGAAAATCAATATACCTATAATATGTAGCTAGTATTTTGGGAAGGTTTTGAAGGAACTCATAAACAATATTTAACATTTCAATGAAGAGAAATTAGCAGAGGGAGCTATTAGGAATGTATAGACTATTGAGTAGAGTGAAATAGATAAAAGATAAGAGATATTGTTGAAAGACAATAAAGTAATGTGTGTGACAAATATGTTTAAGGCAGAGCTGTTTAGGTATAAGCATATTGTCATTTTCATCAGCAGCTAGCATGTTATCCTGGAAGTCACATTGCTGTGGAAATTATAATTTAAAAAACATGGTCTGCAGTGAAAACCTTTACATTTCCCCTCAAATTTTAAACAGTCATTAAGAATTATTTATTTTGGAAATTATTTTACATACAGTTAAATAAGATTTAAAGGTCTTATCATATGAATTTTGAATATGACTCCTTTGAATGCCAAAGTACATAATTTACTTGGGGTAGTTCATGAGTTAAAACTTCTAGGAGAACTATTGTTTGTTTCTTTTTCTTTATCTCTTCTATTGTTTTTATGCTTGTCTCAGTTTTCTGTCATTGAGATCATGTTTCTTCAGTAGCTTTTTAAAAATCACATGGGGAATAAATGCCTTTTTGTGTTTGTGGGGGGGATATTACATCTGGTTCTGTTGTCACTATAACAGAGTGGCTGTTAATTCCCTAAATGGTTGATAATCACTCGAGAGAGAGCAAATGGAATATGTGCAAACTATTTTATACACTTATTTATTTATTTATTTATTTATTTATTTATGGCTGTGTTGGGTCTTTGTTGCTGCGCACGGGCTTTCTCTAGTTGCGGTGAGTGGGGGTTATTCTTCGTTGTGGTGCATGGACTTCTCATTGCGGTGGCTTCTCTTGTTGCGGAGCATGGGCTCCAGGCATAAGGGCTTCAGTAGTTGTGGCACACAGGCTTAGTTGCTCCATGGCATGTGGGATCTTCCCTGACCAGGGCTCGAACCCGTGTTCCCTGCATTGGCAGGCAGATTCTTAACCACCGGACCACCAGGGAAGTCCCTTTGCAAACTATTTTAAGAAACAAGTTTTTGGGCAAAATGAAGGCAAGAAGAATCTAGGAATGCAAGCAACATAAGTAAAAGCACTTAAAAATAAAAGACTACTATATTGACATTGATGAATAATGTCCATGGAAAAATAATGGAGGATTCATCTTTATCATACTTGAATTGTTTTCTACATATTCTATTGAGCGTCAGTAGTTAATGAATACCCGTACAATGAATTCATTTGCATATAGACATGCTAAATGGTAGTAGACTATAAGTTTTAAAGAAGGGTCAATGCCTGTGTACCCTTTAATGATATATCCTTTGCTTTTGAGAAGAGCAGATATAATTGCCACTTCCTAGATAAGGCAGACTACATGGTAGTGTTGGCTTATATCACATCATCCCATTCTTTTCGGCTTTATTTGTGATTCTGTAATGTAGTGATGTATAAGAATCAGGCAGCTGGCATCTCAAATGAAGATGCATTTGAGAGCCATTAAAAGAGGTTTTCTTATTTACTTATATTTCAGCCTAATATCTTCACACACTTGACATAAATAGTAAGAACGTTTTAAAGAAAATCAGCTGATATCTATGCCTGTAACAAGAAACTAAAATTGGGATTTTTTTTTGTCTATGGGCAAAATTTAATTTTGGAAAGAAATGTAAATGATACAGATGAGTGAATAGTAATACTTAAACATAAATGTAACATTTTAATACTGGTATTTAAAAATTCATGCCATATTGATTTTTGCCAAATGCTTAATGTCATGTATCCACTATTACAGAATTATACAGATAGTTTCACTGACCTAAAAATCCCTTGTGTTCCACCACAGCACCTGACAACCATGACCTTTTTACTGTCTCTATAGTTTTTCCTTTTCCAGAATGTCTTGTAGTTGGAATCATACAGTATGTAGACTTTTCAGACTGGCTTCTTTCACTAAGCAATATACATTTAAGGTTTCCCATGTCTTTTCATGGCTGGATACCATTCCATTGTATGGGATGTATTCAGTACCACAATTTGTCAGTTTACCTATTGAAGGACATCTTGGTTGCTTTCAAGTTTTAACAATTATGAATAAAGCTCCTGTAAATATTTTTATTTTTTATTAAAATATGGTTGATGTACATAGCCACTGTTGTATTTATTTATTTATTTTTGACTCTGGCGTGTGGCCTGCAGGATCTTAGTTCCCCAGCCAGGGATGGAACCCATGCCCCCTGCATTGGAAGCGTGGAGTCTTAACCACTAGACCACCAGGGAAGTCCCAAAGCTGCTGTAAATAATTGTGTGCAGATTTCTGTGGATATAAGTTTTCAACTCATTTGGGTTAAATACCTAGGAGTGTGATTTCTGAATCATTGAAATATTTTTAAATGAATTTAACTGTAACAATGTCTCTGGTATATAAGAATATCCGTATCTTTATTTTTATTTTTAATTAAATTAAGTAATTAATTTTTTAAAAATTATTTTTTATTGAAATATAGTTGATTTACAATGTTTCAGTTGTATAGCAAAGTGATTCAGTTATACACATATATATTCTTTTTAAAAAATTCTTTTCCATTTAGGTCATTACAAGATATTGAATATAGTCTCCTGTGCTATACAGTAGGTCCTTATTGTTTATCTATTTTATATGTAGTAGTGTGTATCTGTTAATCCCAATTTATCCCCTACCCTTGGTAATCATAAGTTTGTTTTCTATGTTGGTGAGTGTATTTCTGTTTTGTAAATAAGTTCCTTTGTATCATTTTTTTTTAGATTCTACATATAAGTGATATCATATGATATTTGTCTTTCCCTGTCTTCACTTAGTATGGTAATCTCTAGGTGCATCCATGTTGCTGCAAATAGCATTATTTCATTCTTTTTTATGGTTGAGTAATATTCCATTGTGGTACATATATACATATATATATATATATATATATATATATATACACACACACATCTTCTTTATCCATTCATCTGTTGATGGGCACTTGGGTTGCTTCCATGTCTTGGCTATTGTAAATATGCTGCTATGAACATTGAGGAAGGATATATATATCTTTAGATAATAGTAGGAGAGGCAAAAATATGTTTCCTGGATTCATACAGTTGAATTCTAGATAAATAAATATTCACCTTCTGTTTCTTCCTATATAGTATACATAGGCATGAAAAGGTATTCAAATCCATGTTTGTTTATTTTTGATGAGATTTCAAGGTGAGATAAACTCATAATTTGATAAGACCATTACAGGTGATACTCAAGGATGGGTCATTTCAAAGACAGTAGAAAACATAGCATGTAAAAGATGACTACTAGAATACAGTCAGGAGATTGCAGTGTCTCCCTAGGTTTGTTTGAAGGTCTGTTTCTAAGTTAGTTGTACTAGAATTTGGTCCTGTGCTAGGTATCATTCAAAACCTTTGGTTAGATATACATCCTTCTACTTCCCCTGAACAACCAAGGACTTTTTAAGCTATGGCAGATAATATCAATACAGATATTCAAGATGGACTAGTCATTGAACTATCACAACTATATAAATGATATAACAATAGTTATTATCATAGTGCCTAACATTTAGTGAGCACTTACTATGTGCCAGGTACTGTTCTGAGACTAGAGCAGAACCAGGTTTTGTGGGATCTGTCAACAACTTCATTTTAAAAATAAGGAAACTGAGGAAGAGAGAAAGTTAAGTAACACTTGCTCATGTTGTAAGTGGCAGCACTGGAATGCAAACCCAGATGGTCTGGTTCCAGAGCTCTCACTCAAAAGCATAAAACATTACTATTTTACCTATTAAACTAAATTATTAAATTATGTGCAGAAAGAGTTAAGTATACTTTTTGGATCAGTGAAGAGGGTGCTATAAGATTCAAACTTGGAGAAGACTTTCAACTGGGATAGAGGAGATCCAATAAAAATGATGTTGAGTAAATTTGCCAAGGGACAAAAGGACAGGAATTATGGAAGAGAAATCTGTCTCTTCCATAATATAAAACTTGATTATGAATCTCCCTTTCAAGGGAATTATTTGGTAACTCCCTGTACTTAGATATTTTTTCTGGACTATTCAGTTTTCAAGCTCAGAACATAAAGAGTAATCTAAAGAGTCAGTGTGCTACAGTGGAAGTTCTGAATGTCAGGATGCTTGATTTTTAGTAATAATTCTGCCATTGAGGACCTCAGGAAAATTATTTTACCTAAGGGCCCTCTTAATTCTAGGACTGGAATTTGAAAATTTTAAAACTTGAACATTTTTTCACATAAATTAAAGTTGGATTTGGTGTGAAACCCATCACAGGGAATAAAGTTTATTTCATACTTTTTGTGTGTGTGTGTGTGTGGTACGTGGGCCTCTCACTGTTGTGGTCTCTCCCGTTGTGGAGCACAGGCTCCGGACGCACAGGCTCAGTGTCCATGGCTCATGGGCCCAGCTGCTCCGTGGCATGTGGGATCTTCCCGGACTGGGGCACGAACCCGCGTCCCCTGCATCGGCAGGCGGACTCTCAACCACTGTGCCACCAGGGAAGCCCTATTTCATCTTTTAATTTTTCTAGTACTACCTATGAAACATCAATCTTCAAATCTCCCAAGCACAAAAACATTGGGTTATTTTGATCTTTATTCTGCTTTGTGTACCCCTCATCAAAACTGTCACTCATCTCTCTGGCCTACCTCCTTCTCTCTATTTTGACCACCATTGTTTTGGTTTCTTATAGTTTCTTGGCCAGATGACCTCAAGAATTATTTAGCTTCCTGGGTCAAATTTCTCAGGTCTTAATAAACATTGAGTGTATTGAGTATCTGCCTGGTGCCAGGTGCTAAGCTTGGACATGAGAAGACAACACGGAATAAAGTGGGTCCTGGGCCCGGAGGAGTCCACCTGTACTGTGAGACCCAAAAGAGGGAGCCAGGAACAATTTTACTGATGAAGTAAATAATTGTGTTGGGTATTGAAAGGTGAGTAGGAGTTTTCTGAGTGAACAAGGACGTTCTAGGCAGAGGATGTATCAGTTGCAGTGGCATGGAAGCTTGAAGAATCAAATGGACTTAGTGGTGGATTGGAATGGGAAGTCGAGTGAGAAAAAGCCTCACGGTTATAGACTGGGTGAAGCTGATGTCTGATGCCTTTGAGCATGATAAGGAGTATTAGAAGAGGAGCTCAGCAATAGTGAGCTATGTTTCATGTATGTGAGGTTTGAATTATTCAGTACGTGGTTGGAAAATAGATGGGCTGTCTATGAAGTTTTGAGAGTCATCAGCATATTTATTAGTGATTCTTACATTGTGTGTATGTTGGGATAGGTTATGTGTATCAGGACCACCCGAGGTGATTAAAAAGTACATCTCTACCTGAGATACTTAAACATTCCCCTCTCCACACCCTCTGCAGCCCTATTAAGAATCACAGCTACTAGAGAAGCCAGAAGGGCAGAAGAGCAGTACACTCAGAAATCAAAGTAGACGAGGAGAGAAGAGGCAGCAGCTGCATTAAACGAGTCTCAAAAATGAATCACCTGAGAGATGGATAGAGAATCAGAAAAGAGTGCTCTGTAAGCTAAAGACCTTTTCAAGGAAGTCAATAGTGTCAAGGGACTTCCCTGGTGGTGCAGTGGTTAAGAATCCGCCTGCCAATGCAGGGGACACGGGTTCGAGCCCTGGTCCGGGAAGATCCCACATGCCGTGGAGCAAGTAAGCCCGTGCGCCACAAGTACTGAGCCTGCACTCTAGAGCCCATGAGCCACAACTACTGAGCCCGCATGCCTAGAGCCGGTGCACCGCAACAAGGGAAGCCACTGCAATGAGAAGCCTGCGCACTGCAACAAAGAGTAGCCCCCGCTCACTGCAACTAGAGAAAGCCCACGCACAGCTACAAAGACCCAACGCAGCCAAAAAAAAAAAAAAAAGTAGTGTCAAATGCTCTTCCAATCCGTCCAAAAATAGTTGCCTGTAAAACCTTTCTTCTACCTTTTGCCCCATGTGCATCTGTCACCAGCAAGTTAAAATTCTGTGCCCTGGTGTTTAAAATTTCCACCTTTAAATTTGTACCTCCTACCCATGCTGTTCTCTCCCAACTTACCTGTGAGTATAGTGGAATGGAAGACAATCAGACTGTCTGGCTTTGAATCCCAGCTTCTCCATTTATTAACAGGTGACCTTGTCAAGTTCTACTTCACCATGGTTCAGTTTTTGCATTTTGGGATTAATAAAACTTATCAGTCTCATAGGGTTGCTGTGGAGGTTACATGGGTTAATGCAAGTAATGTGCCTGACTCAATTATTTTTATGTGTTGAACCTAAAAACATTGGTAGTACAGTACTGTCCTAAGTACCCTTAGCATGTTTCAGAGTACTTCACTAGCAATATAATATCTCCATCATTCAAGGTGGGGAAGAGAATATAAGGGCCATTCTGGACTAAAATTGTGATTTTCCTCCTCAGAAATCACAGATCATAGATACAGATAGCTATGACCAGGATGAATGATGCTGGTCTTCCTAAGCCTAAATGGAGACCAAAAGAAACAAAAGTGAATTCTTGTTTTTTGTTACCCTAGGGTGGAAACTGCCCGAGACTTTGTGAACCACTGATCTAACCTGATCTTTCAATATGAACCTTTGCCTCTGGTTAAGCTTGCTAGCTGTTCCTAACCATAGGACCTTCCTATTCATTCTCATGTTTCTCTATGTGATGTTACTCTTACCTGAAATGGCTTTGCAATGGGCTATCAACCTAAGTCCCAGCCTAAGCAGTAGTTTTCATTCTTGGCTTCACATTAGAATCATCTGGAGAGTTAAAATAAAACCAAACCAAACCCATGGCCAGGTCACTCCCAAGACTAATTAAATCAGAATCTCTGGAGGTGGAACTGAAGCATCAGTGCTTTTAAAATTTCCCCAGGTGATTCCATTGAGCAGCCAAGGTTAAGATCATCGCTCTAAACTAGTTATTCTTGGAGATCTTTGATTAATCTAAATGATTAGTCATTCTCCCTTTAACACTTAAAATCTAAGTGTGAATCAGCAACTTGCTGATATGTTACTTACAGGAAAAAAAGGTCAGTCATTTTTATTTCACTGTGGGCATAATACTTCTCTTACCAGTGTAGGCAGTGCTATCCATCTATGAGGTCTTCTGCATGTATCTGCTGGCTGACAACTGCATTGGTTAGTACCAGTCAAACATGAAACATCTTGTTGAGTATGCACCAGTGAGCTTGGACTGATGCCACACCGGAATGTTCACAAAGGGACCTCATAAGATGAAATGTCATCACAACATGTGTCTGACTCAATGAAATGCCCTAGTGTTACATTAAACAAATTCCTTTTGTTGCTGCTTTCTTAGAAACCCACAAAGATTCTGAGGTTAGTCTGTAATGACTCTCTGTTGAGGAGGGGACATGTTTTAACTTCTTTACATTTAAAAAAAATTTTGTGTAACACACATAAAAATATACCAATTTTAACTATAGAGTTAAAATGAATCATTCAAAGTGTACAAACTTGTGTAGCCACCACCCTAGTCAAGAAATAGAATATTACCAGCAACCTAGAAGCTCCCCTTACTCCTCCCTCCAATTATTACCTTCTTCCTCCCCAGCAATGGTAGGGTATTTAACTTTGGCTTTTCCTTTTTAGTGGCTAGATCCCCTCAGACTTCTTTCTCAATGAGGTGTGTTTTCCTTGCCCATTAGGAGAACCTTTTTACAGTCTGGCCAAAGCCAGCAGCTTTTTTTCTATGATTATTTTCCCCATCTGTTTAGAATTCACGTCCACATTGTATTGTTGCTTCATCTAATCAAGTGAGGGAATGTCTCAAGAGTATGTGCTCCATAAACTACTTAATTTTCTGAAATACTCACTGCCAGGGGCTTAATGAGAAACCACCAAATCTTCTTTGGCTATAAGTCTCTTTCAGGACCCATGCTTTTCAAAAGAGCCATGCCGTGCACATGAACTGCTGTGAATTTAAAAATTTTTTTTTCTTTAATTTTTGCTTAGGTCATAGTTCCTATCATATTTGTAGTTGTAGTAATGCACTTTATTATTTTTCTCTAGATTTAGGCTTTAAGCAACATAACATACTGCATATGCTTGTTATAAGTAGCAAAGTTAAAAATAATAGGAAGATAGATCCAGTTTACATGTTAATGCAGAGCAAATGTCTTGCTGCTATCTCAGGATCTATATCATGATATCTCTGCGGACTCACACCAGCCATGGCTTTCTCTTAGTGGGGACAATCTGTTACAAAATGGATCTAGGCTGCCTTAATAGCAGGACTCAGCTCTATTTTTATTCTTTGTCATTCTAATAGGACACTGTGGTTATTGAGTCCTTGTTTTTAAAAAAAGACTTTTAAAAGTTTTGGATAATGCCAAAGACAGTGGTCTTGAGAAAAATTATTGAGATAATTTTCAACTGTATTTGGAGACTTTAATTCAGACAAGAAATAAATATAGATTCCTTAATTATATTTATAAGAACTTTGAAACCGTATAATATAATTAGAAAAGACTGTAAACTTATTTTGAAAGCTACATGTGAGCACACTATGGAATATTGATTGTCTGCCTTCTGAGTGGACTGTTTTGAGCACTCTTATGTAAAATGCATTTAATACAGTGTTCCTATCTCAATGATAGAATATGGGACCTGGGGAAATGCCCAGCTTTCCTCTCTCCAAGATCAATCCTTTTATTATCTTGAGGGCTTATTATGGTTTTTGAAAAGTACAGGATTGTTGCTGGTGTAAATGTACGTGATAGTCACTTAGGAACAATCCTGAAAGGAACACTATGTGGGTCTGGGTCATTGCTGAAGGGGGAGCATCATGTTTTCCATTTTCTCACCCAACTGTGTCCTAATCCAGACAAGTGGAACTGCACTGATAACTCTTGCCAACAGAAAGGTCAGGACAATAGCATCTCCAAACTAGATGTTGACCTGCCACTGTGCATAATAAAGTGCCAGTTGTTGGGTTTCTCTAGGATGTAAATCCAAGAAGGTGATATTTATGGGACTGTGGGGTATAGCTGTCATTGTATGAGTGCTATGAAATCAGTGTTGGATCAGAAGCCAGATATTTCTTGAAATAGAAGCAGCGGCTGTAGCAGTAGTTCTCTACTCTCTGTCGTGTCCTTCTTTACCGGCACGTTCAAGTAGATCTTTCTGCATTGAGGAAATGTTCTATATCTGTGCTGTCCAATACAGTAGCTACTAGCCACAGGTGACTGTTGAGCACTTGAAATGTGGCCAGTGGGATTGAAGAAATTAATTTTTAATTTTATTTAATTATAATTAATTTATGTTTAAATGGTTATATATGGCTAGTAGCTACTGTATTGGACAGCACCATTTAGATTATGGATTTGTGCAAACCAAGAAATAATGTTTAAAATGTAAAAGAATGGACCGTATTGACCTGTGTATTTACATTGAAGTGGGGAGATTCTTTTGTGTTAATACATCAGAATAACATAATTCAATCTAACTTATGCTTCACTTTAAGAGATAAAATTCTTCCTAAACAATATAATGTTATTCGGCTTAAAAGAAAAGATACTTACTGTCTTATAGTTCTGGAGGCTAGAAGTCCAAAATCAATGTGTCAGCAGGGTTGGTTCCTTCTGCAGGCAGTGAGGGAGAATCTAGCCTCTCTCTCCTAGCTTCTCGTGGTTGCTGATAGTGCTAGGCATTCCTTGGCTCAAATAACATAATGTTTTTTAAACCACTGTAGTGTGGGCATTTCTTAAAGATGAATGCCTGTTCACATGAAAATAAGGAGATGTGGAATGGGCTTTTCTGTTTTTATAGGAATGGCTGTGTTTAGCATGCAACAGACAAGAAAACTAGCTTCCAACTGTTAAGTATAGATCGATCGTAACATAATTTTTTCTTGGTAAGTTGCTTTTTGAATTCATAGGTCCCTTATCTTAGAGTCACATTCTCATAGCTTTTTGATCGATAGCAAAATATTTGGTTTCTCCTAGTCTTTAAAAATTTTAACAGTCTCTTTTTTGACAGCTTGTCATTGCCTTTACCAAGTGTCAATCTGTCCCATCTTTACCAGAATAATTCCACCACCATTTAAAACTGGAATAAGAAATTATGTTGGTTTTAGTCCACTTCCAGCTTCCTAACCAGGTCTCTAGTTTTGAGTTTTCCATATGCCAGTGTGTATTATTTGAGACAAGATGATTGAATGTAGCAGCTAGAGAACTGGCCTTTTTGCTCTTGAAACTTTACTTTGCATTTGATCAATGAAGATATTGGATTTTAGGTTTATATAAGTAAAAAAGAACAATTTGTGACCCATTCTGACTCTGTGCCAAGTTAGTAATTGCCACACCCTCTTTCAGGCTTTCTTCATTGAGAGAAAAAAAGGCAGAAAAGCACTAGAAGTCAAAGATCTAGCTGCAGAGGAGGTAAAAACTGAGAGGGTGCTGGAAATGCATTGTGTAGTATTTTTTTTTAACATCTTTATTGGGGTATAATTGCTTCACAATGGTGTGTTAGTTTCTGCTTTATAACAAAGTGAATCAGCTATACGTATACATATATCCTCATATCCCCTCCCTCTTGCGTCTCCCTCCCACCCTCCCTATCCCACCCCTCTAGGTGGTCACAAAGCACTGAGCTGATCTCCTTGTGCTGTGTGGCTGCTTCCCACTAGCTATCTATTTTACATTTGGTAGTGTATATATGTCCATGCCACTCTCTCACTTCATCCCAGCTTACCCTTCCCCCTCCCCGTGTCCTCAAGTCCATTCTCTACATCTACGTCTTTATTCCTGTCCTGCCTCTAGGTTCATCAGAACCATTTTTTTATTTTTTAGATTCCATATATATGTGTTAGCATACAGTATTTGTTTTTCTCTTTCTGACTTCACTCTGTATGACAGACTCTAGGTCCATCCACCTCACTACAAATAACTCAATTTCGTTTCTTTTTATGGCTGAGTAATATTCCATTGTATATATGTGCCCCATCTTCTTTATCCATTCATCTGTCGATGGGCACTTAGGTTGCTTCCACGTCCTGGCTGTTGTAATTAGAGCTGCAGTGAACATTGTGGTACATGACTCTTTTTGAATTATGGTTTTCTCAGGGTATATGCCCTGTAGTGGGATTGCTGGGTTGTATGGTAGTTCTATTTTTAGATTTTTAAGGAACCTGCATACTGTTCTCCATAGTGGCTATATCAATTTACATTCCCACCAACAGTGCAAGAGGGTTGCCTTTTCTGCACACCCTCTCCAGCATTTATTGTTTGTAGATTTTTTTGATGATGGCCATTCTGACTGGTGTGAGGTGATACCTCATGTGCAACATTTAATTAAAGTTCAAGTCAAAGAAATTTGTTTTGGCCAAATGGTAGGTATCCATGTAGGTATCTATACAGGTATCCCTCTGTAGAGGCAGCTGATGAGTGGAAATTCCTGGTGTTTGGAGTGAGACATTCCTGGCTTAGAATCCTGGTTCTGCTACTCCTAGCTGTGTGACCTCAGGCAAATTTCTGAAGCCCTTTGAGCCTCAGTTTCTCCGTTTGTAAAACAAAGGTAAAACTGCCCACTTTGCAAGGTTAATAGGATAATGTTTGCAATGTGCTTGGGGCTTGGTTGGCACTTAATAAATGGTAGTTATTATTAATCCTGCCTAACCCAGGGCTGTATTATTATAAAAGTGCTACCCCATCACTCTATTGTTTTCTTTTTTTAGTTTTTTAATTTATTATTATTATTATTATTTGGCTGTGCTGCACAACATGTGGGATCTTAGTTCCCTGACTAGGGATCGAACCCACAACCCCTGCAGTGGAAGCCCAGAGTCTTAACCACTGGACCACTAGGGAAGTCCTCACTCTCTTGTTTTCCTTTTCAGTTTTACCTTAGTGGAACCTGGTGTTTTCAGAACAAGGGTGGGCAAGCAGTATCTCTTTAATATTAGTATTGTAGAAACATTGTTTCAGGAATTTCCAGTAGACCCTGCTATTTTCTTTCAAGTCATATCAGTTGCATCTTCCCAAGCACAGGCCTGTAGCAAAAATATAATTCATTAACTTCCAGAAAAACATCTTCCTGGGAACTCTATTACAGAAAAAAAAGAACCATTGATTTTCTAGGACTTTCTTTATAAGGGAGACTAAAATGTCCTTGTAAGCTCCTTGAAGGTAGGGAGGTGATGAACGCATCTTGAATGTCCCTTTGTGCCCTGAATCTAGCAGCCACTTTGTACATGTTTGTTAAATTGAGTCAGACAGACATGTTCATGTAAACTTTTTGCTGTAATTGAACTATCATGTTGAGTTTATGGAAATCAGTGTGGTGACAAATATTTTTTACGTTTCATTACATGTGTCGTATAATTTTGCCAAAAACATAAAATTATACACATGTACATTCTTCCTTGCTAAACATTCTTTTTTGTAGTCTCAATAACTTGTATGTGAAATGTACATTTACAGTAGTAATCTGGCATCACAAATAGGAAGTGAAGGATAAATACTATAGGTAGTATTAAATAAATTCTACAAATGAGTTTTCCTTCCTTAATTTAGGTATACAATGATAAGGGCATTGTTATTGGTCAAGTTCCATTTCAGTGGTTCCAGTAAAGCACCAGTGCTGCCAAACTTTGGCTGATGGTTTTGTAATGGTGTCTTGTTGAGCCAGTGTTAGTGAACTAACAGTTCTGTGACAGTCAGCACAACTAGTGCTCAGTTCAGTCCTTATTGATGACAAAGCTGTATAACTCCTGATTGTAGTATACACATAGCAGGTGTGTAGGGAAGAAAGCCATCAGCCAGTCCATAGTGGAGCAATGCCCTGACTTATGATTAAAATAAAAATATAGATAGTATTTTTAACCTAAGTTGTGTGTTGGATAAAAAGAGATGTGATGAGAGACTTAGGACCACATCTTTATATATTATCCATTTTGTTGAAAATTATGATATCATTTGTCAGATTATAGGTTGAAAAATGTAACTGCTCCTTATTTATATGAAGAAAGAATATTTACTTTTTTTGTTTGTTTTTGCGGTACGCGGGCCTCTCACTGTTGTGGCCTCTCCCGTTGTGGAGCACAGGCTCCGGATGCGCAGGCTCAGCGGCCATGGCTCACGGGCCCAGCCGCTCCGCGGCATGTGGGATCTTCCCGGACCAAGGCACGAACCTGTGTCCCCTGCATCGGCAGGCGGACTCTCAACCACTGCACCACCAGGGAAGCCCAAAAGAATATTTCTTTTCAATTGTTAGGTACCTTGCATTCCTTTTGACACTTACTCGATACAATGAGATCTTGCTGCAATATTTGGACAGCCTTCAAAGTAACTGAAATACTGTATATCTCAGTTGACTTCTTCTCACTGTGCTAGACCATAAGCACATAATGGATATTTAATGGGTCCAAAGACTTGGGAGTCCTTTGAAACAGAAAGGAAAGGGATTTCTAAACACCAAATCCTCCATTGAAGACTGCCTGTTTCTAGTCTATCTTCACTCAAATAGAACAATAGTAATTGTAACTCATAAGGTAGATATTTATAAAGTACTTTCTAGTCGCTAAAAAGTACTAGATCTTCCTGCCTTCTGAAGCTAATTATTATATGTGAACTAATAAGTTAGCATTTGGGTAACTGATTTTCTGCCTCTTAATCTAATCATAATTGTTATGTTTTGTTTTTAAAAATAATTGCTCTCTTACCATCAACTAGAATGTATGTTACTCCCACTTATCCTTTCACCAAATAACAATTAAAGAAAATCTAACCCAGTGTAGAAACAAGGAAGTTAGAGACTTTCAATCCTTTTTTACCTTGTTTCCCTTTGTCCTCTCTAGGTGCATATTTGAAATCCAAATGATAGATTTTAGAGGTAGAATGGAACTTAGAGATCACCTAGTCCACTCACCTTTGTTTTATAGTGGCCTAAAGAGATCATATGATTTTCAGAAAATCATACAGCTAACTAATGGCAGACCAGGGGCTTGTAGATTATAGATTCTGGACCCTTGGAGAATCTTCTCATAGCTGTTTACATTGACCTAAGTATCACCCCATTCTGTATGTGACTCTCCAGTGTTTAGGCATTTGAAGCCCTCTTTTTAACAGGGTCCTTCCTTGAACAAGTAAATTGTCTAATTCCCCAATTTTACACATTTGGAAACTGACACTTAAAGAAGTTGTAATTTGTCCAAGGTCACACAGCTTTTTAGTAGCATAACCAGGACAAGAGCCTTGGTGTCCTGACTTTTACCTAGTGCACAGCTCTTTCTGTTGGGTGGCCATCTATCCAGGTCCCATTCACAGTTTACCCTATATTTGCGTGTAAGTGACATCTATAACCAAAAAAGGTCTTACTGATAATTGTAGCCTTGGAAATCAAACCCTCCAGCTTAAGAAAAGAACCATTATAACATGGCCATATGCTCAGGAATTGATTTTTATCTTTGCTACAGGTAACAATAATATACTGGGAAAATCTGCTTAGTGTTGTGTATGCCCTATGATGTAACCCTAGGTATTAATCGCAGGTCTGCAGTCTTTAAACTGGATACTTTATTTACAGGGTTGTTGACAGATGTCCTTGGGCAAAGGTGATAAGAAATAGAAAATTCTGTTATTATTCAAGGTCCTAAATCAGTGCCCCTGAAGGAAAAATAAAATGAGAAGGAAGTACCTTTAAGAGGATATTATTTTTTCTCTCTTTTAAAACCAACACAGCTTAATTTGGGGAATTTGGAAAATATAGAAAAGCATAATGAAGAAAGTGAAAATCGCTAATAACTCTCCCACCCAGTGATAATCATGGTTATTTTGATATATTTCTTTCTGGTCTTTATGTGTTTATAAACGTATATATAGGATCCTCATGATTCATTTTATAAAGTATCATATTTTTAATTACATTGTAAGAATATTTTTGTCATTTTGTGAATGTAAACACCACTTTTTAATGTAGGTATTCCACAATTTATTTAATCAATTCCCTGCTGTTGACTACATGTTCTTTCCAGTTTTTCACTCTTTAAAAAACACATCATTGTATTAAATAGGAAAATTTGAAAGCCTAGTCAGAGGGAGTGTCTGGTGGGGCAACAGAATTAAGTGGCATGTTGATTTGCAGAGTGTGTTTTGTTTTGTTTTTCTTTTAGTTTTTAAAGATTGCTCCATAACAAGGAAAATCACATTCTTTACTTTCTGTATACCTGAACATTCTTATCTTGTTTGTTATATGTGCTTGTTTTCATTTAGTTGTTGATGATTGAAAGTGAGGAATTGGAAGGGCAATTTGTCCAAAGCTGGCTCACTCAGCCTGGGTGCATTTATCTACCTTACAGGATTATTGTGAGGATGAAATGACCTAATACATAAAAAGTGCATGGACAATGCCATCTACATGCTATATGCTCAAGTAATGTTAACTGTTATTTGTTTACTATTTGCTGTACACTTTGGAAAACAGTGACTCACAGATAGGTGTTTGAGGGGGTGCTATAGGATTCTCTGACCTTGGTTTAGTCTTATTCAGTTGTTTTACTGATTATTAATTGATGACTTCTCACATGATTGTTTCTTCCACTGTGCTTCTATAGTATTTTATTTCATACATTTGTCCTCATATTAATTTTCTCATATATATCTTTTTGGCTTATTTCTGATGGGAAGATTTTAAGGATATTGATGAAATGGGAGATACATTTAAATGGATGATGAAGATGATGAAGGGTCTAGAAGTCATTTCTTATGGGGGGGGTGTGTGTTTAGTCCAGAAAATAAAACATAATGAAGGATTATACTATAAAAGTTAGATTAGGCTTCTGCATGACTCTAGAATGTATAATTTAGATTTATGAGTAAGAGTTACAAAGTGGTTTAACATAAGGAAGGGCTTGTAAACAATTAGAGGAATTCAACAAGAAAAAAATAATTATTCCTTGTCACAAGAGACATTCTCAGAAATGCTAGGAAGGAGTTTGAAGACCTATTAGGGCAAGGCATCATCCTAGTTGTCCTGGAGATAACCAAGATGGTTAAGTTCCTCAAGAAAGAAAAATGTTCTCATCATGAGAAAAAAAAAAAATTCTTACCATGAGATGATGGTTGTTAACTAAACTTACTGTGGCAATCATTTCATGATATATACATATATCAAATCATTATGTTGTACACCTTAAACTAATACAGTGTTACCTGTCAACTGTACCTCAACAAAACGGGAGAAAAAAGGAAAGAAAAATGTAGCATAATAGAGCATGACAAGGGGGATAGAGAGACTATTGTCAGTAGAGATCAGAAGAGGTTACTGCTGTCTCTGGGCATTAGGGAACATGATGAAGGATATGACTTTCGAGCTGGTTTTTGAAAGAGAGAAAGATTGGAGCATGAGAGGAGATGGGGTATAAGGAAGGGTGTCAGCTTCTCCAGCATGAATTCCCCACTCATGGTGTTTAATGAAGTCAGCACTTTTTTAGTTAAAACAGATCGTGTGCTTGTATCCATATATTGCTAAATTATTATGTGCCTCTCACTCTTTTTTACACTTCCCTCCCCTCATTTGCATTTATGTGCCATTTTATTCCCACCCAAAATGTCAGTGAGATTAAGAACATTGAATTAATTGAGCTCACATTCACACAACTTACCTCAAGGTCAAAATCATGCCCCATCAGGTAATCAGCCAAAAGAAAGGACCAAATAACTGAACACATGATCACTCCAGTAAGGATATCATGAAAATCGAGGTTAGTCTTCAATAATTTTCTTGAGCTTTATCTAAGAGCAAGTGGGGTTATTAAACTTTTTGCTCAGCGCAAGTGGTCTGGAGTTCTGAAAAAGCTTGAAAATTACTTATAAAGGGTGCGTGGCCACCTGCTATGCCCTTGGGGTGTTTACTGAAGTCACCAAGGTTAAAAGACCTTGGCCACCATACTTTTTGCAAAAAAAATGTTTATTTGGCCCTTTTATTAGCTTCAGACTGTCCTGACCTCCTTTAACGAGTGACCTCAGCTCTGTAACACCCAGGACAGCTCTCTCAATTTTCCCTTTATAAGAGGAAATAATAAACGGATGAGGCTGGTAGTGCTTATACCAATTAGGACATTTTTACTCCTCAAGGTGTCGAATATATTTTTTCTACTTATATAAAATATATGGAAAACTTCTGCATAGTGTTCTCTCGTTGCTGGGCCTGCTGGAAATGCTGCCACTTATTAACGCCAAGAAGAGGACCTTAGAAAAAACATCCCAGGTCTTTTCCTTGACAATTTTTTTTTATCCCCCAAATTGAGCCAACATGCCTGGTAGTGATACTTGAAGGATGGCAGACCTACTGTAGTGTGCAGCATCTTTTTATTCAACGGACCAAGGTGAAGTGGTCAGTGATGGTTTTCCTTGTGCTGAATCAGTGGCCTCACCTACGTCCTCTGCAGTACAGAGTTGGCAGCTATGCTTGGTGGCCTTTGTTTCTAACTCTGGATGAAAGTCAGAGAGGACTTAAAATTGGCATTGCATTCTCAGAGAACTGAAGGCAATATTGATAAACATGAAATCCCTTTTGATCATTTAAAAACATTTGTGATTTTTACTTTCTGTAACACATTTTATAATAACTTTTCAAGACATTTTCTTTCATTAAATGCATGTAAAATATATGCCTCTTATCAAAAGGTCTAAAGCCTGGGACTTCCCTGGTGGCACAGTGGTTAAGACTCCGTGCTCCCAATGCAGGGAGCCCGGGTTCAATCCCTGGTCAGGGAACTAGATCCCACATGCATGCCGCAACTAAGAGTTCACATGCCACAACTAAGGAGCCTGTGAGCTGCAACTAAGGAGCACGCCTGCTGCAACTAAGACCCAGTGCAACCAAAAAAAAAAAAAAAAAAGGCCAAAGCCCAATTGTTTAAAACACAGATCGATTGAACGTGGAGGTGGTGGATGAGGAGATAATTTGCTCCACTAACTTTTATATAAAACTTCGAAGTTATTAGAGGAAGAGGAAAAGTCTCTTAATTCTGATTCATTTCATAGTCAGTTTACTTAAAGAACAACTTTCTTGAAGTTTTGAGTTATTAAATTTATAAGGTGTAAAAACGTCTATTATTATATTTTTGTAGTTAAATTTTACTATAATTCTTATAGCTTATATGAAGTGTGTTCTTCATTGGATAGATTCACAAAAATGTTTCTATCTTATTTTCTACTTTCTAATTTTTTCTTTTTTTTGGCCACACCGTGCAGCTTGCGGGATCTTAGTTCCCCAACCGGGGATTAGACCCACACCCTCAGCAGTGAAAGTGCAGGGTCCTAACCACTGGACCGCCAGGGAATTCCCCTTATTTTCTACTTTCTATTTCTAAAGTCTGAACACTGAATCACCTTCTACCACTCATGTTGTTAGAGCATTGGTCCTTTATGACTACTTCTGTAAGAATGAGCACATCTTCTTTTTCCCCCTTGGGTCAATGGCCCTTCTTGAGCTTGAACCCCACCTTTAAGGATGTGGGGTTTTGGTGTGTCAGCCAGGGCAGCAGAGGTGTTTTGTCAATGAGTAGCCTGTCTAACAGCTAACAAGATGGTAAATTTACCTTGTTCCTTCTAGACGTCTTTCATAGATCTGATATACCGGGGGAGAAAAGGTGTTTCGCTAAACAGGGTAGGAGTACATGTGATGGAACTGTGCCTCCTCTGAGCCGCTGATTCTCTCAGGCTGATTCTGTTGTATTCCTCTGTGCTTTGGATCTGAGACATGGCTGCAGTCATAAGCAATCTATTCAGTTTAGGAGTGAGAGATTCTAAATTAGCATTTTTATTCTTTTGGAAAAGATAAATTGCTCAAGAAGTTAGTGATAAAACAAACTGGTGCTTTAACATTTATTTTAACTAAATAATCCTTTACTATTTTAAATTAAGAATGTGTTGCATTTCATAGTACATGGATTTTGCCTCTTAAGTCCTATAAATGTAATACCTAAATAATTCCCAGAGAAGCCCTCTTACCTTGAACCTTCCCATTCTACTTACTCTCCACCCACTCACTTTGGTAGTGGCCCCCCATTTGCCACAGTGGCCTCCTCTCTTCTGATAAATCCTGCCCTCAAGAAGGACCTAAGACTAGGATAATCATATAATTTATCAAGATTGATAAAGCAGAATTTTAAATAATTATTCTAGGACAAGAGGTATCAACTGGCACTGTCCAGGAACTTACTGTCACACTGTGGGCTCATGCACAATAAGGTCTACGTACTTGATAATACATTACAAATGTACCTCTCAGTGAGCTCTTTGCATTTTAATAGAGCTCAAATCTTTAAGTTAAAAAAAAAGCATCCTAATGATGGATTTTCAGATATCATTTTCTAGGTAAGGAGACTATTAGAGTCAAAGAATAAGTAGAAAAGCCCTAAAATATAGTTCAGTGAATTACTCTGCCTAAATTTTTTTTTTTTTTTTTTTTTTTGCGGTACGCAGGCCTCTCACTGTTGTGGCCTCTCCCGTTGCAGAGCACAGGCTCTGGATGCGCAGGCTCAGGGTCCATGGCTCACGGGCCTAGCCGCTCCACGGCATGTGGGATCTTCCCGAACGAGGGCACGAACCTGTGTCCCCTGCATCGGCAGGCGGACTCTCAACCACTGCGCCACCAGGGAAGCCCTACTCTGCCTAAGTTTGAGGCTGGCTTTATTGACTCATTAGTAGTTGTTTCAATCCTTATCTTCAAAATAAGAAAAATAAGTTGTATTGTCATCAATAATAGGATGAATAAATTAACTGTATATATTGCCTTTTTGGGAGGGGGGAATCCACAAAAAAATTAGTCATTTTGTAGTTTAAAATATTTGTTAAGGGCTTCCCTGGTGGCGCAGTGGTTGAGAGCCCGCCTGCCGATGCAGGGGACACGGGTTCGTGCCCCGGTCTGGGAAGATCCCACATGCCCGGAGCGGCTGGGCCCGTGAGCCATGGCCGTTGAGCCTGCGCGTCCAGAGCCTGTGCTCCGCAACGGGAGAGGCCACAACAGCGCGAGGCCCACATACCGCAAAAAAAAATAAATAAATAAATAAAAATAAAATAAAATATTTGTTAATTTAGTAAAGCATATATACTATATTTAGTAATTGAATCTTTCCTCCAAAATGACAAACATAAAAATTACGTGTTTGGTGAATTTTATGTGTCCAGTAGCTACTTCCTTTTGCTTTGTTATCCTGTATTTTTATCCTAAGATTGCTCCTTGTATTTCATCATTTAAGAAGGAGATGGCAGTATTGAGCCTTTCCTCTCACTTGACACTATCTGAAGGAGTTTAAAATTCTTCATAAGAAGTATCACTTGAGCTAAATTCAGTTCCATCTCTTGGGATTTCATTTTCTACCCTCACTCTGCTTTGTAATTCCATATGGAGAATGAAAGAGTGCTCTAATATATGTTATATTAGATCTGTCATACAAAGATACTATCAAATTACTTATTCTTATTTCTGCACATCTAAGAACGCCGATTTATGGGACGCATAGAAATAACCCTCTTCCGAAATAAAATGAGGGCCAGCTCTTAAGTGTAAAAATATGTTTACAATGTGCCTGTTTTCCTAAGGCTTTGACAGGAAGAATTAACTTTACATTTCCAAAACACAAAACCTTTGCTGAGCCATGTCTTATGGTAAATAAACTGCTCTCTGCGAATAAATTTTTCTTTTCTTTAGGGCAGTAGGCTACTGCTAAGAAAATGACTTTTTCCAGGGCTGATGCCCTGAAAAAAAGTTTAGATGATGAGAGGAATTATTTACTTAGTCTCCATTCACATCCACTGTTTTGCCTGCATTCCAAGTTTCAAAAGGATGATTCATATACCTTTTAGCTCTATGTTGAAAAATAAAATGAGTAACAGTGCCCTTTGTCAATACCAAAAGCAATTTAACAGTGCATTTTTAGGTTATAAACTTTGAGAAAGATAGAATGCTACCATGTAAAGTTGTAATAAATTGTTTTTAAAAGTGTAAGCCAAGATTAGCAAACTAAGCTGCCATGTCAAATGATATGAAACAGCAGTTGGAATGGCACCTAATACTACAAGTTATATTTTGAAAAGCTGTCCTACCATGCTTAAAATATGTAAAAGCAATATTTTAACACGTGAGATTATGTGGGTTTCTTTGAAATCTGGGCAATTAAACCACATGCAAAAAGATGTGTAATTGTTTAGTTTGATTATCATTGATAGTGGGATTTTCTTTTGTGCCTTAATTTTTATATGTTTAAAATTATTGTTGAAATGTTACGTGATGAATAATTTATGGATTTAACTAAGACAGCAGGCCTATTTGGTTTCCATTATAAGTGAAGGACCCAACAACAACATCTTCATTTCATATTGTTCTGATAAATTTAATGACATTATTATTTTTTTGAACCAAAAGGAAATTTCTTCTCAGCTGGATTCTTTCACTGTAGGTTTTAATCGCAAACTTTGAAAATGAGAACATAGCTATTATTTTTTATTAAAAGGATATGTTCTGGTTAGTTTGGAAAGGTCTGCTTAGTAAAGGCTTCCAATAGCATGTCTAAGGACTTAAAATGTAATGCTGAAGTTAGAGGATGTAACATATGGCTTTGGTACCAGTGTGTCTTGTGTGTTGTAAGATGCACACATGGCGAATGCACGGGCCTGGTAAGAAAGTTTATACTACTCTCAGAACTCCAATTAAGAGTAGCCTACTGGGCTTCCCTGGTGGCGCAGTGGTTGAGAGTCTGCCTGCCGATGCAGGGGACATGGGTTCGTGCCCCGGTCCGGGAAGATCCCACATGCTGCGGAGCGGCTGGGCCCGTGAGCCATGGCCGCCGAGTCTGCGTGTCCGGAGCCTGTGCTCTGCAACAGGAGAGGCCACAACAGTGAGAGGCCTGCGTACAGCAAAAAAAAAAAAAAAAAAAAAAAAAGAGTAGCCTACTTACATATTCGTTACTTTGGGTGGGACAAAGGTATATACATTCAGTACTAAGCCCATCCTGTGAGGTGGGTAGAAGTGAGAGATTGTATATTGTGTGCCATGATGCTTGAAACAGTGTCTTATGTGTTCACTTAATATATTCTGGCTGATTTAAATTTTATGACTATCCTTGCTCAATAATTTCAACTCTGTTTTTTAAAAAACAGCTCATCCTTTAAAAAATCATTTAGAACTTTCTTAGCCTTTGTGTTAGAGTAAGATTGTTTTTCTGTACAAGTTCTATTTTAAATAAATAAGTCTATGATGTGAATTTCTTTAAAATATACTTCTACTACATGTATTTTTGTATTTTATTTTATTTTTTTGGCCATGCTGCATGGCTTGTGGGATCTTAGTTCCGTGACCAGGGATTGAACCTGGGCCCTCAGCAGTGAGAGCACGGAGTCCTAACTACTGGACCACCAGGGAATTCCCTTTATATTTTAATTCTTAATGTAGTTGTTAAGTAGAAGAAACACTTGAAATAGTTAAATATTTTAGTTGAAGTGCTGAATAGTTACAATCACAGTATCTGAAGCATTCATTGTTTTTTACCTCAATTAGAATGTGCTTTACACTTGCTAGATATGATATCTTATGCTGGTATAGAATGAAGCAATTCACTGAACGTGATGTTTCAGTCATGCTTTAGTTGTCTCACCAGTATTTTAACCTTTTAAATATCTTTGAGGCTGAATGCTGTTATCAGCAGAATCCCCTTAACTTTTCTCAGCAACCTGAATAGGTACAATGTCAAAGTTAAATACACTCTCCTAACCCTAGATGGATTTCTAGGAGGAACAAGTGTTAGGAAAATGCTGTGCACTAGAATTGTTAGTGTTTCTACATAAAGTGAAGAAGCCCTGAGGAGAGCCTTTCAGTACTTTGGAGTTATGTAGTAATGCGGTGAAGAAATTGGTGCGTGTTCTCCCTTTCCCATCAGTCCTTCCTGTGTCTTCCACACAGGGGCAGGCCTTATATTCTTTTGCTAGTGATGTGTGATCCTTATTAAAAAAATCCCCTTGATGTTTATTCATTCAAATGTTCATCAGACTCTTCCATAAACTAGTGATGCAGAGGAGGAGAACTAAAAATGGCCCTGTCCTGTTTTCAATACTCTGTAGCATCAATTCCTGGCAAACTTCAGTGGGGCCTTGGCAGTGCTGCCCTCCCCAACGTGTGCTTCATTATGGTGTGTAAAGAGCCACCTCTCTTAGCCAGGCTTGTCAGGATATAGCCCAAGGGAGAAGACGCCAGAGAGTCTAGGATACTTGTTCTTAAAGAAACTCCTTGATTGAGTGGTCAGGGCACATATATTAGCCAAAGGCTTGATGATATGCTGGTATCTGGCCATCCCGCATTTGGAGCAGGATATTATTCTGGATAGAAATGTCATTATTTCAATCTCTTTGGAGCCAGAACAATTGTTATCTTCAGCTGAAGTGCCTATTGTGTCTAGATATGTACCCAAAAGAACTCACTTGACATAATTTTACCAGAATACCATAGAAACTTGATTTGAATACAAAGGAGAAAGCATCAAGATTCAGCTTTTCTGAAAAACAAAAGTGAAAACCAGCAATACCCCCCCGCCCCAATAAAATGACATTCTGTTTAAGTTGTCCCACACTTCCTCACATCTACTTCCTTCCATGTGCTGCTAATTAGAATGAAGCTCTGCGATATATTGATAATGTGAAATTAAACAGATTGTTTACTCACTCTTAAAAATAGCATGTTTTATTAGAACAACCTCAGAGGACCATTAAAGAAAATGATTTAAGTATTGCGCAGCAACAAATAATAGCGTCTAGTAAAATTGGATTTTTTTAACCTTCCAATATACTTGGTCTGTTTAGAAAACAAATACATTTAATTGTTTCCATCTCTTAAATATGTCTAGTGAGTTCAGTTTTTAGTTGCTGTACAAATAAATTGGTCCTAGTTGCATTGCTTTCTTTTAAACATCATTTCAAATTAGGGCTTAATGTGGTTTGAGCATTTTGCCAGAACAGTCATCCTACTTTTGTCTGAGGGTGGTTGATTACATCTATCTTTTCCCGCTTACAAATGCCAATATATTTAGAGGAATGCAAACCCAACCCTGAGACCATTTGTCATCACACGTTGATTGTAACTCTATGTTTTATTATCGTACATAGGAGGAAAAGCAAACAATAAAGAGTCTGAGGAAAAATGGAATGTCGACATGCTAAACATTTTTATTACATCACCATGTTCAACCTATTTTTCTCTACCACTTTTAATGCTTTATTACCTGGATTATTAAAAAATATATAAATACCTTCTCATGTTGGACTCAAAAATAGCTTTCATATATCTTAATAGCAAATATTCAAGCAGGTATAAAATATATTGAATGGAAGAGAGAAGTTTAGCATTATTATTTCAAAGCAAAAGTTTCAATAATTATATATGGTATTCTCCAAGTAACTTAAGAAAAGGCTCTGAGGAAAGAAGGCAATGTCAGTGATAAAATAACATATAATTGGTTTTGTGCCTGCATATATTCTGGGTGCTGTGTCTGTATTTGCCCGATTTGTGTACACTCCCTATCACTCTCTGTTTTATTGTCATGAGGAATGAAATTAAAGAATTAAGAGGCTAGAAATATTTAGTCAGTTCCACCCCAAATCCATCCCTCAAAACAAAATGGAAAGGTAGAGATGTTTGTGTGATAGGGGAAAAAAGGTGTATTTTTAAGCTCCATGTAATAGGAAACTAGTAGACAGCCATGGTGAACATAGGAGCATGGTGAATGATTTCAGCCTCCTGCTGAAATTTCTTTTGGTCTGTTGAAATCTGAACCTAGCTGAAGTGTCTATGGAAACCCTCAGAGTCACTTTATGAAGCTTTCTTAGTGTGACTTGACTCTGTAGGAACTGAGCTAAGTTAAGACTCCCCGGTGATTTTAGCCCTCATAACATCGAGGCAGAGCCGCTTATTGGGTGTTGTCTCTTTGCATCTATCCCTATATTTTTGTTTCCATTTTTTAATCATAATAAGGTAGAAGGAACTTATGTTAATTAGAATATAATCTAAGATGCCATAATAAAGAGATCTTAAAATACAGAGACTCAAAAAAGGAAGAAGGCATACAGGAGTTTCTGTTCTGTAAGGTCAAGGAATATAGGTTACTTCTATTTTTCCCTGATTTCCCTAGAGTATGATCCCTTTCTGCATAGTAAAAGCTGGATTACCATCACTGTGTCATCCCAGCCTGAAATGGTGGTGGTGTGGTCATAAGTAAGGAGGAGAAGCAACTTCCTTAATAAAGATATGACCTGAAATTGCTTACATCACTTTCTTTAACATCCCATTGGCTGGAACTTAGTCATATGGCCACTCCTAGCTGCAAAGGACTCTGGGAAGTGTAGGCAATTATGTGTTCAGCTAAAAGTAAGTGGTAATGGTGGGGTTTTCTATTACCAAAAGGAAAGAAGAGTGGAATGAGTATTGGAGTGGTCTCTGCCAGAATGGTCTCTAACAGTTGTGATCTTCTCTAATTCAAATTCCTGATTTTCTTTATTTCTCTTCCCTTTACTCTCCTTTCTCCCTCTTTATTCTTATTCTTCTTTGCTTATTGCTTCCTTTCCCTTATTTTATACTGTAGTAATGACAATGATAATATTCAGCGTAAATAGCTAGTGTTCATCAGTGGCCTGTGCCCTGTAGGAAGTAGGTAGAAAAAGAAAGAAACAAAAGAGTGAAAGTGAGAGAGAGAAAGGAGGAAAAGAGCAAGAAAGGAAGAAAGAAATAAGGAAGGAAAGAAAGAACGAGAGAAAAAGAAAGAAAGAAGGGGAAAGGGAAAGAAAGAAAATGAAGGAAATGAAATAAGACTATAAGCCTTAGGAAGGCAGGGATTTTTGTCTGTTTTGTTCACAGCTGTATCTCCACCATCTAGAATATTGCCCAGCTCATTGTTCGTACCCAAATAATATTTGTTAAATGAATGAATGAATGGATTTATTTTTCCATCTCACTATTTGTCTTCAAGTTTGTTTCAAACTTTCAGCTCATCCAACATAGGTACTAGTTCTCCATTAGAAAAATCTTTCCTGAGTGCAAAGTAGTAGGAATTTGCTATCTGCAAATTCTCAAACTGCCTCATAATAACAGATGTAACTTTTTTTGTTTTATTTTTATTTGTTTTATTTATTTATTTTTGGCTACATTGGATCTTCATTGCAGTGCGTGGGCTTCCCACTGCAGTAGCTTCTCTTGTTGCAGAGCATGGGCTGTAGGCATGCGGGCCTCAGTAGTTGTGGCATGAGGGCTCAGTAGTTGTGGCTCACGGGCTCTAGAGCGCAGGCTCTGTAGTCGTGGTGCATGGGCTTAGTTGCTCCGCGGCACGTGGGATCTTCCTGGACCAGGGCACGAACCTGTGTCCCCTGCATTGGCAGGCGGATTCTTAACCACTGTGCCACGAGGGAAGCCCCAACAGACTTAACTTTGTTTTTAGTTTGGATTTCATCTTTGAATAACATTATAATTAGTTGTTTCTCTAAGGGATGGTTGACATAGAATTATTATGTAAAAGAGCAAGTGCCCAGGAGGCAACCTATACCTTAAACATAATTTGGCTCTCCTTTGACAGGAAAGTGATTGGTGAAAATCCGGTTTCCTGCCCTCTTTTCAACCAGAGCAGGTTCACTCTTATCATTTTAACAGGTTGGGTTCATTAGTAATTTTTGTTGAAAAAAAGGGGTTCTTATTCTAACAAAAGTTTAGAATCCTTCCATTGAACTCAACTTCCTTAATTTATAGTTGAAAACACTGAGGTCTAGAGAGAAGTAATTTTTCAAAGATTTCAAAGGCAGAGCCTGGTCCAGAATTTGTATCTCCTGGGCTGGATATCTTCCTGCTACACTGTGCATGCACTGGTTCCCAAGCATCCTTATATCAGTGATTTAGCATTGTTGTTCAAAAAATGAGTACTGGGCTTCCCTGGTGGCGCAGTGGTTGAGAGTCCGCCTGCCGATGCAGGGGACACGGGTTCGTGCCCCGGTCTGGGAAGATCCCACATGCCGCAGAGCGGCTAGGCCCGTGAGCCATGGCTGCTGGGCCTGCATGTCCAGAGCCTGTGCTCCGCAACGGGAGAGGCCACAGCAGTGAGAAGCCCACGTAATGCAAAAAAAAAAAAAAAAAAAAAAAAAAAAAAAAAAAAAAAAATGAGTACTTATCTTTTTTGGGATTATCTAGTGAGGTTTGGCATAAAATAGGAAACCAAGTTCTTCCAATAGTTTATAGTCTCTTAAAAACCAAATAACATGTATGATAAGTATTGATTCAAACAGGTTGTTCCCCCATTGTGAGTATTATATTATCAATTATTATTATTGATAAATAGTTTGGGAATGAAATACTTTCATTGCCATGGCTTTAACTGACAATTACTGAGTGCAGTATGGTGGGGTCCCTTACATAACTTAATCATGGTGCTGGGGAGGTTTTTTGGGTGGGGATGACCCAGGCCCAGCACAGGGACTGGCCTGAAGAGACACAAGTGACCCCATCACCTTCTCTTCTGCATTCTTCAACCCAGGCAGCAGGTACCTTCCTTGTATCTTTATCATAAAAAATTAAGTCTGTACATCCTGTGTTTTCAGTTCTGAGAAATAAAAGTTGAAGATTCCTTCCTGCTTAGAAGGGCCTGTGTATGCCATATTTCAAATGGATGTTCTTAATACTTCAGAATTGAATGATACTCACCTGTCCTCTGTATGCCTATTAGATGATTTTGGTAAATGTGAAAGTTGCCTTCATCCTGCTATTTACTATCTTATTTTGCATTTAATAATGAAGCAAGTTCTCTAGGGACTAGTTTTCTGGCTAAGAAATGCCTTTGCAAACCAATACAAACTCTTAACATAAAACAAAAGTAATAGAAGTTCAGAGGAAATGAGCTAATGGATACCCTAGAGCATGGTTAGAAAGTCTGAAGTAGTGTTCATAAACTATTGTTTTATAGCAATTATACATTTTTTTTCACAAGTATGAAAATGTTCTTCATGGAAAGCATGGGTCAACTTAAAGTCAGAAGCACTGGTTCTTGGAATACTATGATGTTATAAAGAATACTCATAAAATATTTTAATAATATTGTATTAGTTTCATTATATATGTTTAAGCTGTTTTGGTTTTAGACATGCAATGTTAATAATTTTCACATCTCTGTGAGAAATCTAACTGGCAAAATATTATTTATTAAATTTCTGTTTTTATTTTCTTTCATAAAGACCTCAGATTATCTGTAAAAAAGAATTAGTCAACTATATGGCAGTTTTGCAATGTGAAAAAAGTTGTGAAGCACTGAAGGTATAATCCCTACCATTATTTTCCATTCTGAGAAATGCCTCAGGAACCATGACAGAATCCAGGCCTATGAAAACCAAGTGACTTGCTTGCTCTTGGGCAGTTAGTTAGAAGTAGAGCTAAGGCTAGCATATGAGTCTCCTGACTGCATGACATCGTTTACTTTCACAACCACTCTTTATGACAGGTAAAGACAAAACGATTTTTCAAAAAGCCAAAATTGCATTTATGTATCTTGGCTTCGTATTTCACATTCTAATGACTAACTGATCAGATTTCACTGGAGCAAAAAATTAAAGGAATGCCACAAATTTGACCCATGTTTTTATGTACCAAAAGGTTTTTTCCTTCCCTCCTTCCCTCTCTCCTATCCTCTCTTCCTTCCTCCTTTCCTTCTTTCCCACTTTTCCTTCCTTGATCCTTTCTTCTTCTATTTGAGCAGAGATTTATTGCTTAATTGAAGCAGAGTTAGTTGTTACGGCAATTTTTCTTTCCAAAGGAAGATAGAATAATTAACACCATCATAATTTCGATCCTTGTCTCAGTTTGAAGCATTTATTAAAAGCTCTCCCCCACTCACACAATATATTGTGATCTACAAAGCTGTGAATTTCATGGTGATCAACTGAATGAAACTTCTTAATTTATAGGTAAGGAAACTTTAACCTAAGCTCTGCTTTTGCAACGTAGGACAAAATGTAAGAAAAAAATGCAAGGAATATACTTAGATTTCTTCCCTTATTTTCAAAGAGATGAGTGCATTTGGTGAGATAGTAAATCAAAGAGGAGCAAAGGAAGTGATAGACTGTGATATAATGGCCAATATGTCAGAAAGTAGAGTGTGGCGAAGTGAATGGATAGAAATCAGGGAACAAAAACTTGAAAGCGGAGGAGAGATACAAAAAGATAAAAAGGATATAATACCTTTATCCAGTTTAGATGATCTTCTTCTTCCTGTATTTGTGAATTTCCATACCAAAAAGCCAGAACACAAAGGAATAGTCCCTCTCTCTCTCTCTCTCTTCTCTCTCTCACACACACTTACACACACACACACAGTTACACCCCATGATAGAACTCACACCTTTTAATTCCTAATATGTATGTTATTTTCCTGAATTTCAACTCATTTCTATAGCAGCAAGGTCTCATTATACGTTTTCTTTTTAAAAAAACTATAGCTTTTCTTTCTGATGAATTACTTAGCAGTACTAGCCTTTTAAACTGTAATTTTAAATAACAAAACAGTTTATTCTTTTCATTCTGCTCATTTTTCTTGCCTATATGGAAATAATGAGCCAACCATAAAGTGGATATTATATAATGAAATTAGCAAAGCTTCCTTTTCAAGTTTCTTGACATAGTTTCTGGTTCAGTAATAATGGTTAAGAGTGACTTAATGATTTGTTTGTTTGTACTCTATCCTGACACCAAGGTGTCTATCACAAATGTTTGTTTTGTAAGAATAAAAAAGGCATTATAGGGGCTTCCCTGGTGGCGCAGTGGTTGAGAATCTGCCTGCCAATGCAGGGGACACGGGTTCGAGCCCTGGTCTGAGAAGATCCCACATGCCATGGAGCAACTAGGCCCGTGAGCCACAACTACTGAGCCTGCGCATCTGGAGCTTGTGCTCCACAACGAGAGGCCGCGATAGTGAGAGGCCCACGCACCACAATGAAGAGTGGCCCCCGCTTGCCGCAACTAGAGAAAGCCCTCACACAGAAACGAAGGCCCAACACAGCCACAAATAAATAAATTAATTAAATAATTTTTTTAAAAAGGCATTATATACTCAAGGGCAATGAGTCCACTAACAAACGTAAAGCATCCACCTTCATGCGTTGTGCATGATGGGAGATCAGCAGTTATAGAAGCTTCCTGTGCAGCTCTCTGACATTTGTAATATTGCAAAATATCTTACATTTATACTCTTCTTTATAATGCCACAATAATATCATCTTGGGAGGTAGAAAGAGAGCAAACATTAGTATTCCCATTTTACAGATGGGGAAATTATGGGTAACAAAGCTTAAGAGCCTTGCCCATGGTAGCAGAATAGGCCTTTTCTAAAAGGTTGACCCTGTAATTTATTGCCCAAACTTGGACAGTATTGAGAGTGAAAGGGATACTATTAATAATTATTGGGACAACAGTTATGATTTTGGACTGTCTCAGGGAGACTGAGACCTATTGTCACTTTTACTAGGATCCACAACTGATTCTTACATATCTCCATTTCTCAGTGGTTCTCAGACTTCCCGTCTGTTCTTGCTAAGTATGTACAAATAAATATAATATATTATGAGAGGGAATGACTGGGTTTGAACTTCACTTATTAGCTGTGGGCTCTGGGCACACGTCGAGCGCCTTAACCTTTCTCTACTTCAGTTTCTCAATGAAATGGGGGTGATAATAATAATAATACTCACATTATAGGGATGTTATATGGCTTGAATGAGTAAAATTCTTGGCATAGTGACTAACACTTAGTAAGCACTATGTACTTGATAAATAAAAATTTGAATATTGACCCTGATAACTACTTTTTAAAGGAAAAGTTAGAAGCTCTTTAGCTAAGAACATTCTTTTTATCCCAGAGCATATTTTCTGAATAAATTCTTGGAATATTGTCTACTTTTGGTGTACTTTGAATATCTATACCTGAAATTACTAATGTCTATACTAATGCTTTCAAGGAACATGATCTTACTATCATGTTAGTATGTAGCACTATTAACATGTACATGGTAAGATAGCATTAGCAAGCTAATTCTCATCTTGGAGCATTTTGGATTTGTAATGAAATGAGATTTAATAATAATCTACCATTTCTTGAATTTTGCTAATAGAATTCTATTAATTCTATTCTATTCTACTAATAGACCTTTATGTCTTTCTTTAAGCTAAGTAATCTGTTATAGTTGAGATCACTCGGTTTCTTCATTTTACTAACTCAGGATATCTGGTTTTTTTCCCTTTTGGAATGGATAGCCTTGATTTATCCCCACACTGACTCTCCTCTTTCTTTCTTAAAATTGAAAATAAAATTAAAAAGCACAGTTTAAGATAGGAAACGCACAGAAAGGCATTTCCCCTGCAGTTTTGCATTGTGGTGATTTGGCCCTGAGGAAAAAGACCCACACCTCCAGCACCCCAGGACCTGGTGGGCTTCTGTTTTGGATTCAGGATTGGACACCTCATTTTCCTTTAACCCTTTAGGCTTGCACCTTTTCAGTCAGACCACCTCTGACTAAAGCCATCACTGATTTGATGTCCACAACACTGAGATATTCACTATCTGTTTTATTTGGTGCATGAGTGAGTCCAAATCTAACTCTTTCCTGTGCTTCAAAATTTGACTTTATTCTCCATTATTTGGGAAAAATGGTGGCATCCAGTTCTGAATTTTTTATTCGATCCCTTTTCTATCTCCTCCCTTAAACTACCATCCTTCTTAATATTTTCTCTGCCTTCCCAGTGATAACAATGCCATAGCTAGGGGAGGTAAAGGAGCAGGAAATCCTAGGTAGCTGGACAAAGTCCCAGAAAAAAGACCTGCACATACATTACTTTTTTTTTTTTTTTTTTTTTGACTGCGCGGCACAGCATGCAGGATCTTAGTTTCCCGACCAGGGATCGAACCCGTGCCCCCTGAAGTGGAAGCGTGGAGTCTTAACCACTGGACCGCTAGGGAAGTCCCATACATTACATTTTTTAAAACATTTTTTAAAGAAAGTAAAATTTCCAGTCCTAACTGCTGTAATGCATACATATAATAAAGTTATATTGTTTTCCAATAATTTAATATTTAATCATTACTTTTAAAACTTGTCAATTATTTTTATGTCTGTTATCTCATCTGCTGCATTATAATATTTGTGAAACAGATATTCTCGTTGTCCTCTTCTTACCGATGAAGAAACTGAAATGTGAGGGAACTCACATAAGACATTTAACACAGTCTATGAAAGTCAAAACTGGAACTATTAATGATAAAGAAGAAAATAAAATCACCCATAGTTCATCTCGTTACCCAAATAAAACCACTGTTAACATTTTAGTGCATTGTCTTTCTTTTGCTTTTTCTATACATATATGGGTATTTGTATAAAGATATTTAAATGTGTAATTTAACATAATTAACTGAATTTCTGTATTCTGCTTTTTAAAGTTATTCTTATATCGTAATGTCACTTAAAAATCTTGGCAAATCTTTTTTTTTTTTTTGCCACGCCACACAGCTTTAGGGATCTTAGTTCTCCCACCAGGAATTGAACCCAGGCCACAGCAGTGAAAGCTCCAAGTCCTAACCACTGGACAGCCAGGGGATCCCCTTGGCAAATCATAATTTAAAATCCATTGCATGACTATAAAGTTTGTTAGACCATTCTTCTATTATTGAACATTTACTTTTTTCAAATTTTTAACAATTAAAAATATGATAACATTATAATGAATGTCTTTGCATGTGAGTAGTTTTCATGTACCTAGTTATTACATTTTAATAGATAGTTGAGGTTTTTAAAGCATAGGGTGGTATCTTTACCCACTGGCATCTCTTGTGATAAATGATTTTCATCAGTAACATTGGCTAATATTCACGGTAGATTCTATAGCCATCAAAAAGGGAACAAGCTGATTTACAAAAGGAGTGAGTTTATGACCTTGACCACATCAGCATTTGTGTGTTCACACAGGGTCAGACAAGCAGACTTAGAGGAAGTAAGAAAGAAGAAAAATAAACATAGAAATGTAGAGTTTAAGTAGTGGAAGTTTTAGAGGTGGAAAACAGGAGGTATATCTGTGTTGGGAGAAATTGTACAAGTGAGAGAATGTCTGGTCAGTTAATAATTGTGCTTTGTTTAAAAATCCTCACACCTGTTTGGTGTAGGCATTTTTAGATAAGATTAATACATTACTTTGCAATACATGATAAAGGCCTTTCACGAGGCTTCTTTGTGAAATAATTATATTAGATCATTTTATTTAATTTCTTAATTTTTAATGGCTAATTAAGTTGGCTAACAGTGAAAGAGGAACAAATGAGCTGGATGACCCAGGGAATGATAGTAATAGCTAATATTTATTGAACTCTATGTTTTAGGCAGTATTCTAAGTTTACATATAATGTCTACAATATAAATTGTGTTCTGCAGCCACCCAACCTGGTAGGTTATTTTCCTCATTTCATTACTGTGGAAACTGAAGTTACATAAATTGCCCAAAGTCAGGTGTGCTGACTCCAGAGTCCCTTCACTTGACCACTGTATTATACTGTCTCCATTGTACAGCTCTACTCTACTGATTGTGCTCCACAGGGTATATCTGGATACAGTCAATAGGGAGTGGAGAAGTAGGCTCCCAACCTGAGTGGTGTCGGGAGGAGTAGGTCATCTGCTTGTTTTAACTGGCCATATCTCCAGTGCCTAGAATGAATAATGAATCAATGGGTGCCATTTCCACCTCAGTCTTAAGTAAGAGATATATCAAATTTGACAGACATCTATTAAGTATCTACTCTGGGTTGGGCCCTGGGAAGACAAAGATGAATAAGACATGATCCTGAACTAAAGAAGCTCATAGTCTAAAAGGAAAATGGACATGAAAAATATGATTAGATTACAGTGTGGTATGACAAAGAGGGATGTATAAGACAGCGAAGAAGAGTGAAACCTTCAGGGAGGAAGTGACATTTGAACTGGGGGGAATAAAGATTGCCAGGGAGACAGGGGTGAGAGGGCCTGCTAGCAGAGCCTCCAGCTATGGAAGTTGGAGCACCACCTGTTGTTCGTTTTTAAATTAATTAAGAAGGAGTGCAGTGCAGCATTTGGAGTTAGTCACACCTAGGTTCTTACCAACCATATGGTTTTACGCAAATTAGTCTTTCAGAGTTTAGGATTCTGAATCTGGAAAAGTAGGAAAAAATATGCTTACCTCAACACGAAGGTTAAAGAAGATATAGAGTTCCTAGTATAGAGCCTGTCATTGTTGATGCCCAGCAAATACTAATTATTAACACCCCAATTATGTAACTAAAAGAATGTGAAAAGCATCTTAGAACAAAGACTTTCTTACCTAAGGGGAGGAGAAAGAAGCCTGGCAAGGTCTACCAAATAAGTGCAGAATAATAAGGATAAAACACTGTCCTTCTGGAGTTCAAATTCCATTTATGACTGCTAAATGGAGACTGCTAAGAATAAAAGGCCTTAAAAAGACTCGAGAGGATTCTTGGGACAACAAATGACTGTTACATCAGAATATTTTGATGTGTTAAGTGTAAATTACTCAGAAGCATATTGATTAAATTTCCTTTCAGCAATGCATGGGTTTCAACATTAACGAGAAAGAGATGCGAGAACAGAGCCCCTCCTGGGTTAGGAACTCTCTGATGTTTGCCTCAGGAGGGTTTTAGGTGGACTCACAGAGCAAAGGCTGAGAAATGCTCCCTGGGGAAGGTCAGGAGGAGAAGGAGCAGGGAAGGACATCATACCCTCGGCCCCAACTTTGGTAAAGTCCAAATGATTACAAATCAGTGTGACCTCGACTCCAAAGGCTTGAAAAACATTCTAAGTCCTATTAGGAGTTTAGGTAATAGCCGTCGTCCCAGAAAGTGGTAGATCATCTTTTCTTCATGTGAATGGTAAATTTCAGAACTCTTCCTGTAAAAGAAGATAGAGGATTTGCCAGACACCCAAAAGCAGAGAGTTCCTATGAAACCTTTCATAAGTGGTGTGAAGTGAAAGAAGCAGTTACCTTAGGACACATCTTGCTAACAGATGCACAAAAAAAATTGAGATAAGGCTCAGATGCTCACAGACACAACAGTTCAAAGCTGTGGTGGCTTGATGCTGAGATGCTGAGTGTAGTTTCCCGGGAAGGAGCTTGGCGGTGACATTCTTGCCGCCATTCTCGCCACTCGGGAGTGCTGTTACACTCCCTGCAAAACAAATGCTGAACACTATTTTCGCTTTTCACCTTTTTTGCCTAAAAGCAAAAATCTTTGGATTTCTTTCAGTTAATGAAAACAGGTACTAAAGTAGGTCTTTGATAACAGTGAAGACAAGTATAGAGAACTTTTGAAAAGCGTGGGTTAACTGTAATATCCTGGAAAACCAAACCTCCTTTGTAGCAGAAATGGACTTGAAAAGAAATATGGTTGTTCTATCCTTTTATAGACAAGAGACTTGAGGCCCAAGTAGGTGAAATGACCTGCCTAACACTCCCCAATGAGTTCGTGACAGAGCTGCAACAAGAAACAAGGTAATCTAAGGAATTTCACACTCAAGAAAATTACTTGACTTCATCAAGGCCACACCCTAGGTAAAATGGGCACTGAGGAAATTTCAACCAAGATCTGTCTAGCTCCAGAGGCCACCCACTTTCTACGACTCCACACTGCTGCTTTAGATTAATGAGGCATCCTTTTGGCAAAGGTAGCATATGTTCATATTACATTATGACAGTAGAGAAGGATATTAAGTGAAAACTGAGTCCTCCTGCCTCTCAATGATCCTATCCCCTCTGCCCCCCGCCAAAGCCCTGTTTTCATTTCCTAGAGGTAAATACTGTAAACATTTTTTAGTATTTACTTTCAGAAACTGTGTGTGTCTTTTTTAAAAGCTTTTATTTGGAGAAAAGCTCAAACTTGCAAAAAAGTTGCAAGAATGATAGAAAGAAACTTTTATCCAGATTCAGTACTGTTCACATTTTGGCCCAGTTGCTTTATCATTTATTCTCTATAGCTGCCTCTCTGTCTGTCTGTATATCTCTCTACCTATCTATCTATCCATCCATCCATACATCGATATTTTTGTCCGAACCAGTTGAGAGTAAATAGTTAACACTGTGGCCCTTTAATTTCTGTCTTAGTCCATTGGGCTGTTATAACAGAATACTGTACACTGGATGGCTTATAAATAACAAAAATTTATTTCTCACAACTCTGGAGCTGGGAAGTCCAAAATCAAGGCATCTGCTGATTCAATGTCTTGGTGAGGGCCTGATTCCTGATTCTCAAATGGCTGTCTGTCTTCTCGCTCTGTCCTCACAGAGCAGAAGGGGTGAGGGAGTCCTCTGGTCTATTTTGTAAGGGCACTAATCCCATTCATGAGAGCTCCATCCTCATGACCTAATCACCTCCCAGAGGCCCATCTCTAAATACCATCATATCAGGCATTAGGATTCAACATATGAATTTTTGGGGGACATAATCGTTCAGTCTGTAATAACCCCTAAATATTTCAGTGTGTATTTCCTAAGAATTAGGATATTCATAAGCATAATACAGTCATCAACTTCAATAAATTTGTCATTGATACAATACTTCTATCAGATTGATCCAACAATATATATTATAGTGTTTTTCCCCCATCAGCTTCAGGTCTAGTTTAGGATCTTGCATTGCACTTAGTTGTTATATCTCATGAGTCCCTGTCAATCTGGAATAATTCTTCAGCTGTTCTTTTTTATCTATAACATTGACATTTTTGAAGAATTTAATAGATTTTCATTTTGGGTTTGTCTGATATTTCTTCATCAGCCAGTTAGTTACTGGCTATACATTCTTGGGTGGAATACTATATAAGAGATATGGTGTTCTTTTAGGATATCAGAGGCAAACATATTCATATGCACCTCATTTGTGATGCCAATTAAGGTGTTGTTTATAGATACCATTTTTATTCATGCCCTTTCTTCCATATGTTTTTACTGAATAACATAGTTATTTCAATTCAACAATATTTATGGAGTGCATATGTGCCAAACACTGTTCTAGACCTTGGTGATATAGCAGAGGTCAAAACAGGCGAAATTCCTGCTCTTACAGAGCTTACATGTTATTTTGGACATATATTTTGTATTCCCATATGTAGAGCTATTACAGTTTTTAAAAAACTGGATACTAGTTTTCTACTTTATTGTATTTATGTACCATAGTTTACTCAACCAGTCACCACTGATGACATTTTACTTGTTTCCACCTTTTTTTTTTTTTTTGCTATTACCAGCCATGCTACCATAAGCATCCTGCAATGTGATATATTCCTCTAGGTGCATGTGTGTAGGTTTGTATATCTGTGTGTATGTATGAATGTTTGTATTTGTGGATATGTGTGAATGTTTTAGCAAGTATGTATGTGTGTGTATAAACTTGTTTATCTGTGGAATAATTCCCTAAAAGAAAGAATTTATGAATCAAACAAATTTGGTTTTTACATTCTGATAGATGCTACCATTTCCCTCTAGTTTTTGTTTTCAGTACAGTATATTTTGTCCTCAGTACAGTGCTTATTTCTCCCAATCCTCACTGGGCATTGTCAAAGGTTTATTCTTTTCCATACTAACTGGGATCATTTTAGCTGGATAGTCCAGCTTTTTCCAGGTCTGGCATGTAAAGTGCCCGGTTTTGTTTGATTGTTGCAGTGCTACTCGTCTTGTCCTCCCCAAGACCCACCTCTGGTGAATGGAGAGACTGATCACAGGGTGGCTACTTATATCTTTAGGAAAAAATGCCTAATTATTTTCTTCTTCCAGCTTTACTGAAGTATAATTGACAAAAATAGTATGTATTTAAGATATACGATGTAATGTTTTGGTATATGTGAATGGTTACCACAGTCAAGCTAATGACCACATCCATCACCTCACATAGTTTCCTTATTTGTGTGTGAGAACAATTGAAATCTACTCTCTTAGCACATTTCAAGTATACAGTACAATATTGTTAACTGTAGTCACCATGTTGTACATAGGAACTCCCAAACTTCTTTATCTTGTGTATCTGAAGCTTTGTACTTTTTGAACAACATTTCCCCATTTCCCCCATCCTGTAGTCCCTGGAAATCACCATTCTACTCTACTTCTAAGAGTTGGACTTTTTTAGATTCCACCTATAAGTGAGAACATGAAGTATTTGTCTTTCTGAATCTGGCTCCAGGTACATACATGTTGTCACAAATGACAAGATTTCTTCTTTATTTAAGGCTGAATATTATTCCATTGTGTATATATATATATATATATATATATGTATATATGTATATATACATATATATACACACACACACACACACACACATAGGGTTGGCCAAAAGGTTCATTGGTTTTTTTTCCATAAGATGGCTCTAGTAGCACTTAGTTGTCTTTAACTTCATTCAAAACAATTTTGTTAGATTGTATCGTGACAGCTGTCATATATCAGCGTGCATTAAAAAAAAAAAACTTACCAAATTGGTGAATTTTTGTGTAGACTTTTTTTTTTTTTTTTTCCAATATGCGGGCCTCTCACTGTTGTGGCCTCTCCCGTTGCGGAGCACAGGCTCCGGACGCGCAGGCTCAGCGGCCATGGCTCACGGGCCCAGCCACTCCGTGGCACGTGGGACCTTCCCGGACCGGGGCACGAACACGTGTCCCCTGCATCGGCAGGCGGACTCTCAACCACTGCGCCACCAGGGAAGCCCTGTGTAGCCATTTTAATATTGAAGATGTAAAAAAAAAATAGCAACATTTTCAGCATACTGTGCTTTATTATTTCAAGAAAGGTAAAAACACAACTGAAATGCAAAAAAAGATTTGTGCAGTGTATGGAGAAGGTGCTGTGACTGATCGAACGTGTCAAAAGTGGTTTGCAAAGTTTCGTGCTGGAGATTTCTCTCTGGACGTTGCTCCACAGTCGAGTAGACCAGTTGAAGTTGATAGTGATCAAATCGAGACATTAGTTGAGAACAATGAATGTTATACCACGTGGGAGATAGCCAGCATACTCAAAATATCCAAATCAAGCATTGAAAATCATTTGCACCAGCTTGGTTATGTTAATTGCTTTGATATTTGGGTTCCACGTAAGTTAAGTGAAAAAAACCTTCTTGACCATATTTCCGCATGCGATTCTCTACTTAAACATAATGAAAACTTTCCATTTTTAAAACAAATTGTGATAGGTGATGAAAAGTGGATACTGTGTGATAATGTGGAACAGAAGAGATTATGGGGCAAGCGAAATGAACCACCACCAACCACACCAAAGGCCGGTCTTCATCAAAAGAAGGTGATGTTGTGTATATGGTGGGATTGGAAGGGAGTCGTCTATTATGAGCTCCTTCTGGAAAACTAAACGATTAATTCCAACAAGTACTGCTCCCAGTTAGACCAAATGAAAGCATCACTCGACGAAAAGCATCCAGAGTTAGTCAACAGAAATCGCATAATCTTCCATCAGGATAAACAAGATCACATGTTTCTTTGATGATCAGGCAAAAAATCTGTTACAGCTTGGCTGGGAAATTCTGATTCATTTGCTGTATTCACCAGACACTGCACCTTCGTATTTCCATTTATTTCAGTCCTTACAAAATTCTCTTAATGGAAAAAATTTCAGTTCCCTGGAAGACTGTAAAAGGCACCTGGAACAGTTCTTTGCTCAAAAAGTTTTGGGAAGATGGAATTATGAAGTTGCCTGAAAAATGGCAGAAGATAATGGAACAAAAGAGTGAATATGTTGTTCAATAAAGTTCTTGGTGAACATGAAAAATGTGTCTTTTATTTTTACTTAAAAACCGAATGAACTTTTTGGCCAACCATATATATGTACATATATGTACATATCACATTTTCTTTATCCATTCATCCATTGATGGATGCTTAGGTTGTTTCCTTTTCTTGGCTATTTGAATAATGCTGCAGTGAACATGGGTTTGCAGATATCTCTTCAAGATACTGATTTCCTTTCCTTTGGATATGTACCCAGTAGTGGGATTGCTTGACCATATGGTAGTTCTGTTTTTAATTTTTTGAGGAACCACCATACTGCTTTCCATAGCAGCATCATTTTACATTCCCACCAACAGTGTACAAGGGTTATAGTTTCTCTGCAACCTCACCAACACTTGTTACCTTTTGTTTTTTTGATAATAGCCATTCTAACAGGTGTGAAGTCATATCTCATTGTGGTTTTGATTTGCACTCCTCTGATGACTAGTGATTTTGAGCATCTTTTCATATACCTGTATATCTTCTTTTGAGAAATGTCTATTCAGGTCCTTTGCCCATTTTTTTTTTGAATTTTTGAATTTTACTTTATTTACTTTTTTATACAGTAGGTTTCTATTAGTCATCAATTTAATACACATCAGTGTATACATGTCAACCCCACTCGCCCAATTCATCACACCCCACCCCCCCACTGCAGCTTTCCCCCCTTGGTGTCCATATGTTTGTCCTCTACATCTGTGTCTCAACTTCTGCCCTGCAAACCGGTTCATCTGTACCATTTTTCTAGGTTGCACATACATGCGTTAATATACGATATTGGTTTTTCTCTTTCTGACTTACTTAACTCTGTATGACAGTCTCTAGATCCATCCATGTCTCAACAAGTGACCCAATTTCGTTCCTTTTTATGGCTGAGTAATATTCCATTTTATATATGTACCACATCTTCTTTATCCATTCATCTGTCGATGGGGATTTACGTTGCTTACATGACCTGGCTATTGTAAATAGTGCTGCATTGAACATTGGGGTGCATATGTCTTTTTGAATTATGGTTTTCTCTGGGTATATGCCCAGTAGTGGGATTGCTGGATCATATGGTAATTCTATTTTTAGTGTTTTAAGGAACCTCCATACTGTTCTCCATAGTGGATGTATCAATTCACATTCTCACCAACAATGCAAGAGGGTTCCCTTTTTCCACACGCTCTCCAGCGTTTGTTGTTTGTAGATTTTCTGATGATGCCCATTCTAACTGGTGTGAGGTGATACCTCATTGTAGTTTTGATTTGCATTTCTCTAATAATTAGTGACGTTGAGCAGCTTTTCATGTGCTTCTTGGCCATCTATATGTCTTCTTCGGAGAAATGTCTGTTTAGGTCTTCTGCCCATTTAGGGATTGGGTTGTTCGTTTCCTTAATATTGAGCTGCATGAGCTGTTTATATATTTTGGAGATTAATCCTTTGTCCATTGATTCGTTTGCAAATATTTTCTCCCATTCTGAGGGTTGTCTTTTCATCTTGTTTATGGTTTCCTTTGCTGTGCAAAAGCTTTGAAGTTTCATTAGGTCCTATTTGTTTACTTTTGTTTTTATTTGCATTACTCTAGGAGGTAGATCAAAAAAGATCTTGCTGTGATTTATGCCAAAGAGTGTTCTTCCTATGTTTTCCTCTAAGAGTTTTATAATGTCCGGTCTTACATTTAGGTCTCTTAACCATTTTGAGTTTATTTTTGTGTATGGTGTTAGGGAGTGTTCTAATTTCAGTCTTTTACATGTAGCTGTCCAGTTTTCCCAGCACCCCTTATTGAAGAGACTGTCTTTTCTCCGTTGTATATCCTAGCCTCCTTTGTCATAGATTAGTTGACCATAGGTGCGTGGGTTTATCTCTGGGCTTTCTATCTTGTTCCATTGATCTATGTATCTGTTTTTGTGCCAGTACCATATTGTCTTGATTGCTGTAGCTTTGTAGTATAGTCTGAAGCCAGGGAGTCTGATTCCTCCAGCTCTGTTTTTTTCCCTCAAGACTGCTTTGGCTATTCGGGGTCTTTTGTGTCTCCATACAAATTTTAAGGTTTTTTGTTCTAGTTCTGTAAAAAAGGCCATTGGTAATTTGATAGGGATTGCATTGAATCTGTAGATTGCTTTGGGTAGTATAGTCATTTTCGCAATATTGATTCTTCCAATCCAAGAACATGGTATATCTCTCCATCTGTTGGTATCATCTTTAATTTCTTTCCTCAGTGTCTTATAGTTTTCTGCATACAGGTCTTTTGTCTCCCTAGGTAGGTTTATCCCTAGGTATTTTATTCTTTTTGTTTCAAAGGTAAATGGGAGTGTTTCCTTAATTTCTCTTTCAGATTTTTCATCATTAGTGTATAGGAATGCAAGAGATTTCTGTGCATGAATTTTGTATCCTGCAACTTTACCAGATTCATTGATTAGCTCTAGTAGTTTTCTGGTGGAATTTTTAGGATTCTCTATGTATAGTATCACGTCATCTGCAAACAGTGACAGTTTTACTTCTTTTCCAATTTGTATTCCTTTTATTTCTTTTTCTTTTCTGATTGCCATGGCTAGGACTTCCAAAACTATGTTGAATAACAGTGGTGACAGTGGACATCCGTCTTGTTCCTCATCTTAGAGGAAATGCTTTCAGTTTTTCACCATTGAGAATGATGTTTGCTGTGGGTTTGTCATATATGGCCTTTATTATGTTGAGGTAGGTTCCCTCTATGCCCACTTTCCGGAGAGTTTTTATCATAATTGGTGTTGAATTTTGTCAAAAGCTTTTTCTGCATCTATTGAGATGATTGTATGGTTTTTATTCTTCAGTTTGTTAATATGGTGTATCACATTGATTGATTTGCGCATATTGAAGAATCCTTGCATCCCTGGGATAAATTCCACTTGATCATGGTGTATGATCCTTTTAATGTGCTGTTGGATTCTGTTTGCTAGTATTTTGTTGAGGATTTTCGCATCTATGTTCATCAGTGACATTGGCCTGTAGTTTTCTTTCTTTGTGACATCTTTGTCTGGTTTTGGTGTCAGGGTGATGGTGCCCTCATAGAATGTGTTTGGGAGTGTTCCTCTCTCTGATATATTTTGGAAGAGCTTGAGAAGGCTAGGTGTTAACTCTTCTCTAAATGTTTGATAGAGTTCACCTGTGAAGCCATCTGGTCCTGGGCTTTTGTTTGTTGGAAGATTTTAAATCACAGTTTCAATTTCATTATTTGTGATTGGTCTGTTCATATTTTCTATTTCCTCCTGGTTCAGTCTTGGAAGGTTATACCTTTCTAAGAATTTGTCCATTTCTTCCAGGTTGTCCATGTTATTGGCATAGAGTTGCTTGTAGTAGTCTCTTAGGATGCTTTGTATTTCTGCAGTGTCTGTTGTACCTTCTCCTTTTTCATTTCTAATTTTATTGATTTGAGTCCTCTCCCTCTTTTTCTTGATGAGTCTGGCTAATGGTTTATCAACCTTGTTTATCTTCTCAAAGAACCACCTTCTAGTTTTATTGATCTTTGCTATTGTTTTCTTTGTTTGTATTTCATTTATTTCTGATCTGATCTTTATGATTTCTTTCCTTCTGCTATCTTTGGGTTTTGTTTGTTCTTCTTTCTCTAGTTCTTTTAGGTGTAAGGTTAGATTGTTTATTTGAGATTTTTCTTGTTTCTTGAGGTAGGCTTGTATAGCTATAAACTTCTCTCTTAGAACTACTTTTGCTGCATCCCACAGATTTTGGATCATCGTGTTTTCATTGTCATTTGTCTCTAGGTATTTTTTGATTTCCTCTGTGATTTTTTCAGTGATCTCTTGGTTATTTAGTAATGCATTGTTTAGCCTCCATGTGTTTGTGTTTTTTACATTTTTTTCTCTGTAATTCATTTCTATTCTCATAGAGTTGTGGTCAGAAAAGATGCTTGATATGATTTAAATTTTCTTAAATTTACTGAGGCTTCATCTGTGTCTCAAGATGTGATCTATCCTGGAGAATGCTCCTTGCGCACTTGAGAAGAAAGTGTAATCTGCTGTTTTTGGATGGAATGCCCTATAAATATCAATTAAATCTTTCTGGTCTATTGTGTCATTTAAAGCTTCTGTTTCTTTATTTATTTTCATTTTGGATGATCTGTCCATTGGTGTAAGTGAGGTGTTAAAGTCCCCCACTATTATTGTGTTACTGTCGATTTCCTCTTTTATAGCTGTTGGCAGTTGCCTTATGTATTGAGGTGCTCCTTTGTTGGGTGCATATATAATTTTTCCATTTATCCCTTATCCCTTCATCCCCTCTCCCCCCTGTTTTTTCCTGTAAGTCCTCTCCCCTCCACTCATCTTCCAAAAAGTAGGTGTGGATATTTTGAAAAGGAAGCCTCTTTCTTACATGCAATGAATTTTGCCCACAATGGGCTAATTGCCAAAGCAGTTGGCCACCTGTGGGAGTAATTAGTCACTTGTCAGTCGTTCTGAAGTTAGTCAATTGCAGTTGCAATTTATTATACGCACAGTTTTGCATCCACAAATAACCCTGGCTGTTAAAACCACCCATGGAGAAAGAAAAGGTGGACAGAAACTTTTAAAAAGTTAGCATAATGCTTTACATTTATGAATGAGGCTTGGGTAACATTCAGCCCTATTCATTTTATCCCAATCCACAGAAACTGAAATTAGGGATACTGAAGAAAATGTATTCCAAAGTTGTCCTACTTGGAGAGGTGGGCTGGAGATATGATCATGTTTTCTTTGTAATTTTACTTGATAAAGTAAAAAAATAATTCTTGATCAGTTATATTAAGATTTTAACCTTCTATCGTACAGATGTATGTAATGTAAAATGAATCACTTTATGTTTAAGGTAAGCATAACAAGAACTTTGTTCTCATGGCTGAGCAGCAATGTGATAGCAGCCATTTTGGTTAACCATTGTGTGGTTAACTTGATTTACTGTTATGATTACATCCACAGAAGGTATTCTCCATTCTACTGATTAAATTTTATATATTTATCAATGGCTGCTATTATCAGTCATAATGCCAGGAAGTAAAGAGTATATAAAAAGATGAACAAAAGATAAATCAGGTAATTAATGTTTGTGTGTGTGTGTGGTGTATGTGTGTATGTTAGGAGCAGGAGAGTAAAAACTAGCATGTAAATATATCAGGATTCTCTTGGGTACAGGAAAAACAGAATCTCACCCAAGTTGCCTTAAACAATGAAGGATATTTCTTAGTATTTATTAGTTATTGAATTGAAATATTAAAAAATAAAGTGGGATAAATGTGAGACTTTTTTCCAGGAGCACAACACTGTCACCAAGGGACCCAGATTCTTTGCATTTCTCTGCTCTGCTTTCCGTAGTGCCTGCTTCATCCTGGTTCCCTGAGGCTGGTTCCCACCATGGCTCTTACAGAGAGGAACTGTTTTTCCCAGATGAACTGAGCAAATATCTCCTTGTGTGTCATTAACCCAGACTGAGTCATGTACTTGTTCCTAAATGAATCGGTGTGGCCAAGGGGATGGATGCACTAATTGACTTAAAGGCCAGTAGCCTAGTTCTAGAGACAACTCCATTTAAACAGCGTGAGTGGAAAATCTGAGACCTAGGTAGGTAGGAGGAGGAGGGAGATCGATGCTAGTAACAAAAACTGTCCACTACAGCAAATAACAATAATTCAAGTGCTGCAATAAGGTAGGAGCACAGTACAGAGTACTGTGTAAGGTGAGCTGGGTGTGGGTTGGCACTATTACTGCAGTAGTTATAGGTGTCATCAATGTGCATGTTCCTAGGATGCTAAAGAACAGAGCATATTTGAAGGACTTTGTAGCTTACCATGTTATTAGGAATTCTGTGGCCACCTACTTTATCAGTTAGCTCATGGAGGCTTTGCTTGACTTTTAGGCTATGACCCTTGTTTATGGAGAGAAAAAACTCTGAGACCTTCAGTGAGAAATCTGAAGGGAGAAAAAAATGTATGAATGTATACACAGTTGATCCTCATTATTTGCAGATTTAGTATTTGTGAATTTGTCTACTTGCTAAAATTTATTTGGAACCTCAAAATCAGTACTCGTGGTGCTTTCACGGTCATTTGCAGACATGTGCAGAGTGGTGAAAAATTTGAGTCATCTGAAGCCCACGTTCCCAGCTGGGGTCGAATGAGACGATGCTCTGCCTTCCTGTTTCAGCTCTCATGCTGTAAACATGTGTCCCTTTCACAGTCTATTTAGTGCCACGTTCTTCACATTTTCATGCCTTTTGTTGGTGATTTCACTGTTTAAAATGGCCCCCAAGCACAGTGCTGAAGTGCTGTCCAGTGTATCTAAATGCAAGAAGGCTGTGATGTGCCTTATGAGAAAATACATCTGTTAGGTAATCTGTGTTCAGGACTGAGTTATAATGCTGTTGGTTGTGAGTTCATTATTAATAAATCAACTATGTATTAAAATAAGGTGTCTTTAAACTGAGACACACATAAAATAAAGTTAGGTACTGATTGGTTGATGAAAAGGATGTGACCAGAGGCTCTCAGGAACTCAGCCTTCTTATTTCCCTAGGAGCAATGGGTTTGGTATTCACTAATTCGGTGTTCACAGCGACTTTATAGAATATAACTTCTGCAAGTAATGAGAATCGACTGTATATGTGTGACTGCATTCAAACAAATGAAGAAAATATCTTGGTGCTATATCCAGGCAAGGATTCAACCACAGAATTCTAGTATGTAAAGGGATAAATCCTTTATTTTTAATTCCTGTTAGTTAAAAGGAAAGAGTTCAGAGTTTCTAAGTAGTCCATTTGAGGAGGCATATCCAATCTATCTGCAAGTTACATTTCTCTCCACCTGGACTCTTCCACCTACCTCCTCTCTACCTTCTCTGAAATGATAGGCCATGACTTACAGGCTTCAGCTGACTATAGCTTCAGCCTCATTCACAGGATGTAATAAACAATAACATGTGGTGAAATCTGCTGTCTTGTCAAAGACCACATTTGTTATCTTCCTCTCCCTAATGCCCCCAAACCAAATGTCACAAAACTTTGAGCTGCCCCAGGAGATCGTGAGTTGAGACCCACTAAGTAAATCGTGATGGGTAGGGTGAGGAGGTGTCTTCTGCATCTAGGGCTCTGCTTGCATCATTCCATTTGACTTTTGTTTCGCTCAAGCTTGGGGCTGTGTTGCCAGCAGCAAGTATGCTGACTGAAAACTGTCACAACAGCGATCATTACAATCTGGGAGTTGAGTTTGACTAGAACATATGTCTTCAATTTTAATAGCTCAGCTTCCCAGATGCCCTAAAGGAGAATATTGCCTGAGAAGGAGCTTTTCATGTAAGAATAATTTGTGTTAAGTAGCTCAGTGATCTGTTTGTTAGGTTAGAGCTGACAGTTTGTTTATATTTCTAAAGGGGTATGATGAATGGGGGAGAAGTTGATGCTAATTAGCCTAAATTGTTCCTAAGAATGTAGAGGGCTTTGCCAGTTTCATTGTTTCTGTTTCTTTGCACATTTTAAATAATTGAATGGAGCTCAGACCATTCATCATAATTTCAGGCAAGATGGAAATAAATGAATTTAGCACGGGTCTGCATGTGTAATGGAAGATGTCACTTTAAAGGGCAATTAGATAAGACATCAACTTGGGGCTAATGCAGACTAGTCTAATCCATTTGCATAAAAATATCAAACATGAACGTTTTCATTTACTCCATTAATTATCTCTGTCATCATAGGAGGATATAGTCCTTCTTTTTGAAAATCCATCTATGTCCATTAAAGAGGTAGTGCTGTGTTATAAAATTTGGGCTCAGGCTTATGGACAAAAGATCTGTGGCCATCTCGCTAAGAAAGTACCCCCCCTCCCCCCCACCCCGATGTCATCAAATGCCTCTAAGAAACCTGTTTGATGGTGGACTCAGTGCCTGCCCAGGTAGATAATGAAAAAGGCAGCAGAGAAACATTTTTGAAACTTGGGATTCATATAATAGTATGAATTCCCCAGTAAGAGCTAATGTACAAGTGGGGGAATATTTTCATTATTTCTGAAGAGTTCTCATATATTTATTTCTCATGTATGCTGGGTTACACAGTGATATGATGCTAAGCCTATGATGTAACTTCCTATCTGAGTTGATCCAGCATTTCCTCTGGGTAATAAGGTTAACATAAATGGATTATTTTGTAAGAGTGTAGGAAAATATATATGTTTTGTTAACACACATTTTGAGAGTTAAAATAAGAAAAAATGAAACTAAATTTAGAAAAGCCTGTGATTTTTTTCAACCTTTTAATCCTCATTGGAGGCCATTCTTTTTTAATTTATGCACATAAAATACCACAGGAAGAGATGGTATAAATTTGTGGACTGTGGAGAATGAGTGAACATTTTTGAATCAGGATCTTTAAAAGGGGTGAAATTTGAGTATGATTAAGTTAGGAAAAAGCCTCGCTTACGGCGGAAGTCGGAGACTCTGTATACATTATGGGCATGTCATGGCTTTTAAAAAGTTATGTTAGACTTCTATACAAATTGTGAAGGAATTTGTATAACCCCAAACAAAATTCTGTGTGGTTCTGAACTTTACAAAGTTGAAAAAAAAGAGAGAAATAATGCTGGTTATTATTCTGATCAGGAGCAAACCTTACTGTCGGTGGGCTAGTTGCTTGTACTGCCTGGGTGTTTTCTTGGTCACTAGTTTTCTCGGAAGGAAATGATCCTAGGGCTATGCTAACCATGTTTGTGCATATATGCCCTATAATTGGCATTTATTAAGGAGACCTTCAGTTTGATGGATGACTGTCAGAGCCGACCCTGCTGGCTTTGAAGAGAGTTGACTTTGCCGAGTTTTCTTACATTAACTCATTAGAACTCTGCACTGCTTCAACCCGCTCTTTGTTTACTTTCTTATAATTAAGCTTTTTGAACAATTGATTTTCAGAGACTTGGCAGGGACCCATTCCCAACTCGGAGACTTTGCCTGACAGAAAAGTATGCAAGAGAACAAATATTCAAAATAAGAACCCGTGACTATTGAAAGTAAGGTTTTTGTACTCTCTTTAGTTAGCTGCCCAGTTAATGAATTGCTTTTAAACATAAAATGGTTTATTAATTATCTTTATTTCATTAACTGCATTATTCCTCTACTTAAAAAATAAGTGAGTCCTACAAAAGCAACAGCTGTAGAAATATTTTCAAACCAGGGTATTTAAAATTAGAGCTTGTATGTATTATGATATTTTAGCAACAATGTAAGCAAATAATTAGGAAATAATTAGGAAAACAAAAGGCCATCTGAATTTAAAGATACATTTTCAAGAGAAAAAACGCATTATACATGCATTTAAACATTTGATTGTGAATAACCAATACGTCCAATTGTGTTTTTACTTTTACAACATGAAAATCCCCAAAGCTGTGATGACACGTTTAAAGTTAAAACTGGTATTTCACTTTCTCTTTTGAAACTCCAAAGAAAGTACACATGAAAATGCTGAAAACGAGGATCTTTTCCAATATGCATTGGTGAGACAAACCGTATTTCCTCTAGGCTTGATATCCCCCTCTCACACTATCTGGAGAGGCACAGAATGGTGATGTGGTGTTTGGTGTGTGCATTTTGAAATATTTTCAGTTGATAACTATAAAAACTAAACACTTGAGGAGAAAGGATGTGCTTTTACAAAAAGCAAACATGGTTGGAGAGTTTTGCACTAGGATTTCAGACTCACTCATGGTTGTCTTTTTTCAGACTTGTTATAACTAGTTGATGAGGTGATTATCTGTGAGGTCTGTTTACCGAAGATGGAGGCTTGATGAGTAGGTGCATTCATCACGTTGTCCCAATATCTAGATGAGTGAGAAAGGAAAATAAAGAATGAATGAGGAAGGAAAAATAAACAGCATCTATTTATGAAAATGAAGACCATGCTGGGTCATAATTTACAGGCAGCTCTCTAAGTAATGGGCTCTTAAAGTAATTTTATGGGGAGTGCTACTGTAAAACTGTACTAGGTCACTTGACTGGTGTTCTCAGAGGGAGAGGGAAAATGAAACTTGGTTGTTTTCAGGTCACAGATAATTCAACTTTCCTTATTCTCTAAAAGGAACTTGAGGTAGCAGAAAATAGTTAGACTTCTTTGCCAATAAAGACAGCCTTTTAAGTTTAGTGATGAAGTTGATTCATTTGTATTTCATTCAGATGATGGAAAATACAAGTAATTGGCTCCCTTTTTGGTCCACGATGTTCAGTTAATGTATTCACAGTTATTACTAGATTAAAAAAATGAATTCACAGGTCAAAACTTCTTTTATTGTGAAGGAAACTGGCAGTCATTAAAAACAGTTTAATGAGGAAATATGTGACTGTTTAAGAAAAGCGTCTAGTCTAAATTTAGCAGGAGGGCCATGGATCCTTTTCCTACCAGGCTGCAACAGTATTAGAAAATAGTCTTCCATCTTTTAGACTTCTGCATAAATTTTCACTTCAGAAAGTCATTACTTTAGCTGCACAAATAAAATATAATTTTACATGGAAAGCCTGAAGCTAAAGTAAAGTCTTCCTACTAATTTTATATTAAAATGTGTGAAATTATGTTTTAAACTTTTACTTGATATGTAAGTGGTAACTAAGACTTTAATTTTAAGTGCTTTTTCCTTTCAGCCTAAAAACAATAATTAGCACTTATTGATGGTTCCTATGTAACAAGCCCAGTTCTAAGTACCCCACATGGTTAACATTTAGTCCTCACAGCCCCTTGAGTTGGGTGCTATTATTATCTTCACTTTAAAGGTTATTAAACTGAGGTATAGAGAGGATAAGTAACTTGGACAATGTCACACAGCTAGTAAACGGTAGATTGGGGATTTGAACAGAGGCATCCTGACTCCAGATTCAAGGCTCTTAACCACTCTGCAATGCAGTCCTTAGTTTGTTTAAGTAGCTGAAATCTATACATAAACATCTAAATTCACCAAATTTATTATTCAAAAGACTTTTGGAATGGTATTCCAAAGAATATTTCATTAGTTTAGAAACCTCTTCTAGAAGGAATATTATGTTAATATACCTATGCACATAGTAATATCCTTTTTTCTTAACTTTCGTATCCTGGCACATGACTAACAAAAGGGCTATAGGCTTAAAAGTGTGGTCAAGTTTATACCACTTGTGGTTGTCGCATTTTGGGAGGGACAGGATTTGACCTATGGCCTACCCAAGCAGTTGTAATATTGAGCCATATCATAACAGCGTTCTGCATTATTTTAAAACACAACCATTATTTTGAAAAGGAGATAAAGAAACAACAGTAAAAAAAAAAAAACTAGTCTCCAAGAAGCAGTTTCTATAAAAATTTGTCAAGTTTTCAGAAGTAAGTGTTTTGAAGTCTGTTTAACAAAGTCCAGCAATATTTAGTTTCAATAAAGGAGGCTGGTTTTTATCACTGGAGTGGAGTAATGAATTCTGGGATAATCTAAGCTGATTAAGTGTTAAAAAATTATGGGGTTTTTTTTGTAACTTTAAGAAAGTGACATTGCAAAGTTGAGTGAATTACAGCTCATAAACCTCGTTGAAGAGAATTCAAAGGTATAAAATACAGTGCATAATTTTTTTTTGGATTTCAAACTCCTAGACAAAGAGATTTTGATCGTCCAGACATCTCTGAATTATCTAGCAGAATACAATGTCCATATAGGAAATACTCTGATGAGGAAACGGGTGAGAATCAACATTTTCATCTCAAAGTAAAAAAACAGAAAGTGTGCACAAAGATAAAACTTATTTGAAGAAATTTAAGCAGTAGATAAAATTTTTAGTGTTTATATATTCACCAAAACTGATTGAATGTGTTCTGTGGATTGAGTATACAGGAGTGAGCAAGACAGAGGGGCACTAACGTTCTAGCAAAGGAGACAGGAATAAATAAGTAATATAATGTCAGATAATCATAAGAGTTATAAAGAATGTAAAGCTGAATAAGGGGATAGAAAGTGATGTCATTTGGGGACATGGAGCGGTTTCTATTTTAAATAGAGTGGTTAGGGAAGGCTTCCCTGAGATTCCTTTTGAACAAAAATCTAAACAATAATACAGAGCAACAGTGGCATTTCTAGTATATTTGTCACCTGGGATAAATAATTTAACATTTCTCTCCTCTTTAGACAAAATTGTTTTCAGTAATATTCTTGCAATGAAAGAATGATAATAATGGCCAGAAAAAAACAACAATGAAAAAAAGTTACTGAACTTCAGGTATTATCATGCCAGTAACAAAATTATTTTAAAAAATAGAATAAACATACTGTACAAAAAAGGGGGTGGAAGTAATTGATTAGTACTTTTTATCACATCATTTTTTTTATAAAAAGGGGAAAATAACATAATTACATCATATGCGGTTTGCACTGTTTCACTATTTTAAATCTTTTTTTTTGGAACAGCTTTATTGAGATACACATGCTGTAAAATTCACCTATTTAAATTGTATAATTCAGTGGTTTTTAGTAAACACATAGAGTTGTGCAGTTATCATCACAATCAATTTTAGAACATTTTCATCACCCCAAAAGAAAAACCCCACACTCTTTATCAATCACCTCTTGTTTCCCCATATGACCACTCCTTCCCCCCAGTGCTAGGAAATGACGAATCCACTTTCTGGGTCTATAGATTTGCTTGTTTTGGACATTTCATATAAATGGAATCATAAATATGTTCTCATTTGTGCCCAGTTTCTTTTATTTTGCATCATGTTTTTAATGTTCATCTGTGTCATAGCATTTATCAATACTTCATTCCTTTATTGCTGAATAATATTCCGTTGCATGGATATACCATATTTTATTTATCTATTCATCAGTTGGTGGACATTTGGGTTGTATCTACAGTTTTTCTATTATGAATAATGTTGTTATGAACACTGTGCAAGATTTTATTTGAACATATGTTTATATTTTGGGGGTTATATTCCTAGCAGTGCAATTACCAGGTCATATGACAATTCTATGTTAAATCTTCTGAAGAACCATCAGACTGTTTTCCAAAGTGGCTGCATCATTTTACATCCCCAGCAGTAATGTATGAAGGGTCTAACTTCTCCAACACTCCTTGCCAATGCATGTTATTATCTAAAATTTTGATTCTGTCCATCTTTGTGGGTGTGAGGTGGTGGTTTATGGTGATTTTGATTTGCATTTCCCTGATGGCTAATGATGCTAAACATCTTTTCATTTTCTTATTGGCTATGTGTATATTTTCTTTGCCCATTAAAAATTTTTTAAAATTTATTTTAAAAAATTTAATATAATTTTAAAGGTTACTTTCCATTTATAGTTATTACAGAATATTAGCTATATTCCCCATGTTGTGCAACACATCCTAGAGCCTATCTTACACCCAATAGTTTGTACCTTTTACTTCCCACTCCTAATTGCCCTCTCCCCACACTGGTAACCACTAGTTTGTTTTCTATATCTGTGAGTCTGCTTCTTTTTTATTATATTCACTAGTTTGTTGTATTTTTTTAGATTCCACACATAAGTGATATCATATAGTATTTGTCTTTCTCTGTCTGACTTATTTCACTTAGCATAAACCTTCCAAGTCCATCCATGTTGGTATGAATGGCTAGATTTTGTTCTTTTTTATGGCTGAGTGGTATTCCATTGCATATGTATACCGCATCTTTATCCATTCATCTGTTGATGGACACTTAGGTAGCTTCCATATCTTGGCAATTGTAAATAATGCTGCTAGGAACATTTGGGATGCATGTATCTTTTTGAATTGGTGTTTTTGCTTTTTTTGGATATATACCCAGGAGTGGAATTGCTGGGTCATATGGTAGTTATATTTTTAGTTTTTTGAGAAACCTCCATAGAAAAAGAACTGTTTTCCACAGTTCTTTGCCCATTTTTTGTTGCTTTGTCTTTTTATTATTTAGTTGTAAGAATTCTTTATATATTCTACATATGTCCTTTATTAGATTTATGATTTGCAAATATTTTCTCACATGCTACGGCTTGTCTTTTCATTTTCTTTTTTTTTCTTTTTCTTTTTGGCTGTTTCGGGTCTTAGTTGTGGCACATGGGCTTCTCTCTAGTTGTGGTGCATGGGCTTCAGAGCACATGGACTCAGTAGTTGTGGGATGTGAGCTCTCTAGTTGTGGCGCACGGGCTCCAGAGTGTGCAGGCTCAGTAGTTGTGGTGCATGGGCTCTCTAGTTGTGGCATGCATGCTCAGTAGTTGTGGCACACGGGCTTAGTTGCCCCCTAGCGTGTGGTATTTTAGTTCACTGACCAGGGATGGAATCCGCGTCCCCTGCATTGGAAGGCGGATTCTTAACTACTGGACCAGCAGGGAAGTCCCATCTTTTCATTTTCTTGATGGTTTCCTTTGAAGCACAAAAGTTTTTAATTTTGATAAAGTCCAATTTCTATTTTTCTTTTGTTGTTTGTGCTGTTGGTATTATCTAAAAACTATGGCCTAATCCAAGATCACAAAGATTTACATCTATTTCTTTTTCTGAAAGTCTTATAGTTTCAGGTCTTACATTTGGGTCTTTGGTACATTTTGAGTTGATATGAGATGGGGGTCCAACTTTATTCTTTTGCATGTGGATATCCAGTTGTCCTAACACCATGTGTTGAAAAGACTTTTTCCCCCCATTGAATTGTTTTGGCAATTTTGTTGAAAATTAATTGATTGTAAACGTGAGCATTTATTTCTGGACTCTCAATTATATTCCACTGACATATGTGACTGTCTTTATGCCAGTACCACACTGCCTTGATTACTGTATCTTTGCAGTGAGTTTTTAAGTTGAGAAATGTGATCTTCCAACTGTTCTTCTTTTTGAAGACTGTTTTGGCTGCCCTGGCCCCCTTGAATTTCCCTATGTTTAAAATCTTTACTACAAATCAAAATTCCAAGAAGGCAAATAAGATGACAGAATTGAAGTAAGTCAAGTTCTATGTCTTCATCTTTACAGTCACTTCCACAATTTATTTCAAATCTACTGTTTAAATTAAGAAATATGTAGTACAAGCAAACAAATGTTTGTAGTAACAAACGTTAAAAATATGTAGTTACTACAAATATGTAGTAACATATAAAGGGGTTGTGTAGTAACACATAGTTTATCCCAAATAAACTATGACTATTCTGAAACTGTTGGGAATTTACTCTTCAGATGAATGCAAGCTGAATATCTGTGTTTGTGTCTGTTGGGGGCCACCTGTATACCTGAGAGTTCTCCATATTAACTTCTCTGTAGAATACAATGTTTATTAAAGGACAAGTAACAAAATATTTTGGGTGGGAGCAGTATTTTATCACTAACATTGTTTAAAATCGCTGGTGCATGGTGATACATAAAAAGTAGACTGACTTTTAGTTGGCTTTACTGTTATTTTAAAATTCTCAAAATTGCCTGTATGCTGTGCTCCACCAGCCCACACTTGGGATGCTACTGAGGAGGAGCAAATCATTCTGAGATCTAGAGGAAGAGCTGCCCTGGAAGGGGGAACAGAAACGTTAAGGCCTTGAATGAGTTTGAGATCTTTAAGGAACTGAAAGAAGGCCATTATTGTAGCTAAAGAATAGAAGTGGGGGTGAGTGGTAGAGCATGTGAGGTTGGAGAGACTGGCAGCCAGGGCAAGTAGTATCTTATTGCTGGGACTACCATGTGACTTGTGGTCTGACCTGTAGCACTTCTGAGAGTGAACGAGGCCACTGTTAATTATATCATGACTACTGTTAATTAATGGGATTTTTGACTTGGTTTGAATTTCAGATTTCTTGGCTACCAACAAGGTGAGCTTGGCAAGTTAAATATTCTTTCCGTAGCTCTTTTCTTCATCTAGTAAAATAAGGATTATAATAATCCCTGCTTCATATGAGTGTTGTGAAGAGTTAATGGGATAAAGCACTTGCATTGTGTCTAGCAGTATGATAAGCACTTAGCATATGTTATTATTATAGTTAGGAAGAAGATAATTCTCATTAGATAAAACTATGAACGTGTTTTAGGTGCTGCATTGTGAATCAGCTCTAGAAGTATATACCTACAACTGTATACCCTAGAACAGTGTATCAGTGCCTGGCATGTAGCAGGCTCTTAATACTTGTTGACTGAATAAGCGAATTTTGAATCCACTTAATAGTACTGTGTGGACTGAAAGACTGATTTCCATCCTGTTACACCTCTTTTACTCTTAGAGCCTACCTTACCTGCTGATAAGTATAAGAATAAGAAACATAAGCATAAGAAAATAAGAAAACATAAGCATAAGAAAATCCTGCCTCACAGCTGCAAACAATTTGATGTATTAAGCCAGTTAGGATAGATTTAAACTTGAAATTGATGAGACAGTTACATTGGGAGTTTCCTGGTGTTTGGGTATACAATGAACTTTAAACTTATTAGACTATCTTCAAATAGAGGTAGTTGTAGAATTATATACTTTAAAATTAGTTTTATTTAGGTTGTTGTGCCAAATTATTGCTGAGTTAAACACAGAGTTACAAAATGCACTTTATTCACTACCACAGAAGAAATACTTCAAAAAATGACAACACTAATTTCTATAGGAAAAATAATAGACCAAATTACTGTAAAGAGAGGCCTACAGAACGGGACCTACTAATATCAGATATGAATGGTTTCTGTTTTGTCCAGTGGCTGTGTGATTGCCACAGCACGAAGTAGGTACTTGAGTGTGGGTGGGGAAAGGAAGAAGGAAGGGAACTAAAATTTTTGAATACCTATTATGGGCTAGGTACTTATGTGCTAGGAGATATGCATGTACTAATTTGTGGCTCAGAACCATCATGCGAGGCAGGTATCATCACTCTCTTTTCACTTCTGAGGACTGAAGCTTTAAAAAGACAAAAAAGAGAAATAAGTGGGCCAAATTTCTTGTCCAGGTGTCCCTATAAAACCCATTCTCTTTTTTTACCACTACCTTTGGAAAGGGCACTTATATAGAAAGTCGCTATGTGGTTTTCCAGAAAAGTTGCTGCATTGTCATAGTTTCCTGGCTCGTTACTAACAACCTTAGATACTGAAGAGATTCTAGTATGGTAATTGAATAGGATTATTCTTGATAAGCCTTTATGTTTAGCCAGCGTTGATCTAATTCATTCCATAGTTTTCTATACAGTATCTTACTTTATATAATTTACAATGCTGGGATTTGAACCATCTGTCGTTGAAGTTCAGAATTAAGGAGACCACTGAAAATGTTTTAATTTTTAATTGTTACTATATTTCATCACGTAAGCAATATAGTTACAAAACTGTTAAGCCAGTAGTGATTTTGGCTTCATAATGTAGTCTTCTATCAGTAAGTCTTAAGAATAAATAAGACAATAAGAAATTCCTGTTTGATGTAACACTTGGGAGACAGGGACCATTTATTTGGAGATGCTCATATTGATAGACAGCAACAAGGAGCAGAACATTATAAGTGGACTGAGTGCTGGTCGTGAGGCAAGACCACTGCAGCTGGCATGCCTTTTGTTTGGATCATGTCTTCTGACCCAACTTTGGCACAATTGTGTCATTTTGCACGCTGTATCACTAACATTGCATCTTCTGTCAGTTAAACTATTGTAAGAGGTTATATCTGATGTTTTATCTAACATCAGGAGGAAACATACCCAAGGGTTAGAGAGAGTTAAAATGGCCCTTAAAAAAAAAAAAACCCTTCTAATTTAGGTATCATTGTAATGCCTGTATAAACCCATGATTTTTCTCATGTTCTCAAGGTTGAAAAAGTTCACAAAAGCACCTTACTGGCAACATGGTCAGGGTCTCAGTGTGTCATTGGTAGTTACTATCAATTAGACTCTGGGGATGGCTAAAATATTCCTCCAGCTTAATAGCATCTTGAATAACCCCCCACCTTTCTCTAAACTAGGTGACAGGATGAAGGAGAATAAATGGAGGTAGTAAATAACCATTTAACCACTTTATTTGTTTATTTTCCTCACAACTTTTGGATTAGCCAAAGGCAAACATGTCTTTGGGTCTGGCTAAGCTTAGATGACCCTGCTACTATCCTGTTAACTAGGCAAAATGTGGGGCAAGTGATGCCTATAAATTCTAAGAGATGTCTTGATTATGGAGCATCCTGAATCTTAATTTCTATCTGGGATGGCTCATACTTCCTCTGTGGTGAATGAACCAGTCACTGATAAGTATATAGCAGGTCATGTGGCCTGTTGTGCCAGTAAAGAAAGAAATATATACATAAGTACATTCATTTGTTCAAAGAGTATTTATTAAATACCTCCCAAGTACCAGGTGCTGAGTAGTAATTAATAAGACAAACGTGGTCCCTGTCCTCACGGAGAGTACAGTAATGTGGAGGAGACATGCACACAATTAAATAGTATGCGATGAGTATTGCACTAGAAGTTTGGGTGTTTTACAAGCACAGCTGGGACCTTAATCTATTTTAGATCAAAGAAGTGTGTCCCTAAGAAATTGACATTTGGGTTAAGGATAGGCAGTGAGAACTGCATGTTCCAACTGAAAGCATGGCAGGTTCTAGGGACTAAAAGATGCTCAGTGTGACTGGAAGGGGAAGTGAAACCTCATCAGTGGAGAAGTAGGCGTAGGCTAGACAGTAAGAGTCTTTCAAGTTAAGATGTTTAGACTTGACTGGAAGGATAATGAGAAATTATTGATGGATTTTATGTCTGGCGTGTCATGATCGGATTTGTGTTTGATGAGGATCATTTCAAGAAGGATTACCCCGAGGGCTGTGTGGAGGGTAAATGAATCGGATAGGAGTAAGGTTAGTGGTAAGGAGACCGGTTAGGATGCTGTTTCAGGAAAATTCGTCAGAGATAACAATGACTTAGGATGATGGTAGAGATGGAGATAAAGGATATTAAAGTGATATTGGGGAGGCAGATTGACGGGATGTGATCATTAGTTAGAGGAGACAGAAGAGTCAAAGAGATCCTTGGATTAATTATTTGGGCTACCTGGGTAGACACTAAAGTCAAGGAATGCAGAGGAAAACTTAGAGAAGAAAGAAGGGCAGTCAGTTCACTTCTGAACGTGATGCACTGGAGGGCTTATGAGATACCAAGTAGGCTGTTGTTCATTAGGCAGTTAGATAAGCGGGTCCAAAGAGCAGCAGATCTGGACTGAGATAAAATATGAGGGTGACCAGTACATGGATGCTAACTGAGGCTCTGCAAGTCAATACAGTTACTCAAAGTGCCTGGAATGAGAACAGAGGGCCTGTGACTGAGCCCTCAGAGAAACACTGACATTGAAAGGATCTTTTTCAAAGTGATGATTTAAAGATAATATTAGATGAGAACATCTTAAAAATGTTTTTAAAGAAAAGAGGAAGGCTTGCAAGCCTGAGAGTTGCCTTTCTTTTTCAGAACTGATTTCCCGTTTACTTGCACCTCAAGTGAAGTCATACAAATTCCAAATCAGAGTCTCTTCTGTTGTGGTTAAATTGATTCTTGAACACAAACCATTTTAAAACATGCAATGAAAAAAATGAGGAATAAAGGAAAACCAAAACATCAAATTATCCATGGCTAAAACTTTTGAATTTAGCGCATAATCAAAGCAACCATAAAAAGCAGTGTTGCCAATATTCAGTGAGGGCCAAAGAAGGACCTTGCTTCCTTTCCCTTTTTTCACTGCTGACATGCAGTATCTTTCCATTTTTAAAATCCTTTAGAGATTTGGATCTCTTTGTATTCTCTCCCATCTTGATCTCACAGGTGTGTGGCTGAAACCAAGAATAATGGCTCCCAACCTGCTCTTTAACTGCTTGTAAAGGACCTTTGAGTAATTGGCAAAGCCACTCTTTCTTTTTATGTGGACAAACCCATGTCCACAAAACTTTGATTTTTGGTAAGATTGTAGTGGAACTCTTCCTCCTTCTTAAACACATGGTGGACCTATTCCTTATCCTGACATATCATGCAACTTTGTTTCTGTTTCCCCCCCTGGGGAAGATAATGTGGTTTACATTCTTTCAGAACTCCTGGACACCAAGAATGTTGAGGTCAGCCCAACTGGGGAAGTGAAGGAAAGAATGTCAGCTAACCCAGCGGTGAAACCTCAGGAGCGTGCTCCATAAAGCCCATTTCTCCCTGTTTTTCTTTTTTCCCTTTTGTATATTAACCACAAATAACCCATAGCCTTCAAATCAGCTTCACAAGAAGCCACCAATAAATGTTTAAACCATCTCAACAAGGTTTCCAAGAAAGTCTTGAATGAAATTGTGTTTGTATGATGAGCAATGTGTCAGCTTTCTTTTTTTTTTTACCCATGGTCTCCTGTTGATGCAAAATTTTCTGAAATCTCAAATTTTAAGAAATCAGGAAATGTAGCAGAAGGAATGGTTGTATTTCTCTAAAGTAACTACTTTTAAATGAAATAAATGAATGCTTAGTTGGACAGGGAAAGGTCAAGGACTGAGAGACTTACACGCCCTCCAAAATAATTGGATATTAGTGTGTTTTATGGGCAACTCTCACTGAGTATAGAGAAATATCTTTCTTTAAAAAATTTAGAAAACATTTCTAAAATGTCTTTGGATTTAAGTTCTTTTAATTTGGGAAGAAGGAAAGCAAAGCCCGGTGGAGTAGATTAACATTGAGGGTGTTGTTCCCGGCAGATTTTAGTGGTTTTTTTTTTTTTGGTCAAAACCTGTATATTTAACTGAATATTACATTAATACTTTCATTTAGATTTGGGCAAAACACACAAACATACTCAAATATACACACATATGTAAAAGTACTTTCTTTTCCTTTAGGAAATATTTTTAATACTATCCAGCAAAGATTGTGAATGGCATGTAAATAACCAGTGTTGGATGGTATGAGAAAGAATAATACCAGGTTTTGAGTATTTTTATAGAGGGATCTGCTCCTTGTACACCTGGTCTTTCTTCTGAGGCATATTTCCATGTACTGTGTTACATGTTCAAAAATTCCTTTGTTATTCATTCCACAGAAATTTCCATGGGTTCATAGATTGTGCCTGGGTGTGTAACGTAGTGTGAAGATAGTCAAGTAAAGGAATAGACAAAGGGAAAGCAAAGTAATTCACTTGAAATCCACAGACCTTTACAATGCTGAAAAGTAAGTAAAAGCAGATGTTGTAAAGTTTAGAAAATCAAGACATTATTTTCCTGTTTCCATTGAATTTTTTCTAAACATATTATAAATAAGCTTTGAAGTAATACAAAGTCCTCTGTTTGTTTTGCTGATAGCATCTTTTGTAAAAAAACTTTATCAATGCTTGTTTAAGTTATAGACTAAATGATATCTCAGTTGGTGAAAGAACTGACTGTATCTCCTGGCAAATACAATGCTGCAATGCTGAAATTACTTACAATGTCTGAGTCACTTAGATATATTGTTGATTAGATCTTTGAGGTTTAATGTTAAACAGCTCAGATATGTTGCTATCAGAGCACAAACATGGAACCCCAATATTTCATTATTCATACAGTTTACATTTAATTTTATATTTTATGAAGACTTTATTTTACTCTGTAATAGAGAGAACCTACTCTATGAATCTTTGGAATTATTCTGAAGAAGGTGGGCTAGGAATTTGAAAATAAGGCTATTTATGCCACTCTCCTCCTTTCTACTATTCTCTAATGCAGACTCTTATTCAACTTTTAAAAGTCTTACAATGTGGGGCCTCTCTGGTGGCGCAGTGGTTGAGAGTCCGCCTGCCGATGCAGGGCACATGGGTTCATGCCCCGGTCCGGGAGGATCCCACATGCCGCGGAGCAGCTAGGCCCGTGAGCCATGGCCGCTGAGCCTGCATGTCCGGAGCCTGTGCTCCGCAACGGGAGAGGCCACAACAGTGAGAGGCCCACGTACCACAAAAAAAAAAGTCTTACAATGTGGTCTCTAGATATGAAGGCCATTTCAAATGAACTGTCATTTTTCAGATTTGCTTCTAAAACTTAATACCTAAAAGAGCCCAGGGGAGAGCTCATTGCCAGAGCAAGGTGTTTGCCAGATCAGGGAAGTTCCAGGACAGGTGCCCATCTTCACACGCTCCTGCTGGCCCTCATCATTTGGAGTCACTGAATGTCTTTCAGCTGTTAGAGCATGTCCCAGGCTCAAAACAGCATCCCTGCTGAGGATATTTTCAGGGTCTAAGCCAATTCTGGAACTCACTGGCTGCTAAAATATGGAACGAGGGAAATCAGTTTCTATCAACGACATAAACCGTCATCTGTCTGTTATTACCCATTCAGCTGGGTCACATATGACTCAATAATCAAATTACCACCCTATATATCTTAAATCTGTACGTTCATTTGACCACCATATGGACATGGGAAAACAAAAATAATTTAGGCTGTTCTCTTTATTTTGTTTCTTTTAAATGTGTTTTCTCTGTATATATAAGTAAAATGCCTGTAAAATTTTGAAAATTATATAATATAAAAAGCTAAAATCTCCAGTGGTGGCCTCCCCTCCTCCCCATCACTTGACATGTATTATTAACAGTTTGGTATGTATCAACCACTTAATCATTAATGGAACTTTCTATTGTTAATACTTTGCTAATGCAATTTTGGCCTTTTAAAATTAATTTAAGTGGAAAATTAGGATCAATCAATAAAAAAACTTCAAAGGTAGATAAAATTTAAGGGGGAAAAATAAAGCAATTTTGTTTGTTTTGTTATTTATGCTTCAACTTTTTTCAAGAAGCATTTGAAACAGCTTACAATACAAACTAGGGCAAAGGAAAATACAACCAAGAACCATTCATAAAGTGTGAATTAGAGAAAGAAAGGAGAAATATTCAGAGAAAAGGGGAATGTTAAGTCAAGAAGTTGGAGTGGTAGAAAGCTGTACTGTTTGATAAAAAACATTGCACAAGGTTTCAAAGTGGTCTTCCCAGTTCTTACTGGGATGCAAAAGGAAACCAGTTCCTTTGAGAGGAATTTGCATAGGAATCCATCTATGGTCAAAACATGATCCTCACAGGGTCTATGTGATTAACAGTGCTACTTTCAGGTAGGGACAGTGCCTCACAGAACTTTGTGTTTCTAGGACCTAGCACCATGCTGTCCAATAGCAGACCCTAAACACATTTTACACAACAATAAATGAATGAAGCAGTGAATGAAGCAATGAGAGAGTGACCACAGTACTTGTTAGCAGTTTATTTATAATGCACATGTGTTCCACCTATGATTGTTCTTTGTTATTGTCTCATCACCCATTAAATTCAAAAGCATAATGTTCAGTGCATTCTTTTTTTTTTAAACAAGTATTATCGAGTGCCTAGTGGCACAGTTTTAGGAGCTGTAAATACTGAACTGTTTAAGACAGTTTGTGCTCTCACAGAGCTTGTAATCAAGTGGGGCAGATAGATAAGTAAAATAAAAAAAACAGCTACAATGTAGATAATCAAATAGTTAAGTTCAGGATGCTGTGAGAGCCCATAGGAAGCATTGCTAATGCAGACCAAGGAAATGGGGGAGTCAAAATCCTTTACAGGCAACACAGTGCTGCAGGATGTGTACAGAGAGACACGGTTGAGGTATAGCTTCCTTGTGATCTGGCCTAAAATAAGTATAACACTTGGGCGCTTGAGTGGTTAACATATACCATCCTCTTGACTATCAGATGTTTCAGGCAGGATTTGACAGTAACAGAATGGTTAAAGTTCTTTTAATTCTTCAAAATTGAGATTATTAGCAAGTATCTGAGGAAGAGATATCCTTCACTTTAGACTGAAGGACAGAGCCACGTGAAGCATTAGGTAACATGTATTGTTGTAAACTCTGATGTCTCCATTAGGTCTCAGCATGAAATGGCACACTTAAAAGGCATAATTGAAGAGAGATTAACAGAAGAACTATTGAAAAAGTTGGGTACATTTAAGGAACCAACAGGGGAGAGTGCTGCACCAGGGCCTGGCAACAGTGGGAAACCATTACCAGCCCTGGCCATAGCTGAAGCAGGAGGAGAAGGCTGCTTTAGAGGATCTGTGGCCTTAACCAACAGAAACAATTCTAAGCCAGGTTTGGAGAGGAGAGAGCTGGGGAAAGAAATATTCAACCCTCTCTCCCCTCTTGCCTTTGAATTCTTGTAGGTACCTCCCTTTAGTTGAACCTAACTGGATGCCAGAAGGCAAAAAGGGAGTACAGTTGATGCAGTCCTTAGAAATTAGTCTCCTGGGAAAAAGGTGGAGAAGAGAGGATGTAGAGGGGCAAATGAAGAATATCTAGCACAACTGAGGATCCTGATTTCTAATTCCACTATGGAGAGCTGTCCAATTTCATTCAATAACGGATATAAAGCATATGTTAGGAAATAGAGAAAACATTGATTTCAACCCTAGAAAAGAGTACCAAGACATTAGAAACAACCATCTTTGTTGTAGAAAACACTTTTTCTTTTTGATGCGTTTGAGATAGTTTATTTTTGGCAATGCTACAGAAAACATTAAAGATTGATCCATTAAGTATTAAGTTGTCTTTGGAGTAATATTTCTTTCTTCTTTCCTTTTTTTCTAATGTAAGATGCTGCCTGACTGATTTGGACTGAGGTGAACTTTTCTTATTTTCTAAAGTAAGATGCTGCCTGACTGATTTGGACAGAGGTGAACTGGGGAGATAAGGAGACTGGTTCTCAAGAGAATTGAAGAGTAGATTTCTGAGCCTCTTTCTAGAGCTTTCTGGGGCTTTTGTATCTCAGATGCACAAAGGGTTTTTTTTTTTTTTTTTTTTTTTTAAGTGGAAGAAAGGCAGGAGGTGATTTGGACACTACAGATGTTTTTCAAGAGTATATAAGTCTAGAGAAATGATTAAGTTCCATGGTCAACCAATGATTGATGTGTTCCCGGGAGGCCACCCTGGGTTATGCTCAAATCAGACAGGTCAGCACTTAATCTTGAACTGATGCCAGAGTGCACAGTAACAGAGCATTTAACCTGGACACTAAGAGATCCTGTTGGCTTCAGGAACAATGCCAGGAGAGAGCCTGGGTAGCAGGGGCAGGCTGTACAGAATCAACCTTGGAACCAAGCTCAAGGGTAGTGCCTTGTCCCAGGACTAAGTTGTCACATGTGTATATGTTTTTTATTATTATTGTTATTATTTTTGGTATTGAAAGACAATATATCTGATGGTGAGTGTGCTTTCTACACATGAATGTGTGACTGAAAGGACTACTTCATAAGCAGTGGTTCTTTTAAGCCTGCTAGACAGTCTCCTGACTTCTTATTTTAAGTGATATTTCCAGAAACTGTTCTCCTTATGACTCTTGCTCTTTGGTTTGCAGTCAACCAGAAGCCTTACCTCAAATAAAACCCTGCTTGTCCCCTACTTCTGACCGAGTGTGGGAGGCTGCTGACAGTGATGCAATTTCCCAAAATTCACTAATTTGAAGCTGCCTTTAGGACAGCCTGTGGAAATCAGAGCATGGGGCCTGGATGAAGAGTGTTCTCAGAATTTGGGATTGGTCTGAGAAAAATATGAAAATGAAAATACTATATTTCACAGATTTTAACATACATTATTCCCCCCTACACTTTAACATCTCTGAAACCCGGGTGTATTTTATAATTGCATTTTCCTGCTGCCGCATAAAACAATGGTGCATTCGATGATTGATGGACTCTTAGAGTCTTTGAAAAACTGAACCTTGAAAGGATGTCTGTAAAAATAATTGGGGTATTTCTCTATCTTGAGTGATGGGAATGTATCTCTGGCACTAGAATATAACCGAAAAAGGCAGAAACCTAGTTAATTACTAGTAACCTAGTAATAATTTTGCAACGATTACCAAAAATACTGAATTAAGAAACATTCTGAAGCTGCATTCTGACTCACAGTCTGTTCCATTTATAAGGACTTTAATGGGTAGGGGATAGAAAGATGGCTGCATGTGAGCCAGGCATTTATCTTCTTTTGTATAAAGTAATTGGAAAGGAATTGTCTACCTGGAGTTTATATTTAAAAGGGAATTGGAAATTGCTAACTTATAACTGTTTGTCTGGCATTGTCCAGGTCTCTGAAAAATAGTATCTGATGGACACAAGTTGTCTGTATCACTGTAATGATAGTGATATATTATGCAGTAGGATTAATTTAGAATACTTTTACATTTTCATCAATACCATGTAAACATCTTTGCTTTTATTCTATACTTGCCAAGAAACCTTCTGAATTAGCTTTCCAGGGGATTTATGCCCTTGAAGATCTATTGGATGTTTTATAAATGGGTAATCACTTTGGAATGTGGCTTAATATGAGCACAAATGGGCAAATATCCTAGTATCTTTCTTCTTTCTCTTTTGTATGGTCACTGTACTTTAGCTTGTCTTATAAAATTATTTGAAAATTGTGCTTTCAAGGAAACTCTTGCTGTTTCAGAGCCTTATGTGAAGAGGCCTTATCCTGGAAAAATTGATGTGACAGCTTGTCCAGTGAGGAAGGTAGCCCAGAATTAAGAGGAGGTGAACCTGACAAGGGCATCTTGCTTCTCACCTCTGCACCCTATCTTCACTGACAAACACCATTTCACCCAAAGCCCTTCTTGATTCCAGTGTGGTGGTATGTGGTGATTCCACAAGTGTCTTAATCATTTCCAGGCGTGCTTATAAATTGTTTTAGAATAAACAATCTCTCTTTGTACCTCATTATGCACTGTACCAGGAACATGGTGTGCAGTTCTGGTCAGCAGCCCTCAACAAAGACATGATTAAAGTGAGCAGGTCCAGAGAAAGTTAACTAACATGGGTGAAAGAGTAGGCTTCTATATTGATTAATTAGCTTAAATTGGTGAATTCATTCACTCAATATTTTTCTGTGTGTAGCATAAAAGGAGGAGGGCTCTATTTACAAAGGAAGAAGGTTGAGATAGAGGATATGATTAAAATCTATAAAATTATGAAAGCTATGCTTTCTCATTTATTGAATTCTGGTATACTAGAACTCAGAGCACTCTCAGAAACTTAAAAGAGGTCTACAATGAGTAGAAACTTGTGGAAAGCATTATCCGAGGATGTGGTGCAGATTGAAAATATAAACAGATTTATTAAAAGTTTAGATAAGCTCATGAATAACAGATTGGGGAAACAATGACACTTTGGGGTATGTCCACAACTCTTGAAGGAGATCAGACATACTCTTCTATTATACGTCCCTTGGTATGCCCATCAAGAAGGAATATCATGCTGAATGGGCCGTGGGGAAGATATATATTACAGTTGGATTAGGCAGGTAAGACAACTGCAAAAATGTGGGAAAAACTGGACTCATTAAATTATCCAGGTTCCAAAGACATGTAAATAAAATAACTGCATGTGAATTCTAGGACATTAGTGGTGGAAAGCCTCTGTGAAAGAGTATACTTTGTACACTAGGAGCATCTGATCTTTGTTATCAGAGGAGCGAACAATAATGTGCATATGTTGGACACAGGCAGAATTAGGGATCATGTAACCTTCTGTTTCATAGACCACCATGTTGCTTGTGTCAAGCCTCTTTCTGCAGAGAACCAAGGTTTTGTCTGCAATTAATGCATAATAAATGAGACCCAGCTATATATATAAAAAAAGAAGTGAAAATTTCCTTTAAGCTCTATCCTTTTAAAATGTTCCTGGAAGGGGGCCTCTATTCTTTTATTTAAAACAAAACTGGAAATGTGGTAGAAATATTTTTGTAGTAATTTTTTTGCAAATAAATTTTATTGGCCTTCTTTGTTGTCTCTCCCAGTATGAATTAGTTCCTTACATGATTTACTTCTGTTTTCAACAAAGAAGGCTGAAACCAATTTAAATTAAAACAGCCTGCAGTTCTATTAGGATGCATGTGGTACTGTTTCTCACCTTCTATCTTCATTGATGATAATAATGTATTTTTTCTTTTACCAATTTGCTGGCATGTTTTAAAAGGACATCTCCACATGTGTTCATAAGCACATATTTGTACACGCATGAGGGACAGAGGCATATAAAAATTATGAGGGTATAATCTATTATTGCCACTGATACTCACAACCAAGTTATGCTCTCAGCACTTTATCTTATGAGATGATGGATAAATATAGATGCTCTTGAAAACCATATCCTTGAGTCTCAAAAAATGATCAACTAATATGATCATACAGTTAAGTATTATAAAAAGTTATATGAGAAGTACCTTAAGTTTTTTTTTAAAGACTTGAATTGCTTGATTTAGCTCCTAATGTTTTGGTAGTCTCAAAAATTATAGGAAAATGTAACACTGTGTTTATAGCTCTTTTTCGGCTGTACTATTTCGTTATGGCCTTTTTATGTCTTTTACATGGGGTATACCTGTTAGGTGTCAATAAGAAGTCAATGCCTATCCAATATATTTTTCAACTGAGGACCATCATTTGTAACTGAACAGGCAAATAAATTACAGTGAATATTAGCATCTGGAAGCATTTTTCCAGGCAAGTGACTAATGACTTTAAATCAATTAACACAGTTAAATCACATCTAAAATTTGATAGTACTAAATGATTTCAGTATAGCTATGTGATACAAATATACAAGATATATTAATATCAAAGAATGCAACCAAAACTGAAAGAGCAAAACATATATAACTCTTTCTGACACATTCATTTAATGAAAATCTACTGCAGGTAAAATCATCATATCTTAATTTGTTATAGTGCTTTTACAGTTTAAGACATACTTTATTACACATTATTTTATTTGGCCCACAAAGAACTCTGTGTGAATTATCACTCCTACTTTATAGACAAGGAAACTGGTCTCAGAGAAAGCACTTTAATCAACATCACAAAAAAAATCTCCTGGGCTTCCCTGGTGGCGCAGCGGTTGAGAGTCCGCCTGCCGATGCAGGGGACACGGGTTCGTGCCCCGGTCCGGGAAGATTCCACATGCCGCGGAGCAGCTGGGCCCGTGAGCCATGGCCGCTGAGCCTGCGCGTCCGGAGCCTGTGCTCCACAACGGGAGAGGCCACAACAGTGAGAGGCCCGTGTACACCAAAAAAAAAAATCTCCTAATGTCTGATCTCCTCTATTCCTTTTACCACATGTCAGCTAGAGTGACCTTTCTCCTGCTTAAAATCCTTTGAAGACTTTGCATTGTCTGTATGTTTCTGTCCACAGCGTAGTGACTTATGAGCCTGTGCCTCTCCTGTGCCTGCCCATGTTCAAGCCAAAGGTTTGGAAACTTTTTCTGTAAGGCACCAGGTAGCAAATGTTTTAGACGTCATGGGCTATACAACTATTGTTGTAGCATGAAATCAGTCATAGGTTATATGCAAACAAATGCCCTCTAAGATTACTTTCCTTGAAGTATATTCTTTTAAAATTCCTTTATCTTTGGTCTACTGGAGGAAAAAATCTCTTTATTTGCCTGAAAACATCTTTATAATAAAGATACTTTTGCTGTATATAGAATTCTATTTTGGGGCTTTTCTCTCAACACATTGAAGTTGTATTGTAATTCCACTGTCTTTTGAATTTCAGTTTTGTTTTTGTGAAGTCAGCTGTCAAATTGCTGCTCTTTTGGAAGTAATCTGTTCTTTTTTCCTCTGTCTACTTTCACTTTTTTGGTGTAATGCAGTTTTACTATGATGTTCCTTTAGGTGTATTTTATTTTATTTTATTTTATTCATTGTGATTCATGAATTTGGATTGGTGGCTTTTATCACTTCTAAAAAAATGTCAGTCATTACTTCTTCAATTTTGTCCCTGTTCCTGCCTCATTATTTTTCTCCTGTCTTTCTGGAACTCCAGTTAAACATATGTTTGCCCTTATTCCTTAGCCCATGTATCCTAACCTCTCTTATAGTTCCATTTTTTTCCACTATGATGCATTCTGAAAAATTTCCTTTTCCCTACTTTCTAGTGTACTAATTTTCCCCTTATCTATGTCTAGATTGCAGTTGTATCCATTCACTGAGATTCATTTTTAACCTTTTCATTTAGAAATAACCTTCAAACATTTAAAACATATGAATAAGTTGAAAGAATAAAAACAGTGCAAAGAACATCTGTAAACTCTTTGCCCAGACAGGCTTATTATCAAGATTTTACTCCATTTGTTTCATCATTTGTGCTCTGTTTATGTATAATTTTATATATTATATAAATTATAGGTAATAATTTTTATACAGTTATACATATATACATATATGTATGTGTATATATGTAAATAATTTTTTTCTGAAGCATTTGGGGGTAAGTTACATTCATCATGGGCCTTTACCCCAATTACTTCACTGTTTATTTATGAAGAATAAGGGTGTTTTCATGTAACTATAGTAAAGTTATCAATTTCAATAAATTTTTACATGGTTAATTTAAATTCAACAATTAGAAAGTATTGGTACAGGGCTTTTGTCTAATCTCCTGCTGTATTACATTTTTCAGTTGACTCTAGAGTGTTTTTTTATAGCATTTTTTCCCCCTCCACTTTAGTGTTCAGTCTAGAGTCAGGTATTGTATTCACTTGTCATGTCTGTTAAGCCTCCTTTAACCTGGAACATTTCCTTAGCCTTTCTTTGTCTTTTATGATATTTATATTTTAGAAGACTATAGCCCCATGCCCACCTTTTATAGAGTATTCCTAACTTGGGGTTTGTCTGATGTTCCCTCATGATTAGAGTCAGGTTATGCATTCTTGGCAAGAATACTACATCTGTGATGCTGTGTCTTTCTCAGGGTATCATATCTGTAGGTGGTGATAGTAATTTTGATCAATCAGTTAATTTATCTGATTTCTCCACTGTATAATTACTTTTTTCCCTCTCTTGCAACTAATAAGTAGTTTGTGGGGTAACACTTTAAGATCATACAAATATCCTCCCTCTGGGAGGGGTAAATGGGGAGTTGCTGTTCAGTGGGTATAAGATTTAAGTTATGCAGGATTAATAAGTTCTAGAGATCTGCTGTACAACATTGTGCCTACAGCTAATTATATCATATTGTAGACTTAAAAATTAAGAGGGTAAATCTCATGTTAAGTGTTCTAACATCAATTAAAAACTAAACCCTATGTCTGGAGAAGATAATACAATCAAGTAAATAAGTTAGCTGTGCATGCAAAAACAGACAAAAACAGTAAACCCAAATAGATTGCTTTTTATCAAAATCTCCCCCTAGATTTAGCAATCACTAATGATTCTTGCCTGATCTAATCTTTACTGCAATTGTTGCAAAAACATTTTAAATTAATTTTATTTTTCAATAGTAAAAGATCTATTCTTTTCAAATTTTCTAAGGGTACATTTTGATATTTTCCTTTCCCTTTTAAACTTTATTCTACATTTTCCTTATTTCTTTCAATATACTAGTAGGAATAACTGTTTTATAATATATGTCCAATGATTTAATGTCTAAAGTCTTTGAAAATCTATTTTTGCACTTTACTGTTTCTGCTGGTTCTTGCTCATGGTACCTTTCTTTAAGTGATGTGAATTTGGTCTTCACATTTATTCAAGGGCCATCTTATGGTTGCAACTTCTCAGGGACTTTCCCCCCAGTCTGCTCAGCAAAGACATGTTTCTTTATAGTCCTCTGGGGTTGGGGATGGGATAGGGTACATTTACTTGTAGTTCACCCTTTCCTTTGAGGATATAGCCATTTGGGGAAACAGCAGAATGTAGGCATTTCTTTGATTTGTCTCCCCACCTTAAAGGACCTGAGCTTTGATTTCATTTCTCCTCACCCCAAGAGGTCTACAAATAAAAACTCAGAGTTACCTAATTGACAAATGTCCTGGAGCAAAAGCAACTCCAGAGCTCTGCTCACCTCTCCGAGTCCTGCTTCACTTAGATTTTAGCCTGGTTATTGTATACTCATCAGCTTTTTAATGGGTTTAAGATGTTTTTCTGCATTATCTAATATTGTTTTCAGTGGGAAGACTGGTTTGAATAACCTAAGCTGCAATATTCCCCCATGCTATAATCTCTACATTGAGTGTTTTTCTTCATCAGTTCAAGTGTCACCTCCTTCATAAAGACTTCCCTGAACAAATCCCTCTCCCAAGCTACAATAGATTATTCTCTTACTCCAGTTTGCCTTCCTGTCTGTCTTTCCCAAAGAGACTATGAGTTCTTTGGGAGCAGGTACCATATCTTGTTCATTTTTGTATCCTCAGGACCTCGTATTGTGACTGGTAGATAATAGGCCCATAATAGATGTTTGTCAAATGAGTGAATGAAAGCAGATCCAACTTTCCTCTGGACCGTACTCTTTGAGAACTGGTGTGTCTTATTTGTCTTTGTGTTCCCAGTGCTTAGTATAGTGTCTGTCACATAGTAGGTGTCTAATAACTATTTGTTGACAGAACTTTTTTGTCACCCTGGAATTGAGATAGGCTATGGGACAGAATGACCAGTGCAGTATACTAGTATACTAGGTCAGGGTACCCAAGCAGGTTAATTCATAGAATGGGGTGTTGGTGATGGTGGTAGCAATGGTGGTAGAAATACTGTGAGTCCTGAAAGGATACAATCTGGTTTATCTAGCCAAACAGAAGCAAATTTGGAATGTTTGGGGATTTATAATTCACAGTTGTTCAGAGATACAGGCTAGGGAAGAAGATCCAGATAGAAGTCATAGTTCAAACAACTCCAGTACTAGAAAGTTAGGTGGTGACTCTTAATGGCACAAGTGGAGGTGGTTTCAGGAAAGGTCTTCGTTGGCTTGCATTCTGGTCTTGAGACTTGATTGTTGTATGTGACTCTTGTGTGTATTGAGCAACACATGGGCTGCTCTTTAGGGTAAGGCAAACTTCTTTTGGGTTAGCTATTGCATCGAGGACTAAATTCTCTGGAGAAAGATTTTACTTTCACCAGGCCTGCTTTTAAGACTTCAGAATTTGGCTCCTTCTAGCCTGATTCATCTGTCACCTTTCCAATAAGTGCCAGTAGAGCTGAAGTGTCCCAAAATCCTAGGAGTAATTGCTGCTCCTAGCCCTCCCTACATAACAAATTCCCCAATTTGTGCCTTTGCACAAATTTTCCCATTCCAGTATGCCTTTCTTTGTATCTACTCAGGGTTCAAGGCCCAACTAAAATTCCACCTCTGCTTAGCTACCCTCTCTATTATCCAGCCCATTGACTAGACTCCTATAAACTTATCTGAACCCTCAACATTCTGCATTTAATTATATTCAGTTTTGTCATGCTTCTTGATTATTTCACAAGGGTTACTCCTCTTTCCCAATCTTGATTGTTGACTCCTTAAAGACTATTGTATTCACCCTGGTGGGCCATTCATTTCTCAAGAAATACTTTTTGACCTGTTGAGTATAGACAGGGAGCATCCCCATACCTCTCAAATCCTCTGTCCTGTATGTGATAACATCCAGAGAAACATCCCAGAAAATTCTAGGAGTTGGATTGAATAGAGGGTCCTTTTTGTTTTGTTTTATAATCTTTGTTTTACAAATATATGAGAGTAGATTATGTGGTTTGCTCAGCTTTAGGCATTTAGAGATTTAAGTTTGGGAGTGGCACAGCTGGAATTATAGTATAAGAATGATGACTGCCGTTTAGGACTTATTCTCCTGACTTTTCTGTGAGAACACAGGCATAGCATCATTTACCCTATAATAGGTAGTGTACCATGGGGATGTGGTATTGTTTTCCTTTCCTGACTTTCAGTGTCTATAGAATTTGGTTTAAATCAACACATTGGTGAAAGTTATACCAATTGGATTTGTTTAATCCATATGTAGTTAAAATTAAAGAATCACCAAAACAAAGTGTTTCATTACTTCTGTTCTGTTTACAGGTTCTTTTTAGTGTTTTATTTAGACTGTCACAGCTACTCTGTACATGGCAAGAGCTATCAGTGGATTATTGTACATGGGGTTTCTACAGGGGGGCCATGGTGTTCGGACCATTTTCCCATGGAAGGCTCTGCCAGCCCTTACTGTGCCCTGGTGCTTTAAGTCTTCTTGTGGAGGTGGCCTCCCCTTAGGCGGTCATTCTGAAGAGCCTTTCAAGAACCTGAAATGTTGCCATTGGAGCGTTTCCCAGAAGGAAATTGAACCACAATTTTTTTGAAGTTCAGGGAACTCTCTACCAGGAGTATGTCATGTGTCTAGACATATTCTGATGTGTTTTTCATTACAATAATGCAATAACATGGGCTGCACCAAATGATAGGGTAAATTCATTAAGACTGTTTTCTTGTCCATTTCTTTCAAAACACTCAGCAAAAAGGACACTATGAACTATGAACTACCTATATGTAGCATCTCCCTTCTTTTCCCCTCTAATCTCTTTGTACTTAATTTTTTCTCTCCCTTTTCTTTTTTTTTTTTGCTTCTCACTTTTCTCTGAATAGAAAAGTAAGAGTTTATCACTTCTACTGTATTTCTCAGATGATTAGAGATTTAAAAATTTGTCCTGAACTAATAGAGAGCCAGGGAATTACAAATAAGTCAGCAGTTGCATAAGGGAGGGAATGAAATTTAACTAAGGAAATTGGGATCTCTGCTGCCATGAAGAAAATAAATGAGACAATGTAGAATCATTATAAGAAGACTGGGTGGTCTACAAGAAAGAGGGCAGATTGTGCAAACTGACATTTGAGGAATCGGCCTGAATGTTGTTGCTTGGGACCAGCGCTGTTCATTGGTGTCATAGCGAAATGTGCTTTATTTGTCGAACACTCGAGGAGCCCTGGCAGACAAGGGAGGCTCTGAAATACAGGAGGGCTTAACCTTCTTGTCTCTGAGGTGTGCTTCGTATTTAGAATGGAAAGTTCAGGGACCCTTACCCGAAGAATCTCCCTGGAATCCCAACCGGACTGTCCCTATTCCAGAAGCATCAGAGCGCACCTGCAGGGAGAGGGCTTCTCTTCCAGCCACCTGCATTCACTTCCTTGTGCGAACTGTGGTTCCAGAGATGGTTACCACCCTCTCCCAGCTTCAGCTTACAGCAAGAAGTAGGGGCTCTATTGGGCAAAACATCCCCTGGCTCAGGTTGCTCTTTGTGGTTTGGATTTCTGGTACCATTGTCTTAACCCACTGAACTTCCTAGCTTCTGGGCTCTCTCCCTCTTTCATGTCCAGGATTCCTTTGCTTCTCCTCACCTTGTCTAACTTGCTGAATTCTATTCTCTGTTTTTATTTCTGACCACAAGTAACCATATTTGCCCATGTAGTTGTTTCCTGTTTTCTAAATGTCGGGGAACTCAGAACCTCTATTCCAAGGTTGCAAACTGGTGGGCCATGGGCCAAGCCTGACCTGCATTTATGTTTTGTTTGCCACATCTAGAGTTTATTGGCATCGTGTGTGTGTTTTATTTGAATCAGTTGCTAATATTTTCAGAATTGAAAGCTTTCATGTTAAAATCTGGATTTCTGATGTCCCATGAAAAATTGAAAGATTTGGCAACTAATGCCTGGAACGGTGTATGTTTCTCCCATTAGTTCCCCGTAGTTCCCACCGTTTCCTCTTTTTCTCACGGTTATTATTATTTTTTAAGGTAGTGGAGTTAAGAGAGAAATGAAATATTTTCTTTTATCCCAGTGTTTTTAAATGTTTTCCTAACAAGATATCCTTCAATCTTGTTAGCTTCCCTATCCCCTTAAAAGCATTGACTTTGTGACCACTCCTTAGGCCTTGCTGGAGTGGAGCTTCCTAGGTGTTGGCCCCAAGTATGGATCCAGAACTGTTGCTTGGTGCTCCTCTAGTTTTGACTGGGACTCTGCCAGTGCCCTTACCTGGATATCCCAGACTAGTTAATGGCTATACCTTGGGGTGGCAGTATTGGAAGATGTCATGTTCCATCCACACGGGACCCTGTTTATGTTTGTCAACTCTGTGAATACTTCCATTATAGAAGATGATGCTTGCAGGTTCTGCCTTTGTGGTCATTTTCTCCCAGTAGCAAGCACCAAAAAATCTATTCCTCGTGCTTTGTCTTTTTGCTATTTTGTTTGTTTCAGTTAACCTATCCCAAATGGAGTTGTAGCTATTTTTAAAAATACAGTTCTGGGAATTCCCTGGCGGTCCAGGGGTTAGGACTCTTTGCTTTCACTGTCTAGGGGCCTAGGGCCCGGGTTCAATCCCTGGTTAGGGAACTAAGATCCCACAAGCTGTGCAGTGCAGCCGAAAAAAAAAAATGTGATTCTACTTCATATAATTCTATATGTAACTTCCATATGTCATCTGGAGGCCCAGCCTAGAAACAATAAGCCTTGTCTTAGAAGGAGGGGAAGAATAATTTGAGTGATAATATATATCACAGTAACATACTGAAAGATACTATCATGTAATAGTTAACCACTACATAATAGTTAATAGCACAGACTTTGGAGCCAGACTCTTTGGATTCATATTCATATCTGTCACTGTCTAGCTGTGTGTAGCTGTGGACAAGTTACTTAACCTTTTGACTCAGTTTCTTCATCTGTAATGTAGTGATGATAGTAACAGTATATACTTCATAGGGTTGCTCTCCTAGGGTTAAAAGCTGTTATTTATAAAATGTCTGCCACTTAATAAATACTCTATAAATGTTGGCTGTTACTGTTATTTGAACATCTCCTGTGTGATAGGCTCTTGTGTCAGATACAAAGATAAATAAGACATGATCCTTACCCTGAAGAAGCTGATGGTTTAATATATGAGAATATAATAAATAATGGTAATATAGTATGAGCGTAACCACAGATACATTGAAGTTAGAATAGTGATCAGGGAGGGAGGGACTCCTATCTGGAGAGGTCATGGAAGGCTTCATGGAGATATTTAACCTTTCTTGAGAGAAGAATTTTAGGGACAGGGAAGGAGTTGCCACCAGTTCAGATACCATGTACATTGGTCTGACCCAAGAGTGCAAGGCCAAGCAAGGCTCTCAGGAGCAGACTGACAACTGGTGCCAGTCTGTACATTCCTCTGAGTGGAAAAGAATCAGTCTCCCAGATCAACTATCAGCTTTAGCAAAACTTGACCACAAATGTGACAGGCCCTCAAAAGATCTTGCTATGGCCTTTAAACTCTGATGTCCCCCAAATCCAATCAGTATTTCAGATATTGTTACAATGCACAGAGCATCTATCTAGTCCAGGTAATGCTCCTTCTTACCAGACAAACAGAATCCAAGTACCCTAAAACTGGAAGCGGTCTTAGACATCATCTGGCCCAATCCCTTCCTCTTACAGCTGAGAATATTAAAACTCATGAAGGAAAAGTAACCTTTATAAAATGATTGATTACCATATCTGACATGCCTGGACCCAAAGTAAGTATTGAGATGCCTTTATTATTTCATATTATTTCACATAAGTGATATAAAACAAAGATTGCCACTGAAGGTCTGCTTTAACAGTTGCATACACAAGTTGGTCAAATGAGTTATATCTTTGCCAATTTAAAGTCTACCGAAAGAGTGGGGATCACCCTAATGGTAGTAAAGATATAAGGGCTTCGTTAGGTACTAAGGATTGTGTTTTTCATCATTAAATTTCTGGCATTTAATACTTACTTGCTGAATTGATTTCAACAGATTTAATTGAACAGTAAGTATGGAGAATAATTTGCCATTTTTATGCTTTAATCATTTTTCAAATAATTTAATAACATTTTGAAAGTTTTATATGAATAGACTGTAGTTCTACTGTGCTTTGAATATGGGAAAGTTCTGGCTATAGGATCTCATGAACACATTCCAAATTCAAAATTGCATGGATATGATCATTGCTGTGTGGGTAGAAAGCTGTTCATATGCCAAACATAAAAATGAAACCATTCCAGGCACTATGAGGGTTAGGCTGAAGGTTCATCTGTGCAATCTGTATGGGTATCTGGGTCCTCAATGTTAATTTGTTAAGATATCAGTGTTCTAGATCTTAATATGCATATGTTGTTAAAATGGAAAATGCACTCAAAATACTGAAGGAAGCATCCACTAACAAGATAGAACTAAAAATCCAGGAATAAAATATTTTACCAAAGGAAAGCTTTTACTTGTATGAAAACTCAAGTTTACATAAAAAGTGACAACAATGTAATCATCATTAGAAAGAAAAAAGGAGAGTAAGATTGGGTTTACTTCCAATTGTCCATAAGTATTCACTAGAATCAGTCAATGCTGTAAGCCTTTTATTTTATTTTATTTTTTATTTATTTTTTTTTTTTTGTGGTACGCGGGCCTCTCACTGCCGTGGCCTCTCCCGCTGCGGAGCACAGGCTCCGGACGCGCAGGCCCAGCAGCCATGGCTCACAGGCCCAGCCGCTCCGCGGCATATGGGATCCTCCCAGACCGGGGCACGAACCCGTATCCCCTGCATCGGCAGGCGGACTCCCAACCACTGCGCCACCAGGGAGGCCCATGTAAGCCTTTTATTTTTAAAGGATTATTATATTTTATCTTATTGTTGCTAATGTCTATTGATTTAACTGGGAGAATTTAACAAGATTTTCAGATCCAGTAACTTTTTGGCTGAGGCTATGAAAAGGGAGCTAGAAAAATCAAAGGAAACTGCACAGTTTGTATGAATATCCTCCATTTATAACAATTTTTCCTTTTTCTAGCTGAACTTGCTGAAACTTTCCTAACTTAAATTTATCATAAAATTGACTGGCCAGAAGAAAAAAATACTTTATAAAGGACAACTAACTCAGGACACACCTGGAATACTGCTTTAGTTTCCAACTGTCATTGTATCACAGATGAAAGCAAAACAAAATTGTTTTTTAAAAAATGAGCTGGGCTGAAGAATGTCAAGACTGAAAAAGCTACAAATAGTTAGGGAGCCCATGACTAAAGAGAGGTTATTGTAGCCATGTATACATATTTGAAAGTTCTAAATCCAAAGGGAAGAAAATGGTATTGCGTTACTTTAGATATAATGGTAACAATTTAGAGGAGTATTTACATTAAATCTCAATTAAAAAAATAATGAATTTGTGAAATCTGTCTTAAATGGTCTTTTACTTTCTCTTGAGATATGGTTAAAAAATCCAACTCTTAGTGTGTGGAAATTTATTTAAATGCTTCCACGGAGGGAAGTTTTTTTGTTATTGAGCTGCATGAGCTGCTTATAAATTTTGGAGATTAATCCTTTGTCAGTTGCTTCATTTGCAAATATTTTCTCCCATTCTGAGGGTTCTCTTTTGGTCTTGTTTATGGTTTCCTTTGCTGTGCAAAAGCTTTTAAGTTTCATTAGGTCCCATGTGTTTATTTTTGTCTTTATTTCCATTTCTCTAGGAGGTGGGTCAAAAAGGATCTTGCTGTGATTTATGTCATAGAGTGTTCTGCCTATGTTGTCCTCTAAGAGTTTGATAGTGTCTGGCCTTACATTTAGGTCTTTAATCCATTTTGAGCTTATTTTTGTGTATGGTGTTAGGGAGTGATCGAATCTCATACTTTTACATGTCCCTCTCCAGTTTTCCCAACACCACTTATTGAAGAGACTGTCCTTTCTCCACTGTACATTCCTGCCTCCTTTATCAAAGATAAGGTGACCATATGTCCGTGGGTTTATCTCTGGGCTTTCTATCCTGTTCCATTGATCTATCTTTCTGTTTCTGTGCCAGTACCATACTGTCTTGATTACTGCAGCTTTGTAGTATAGTCTGAAGTCAGGGAGCCTGATTCCTCCAGCTCCATTTTTCGTTCTCAAGATTGCTTTGGCTATTCGGGGTCTTTTGTGTTTCCATACAAATTGTGAAATTTTTTGTTCTAGTTCTGTGAAAAATGCCAGTGGTATTTTGATAGGGATTGCATTGAATCTGTAGATTGCTTTGGGTAGTAGAGTCATTTTCACAATGTTGATTCTTCCAATCCAAGAACATGGTACATCTCTCCATCTATTTGTATCATCTTTAATTTCTTTCATCAGTGTCTTATAATTTTCTGCATACAGGTCTTTTGTCTCCTTAGGTAGGTTTATTCCTAGATATTTTATTCTTTTTGTTGCAATGGTAAATGGGAGTGTTTCCTTGATTTCACTTTCAGATTTTTCATCATTAGTATATAGGAATGCCAGAGATTTCTGTGCATTAATTTTGTATCCTGCAACTTTACCAAATTCATTGATTAGCTCTAGTAGTTTTCTGGTAGCATCTTTAGGATTCTCTATGTATAGTGTCATGTCATCTGCAAACAGTGACAGCTTTACTTCTTCTTTTCCAATTTGGATTCCTTTTATTTGCTTTTCTTCTCTGATTGCTGTGGCTAAAACTTCCAAAACTATGTTGAATAAGAGTGGTGAGAGTGGGCAACCTTGTCTTGTTCCTGATCTTAGTGGAAATGGTTTCAGTTTTTCACCATTGAGGACGATGCTGGCTGTGGGTTTGTCATATATGGCCTTTATTATGTTGAGGAAAGTTCCCTCTATGCCTACTTTCTGCAGGGTTTTTATCATGAACGGGTGTTGAATTTTGTCGAAAGCTTTCTCTGCATCTATTGAGATGATCATATGGTTTTTCTCCTTCAATTTGTTAATATGGTGTATCACGTTGATTGATTTGCGTATATTGAAGAATCCTTGCATTCCTGGGATAAACCCCACTTGATCATGGTGTATGATCCTTTTAATGTGCTGTTGGATTCTGTTTGCTAGTATTTTGTTGAGGATTTTTGCATCTATGTTCATCAGTGATATTGGCCTGTAGTTTTCTTTCTTTGTGACATCCTTGTCTGGTTTTGGTATCAAGGTGATGGTGGCCTCGTAGAATGAGTTTGGGAGTGTTCCTCCCTCTGCTATATTTTGGAAGAGTTTGAGAAGGATAGGCGTTAGCTCTTCTCTAAATGCTTGATAGAATTCGCCTGTGAAGCCATCTGGTCCTGGGCTTTTGTTTGTTGGAAGATTTTTTATCACAGTTTCAATTTCAGTGCTTGTGATTGGTCTGTTCATATGTTCTATTTCTTCCTGATTCAGTCTTGGCAGGTTGTGCATTTCTAAGAATTTGTCCATTTCTTCCAGGTTGTCCATTTTATTGGCATAGAGTTGCTTATAGTAATCTCTCACGATCTTTTGTATTTCTGCAGTGTCAGTTGTTACTTCTCCTTTTTCATTTCTAATTCTATTGATTTGAGTCTTCTCCCTTTTTTTCTTGATGAGTCTGGCTAATGGTTTATCAATTTTGTTTATCTTCTCAAAGAACCAGCTTTTAGTTTTATTGATCTTTGCTATTGTTTCCTTCATTTCTTTTTCATTTATTTCTGATCTGATTTTTATGATTTCTTTCCTTCTGCTAACTTTGGGATGTTTTTGTTCTTCTTTCTCTAATTGCTTTAGGTGCAAGGTTAGGTTGTTTAGTCGAGATATTTCCTGTTTCTTAAGGTGGGATTGTATTGCTATAAACTTCCCTCTTAGAACTGCTTTTGCTGCATCCCATAGGTTTTGGGTCGTCGTGTCTCCATTGTCATTTGTTTCTAGGTATTTTTTTATTTCCTCTTTGATTTCTTCAGTGATCACTTCGTTATTAAGTAATGTATTGTTTAGCCTCCATGTGTTTGTATTTTTTATAGCTCTTTTCCTGTAATTGATATCTAGTCTCATAGCATTGTGGTCGGAAAAGATACTTGATACAATTTCAATTTTCTTAAATTTACCAAGGCTTGATTTGTGACCCAAGATATGATCTATCCTGGAGAATGTTCCATGAGCACTTGAGAAAAATGTGTATTCTGTTGTTTTTGGATGGAATGTCCTATAAATATCAATTAAGTCCATCTTGTTTAATGTATCATTTAAAGCTTGTGTTTCCTTATTTATTTTCATTTTGGATGATCTGTCCATTGGTGAAAGTGGGGTGTTAAAGTCCCCTACTATGATTGTGTTACTGTCGATTTCTCCTTTTATGGCTGTTAGTGTTTGCCTTATGTATTGAGGTGCTCCTATGTTGGGTGCATAAATATTTACAATTGTTATATCTTCTTCTTGGATCGATCCCTTGATCATTATGTAGTGTCCTTCTTTGTCTCTTCTAGTAGTCTTTATTTTAAAGTCTATTTTGTCTGATATGAGAATTGCTACTCCAGCTTTCTTTTGGTTTCCATTTGCATGGAATATCTTTTTCCATCCCCTTACTTTCAGTCTGTATGTGTCTCTAGGTCTGAAGTGGGTCTCTTGTAGACAGCATATATATGGGTCTTGTTTTTGTATCCATTCAGCCAATCTGTGTCTTTTGGTGGGAGCGTTTAGTCCATTTACATTTAAGGTAATTATCGATATGTATGTTCCTATTCCCATTTTCTTAATTGTTTTGGGTTCGTTATTGTAGGTCTTTTCCTTCTGTTGTGTTTCTTGCCTAGAGAAGTTCCTTTAGCATTTGTTGTAAAGCTGGTTTGGTGGTGCTGAACTCTCTCAGCTTTTGCTTGTCTGTAAACGTTTTAATTTCTCCATCAAATCTGAATGAGATCCTTGCTGGGTAGAGTAATCTTGGTTGCAGGTTTCTCTCCTTCATCACTTTAATTATGTCCTGCCACTCCCTTCTGGCTTGTAGAGTTTCTGCTGAGAGATCAGCTGTTATCCTGATGGGGATTCCCTTGTGTGTTATTTGTTGTTTTTGCCTTGCTGCTTTTAATATGATTTCTTTGTGTTTAATTTTTGACAGTTTGATTAATATATGTCTTGGTGTATTTCTCCTTGGATTTATTCTGTATGGGACTCTCTGTGCTTCTTGGACTTGATTAACTATTTCCTTTCCCATATTAGGGAAGTTTTCAACTATAATCTCTTCAAATATTTTCTCAGTCCCTTTCTTTTTCTCTTCTTCTTCTGGAACCCCTATAATTCGAATGTTGGTGCGTTTAATGTTGTCCCAGAGGTCTCTGATATTGTCCTCTGTTCTTTTCATTCTTTTCTCTTTATTTTGCTCTGCATTAGTTATTTCCACTATTTTATCTTCCACCTCACTTATCCGTTCTTCTGCCTCAGTTATTCTGCTATTGATCCCATCTAGAGTATTTTTCATTTCATTTATTGTGTTTTTAATCGATGCTTGATTCATCTTTAGTTCTACTAGGTCCTTGTTAACTGTTTCTTGCATTTTGTCTATTCTATTTCCAAGATTTTGGATCATCTTTACTATCATTATTCTGAATTCTTTTCCAGATAGACTGCCTATTACCTCTTCATTTGTTAGGTCTGGTGGGTTTTTATCTTGCTCCTTCTCCTGCTGTGTGTTTTTCTGTCTTCTCATTTTGCTTATGTTACTGTGTTTGGGGTCTCCTTTTTGCCGGCTGCAGGTTCGTAGTTCCTGTTGTTTTTGGTGTCTGTCCCCAGTGGCTAAGGTTGGTTTAGTGGGTTGTGTAGGTTTCCTGGTCGAGGGGACTAGTGCCTGTGTTCTGGTGGATGAGGCTGGATCTTGTCTTTCTGGTGGGCAGGTCCACGTCTGGTGGTGTGTTTTGGGGTGTCTGCAGACTTTTTATGATTTTAGGCCACCTCTCTGCTAATGGGTGGCGTTGTGTTCCTGTCTTGCTAGTTGTTTGGCATAGGGTGTCCAGCACTGTAGCTTGCTGGTCGTTGAGTGAAGCTGGGTGCTGGTGTTGAGATGGAGATCTCTGGAAGATTTTCGCCGTTTGATATTATGTGGAGCTGGGAGGTCTCTTGTGGACCAGTGTCCTGAAGTTGGCTCTCCCACCTCAGAGGCACAGTACTGACTCCTGGCTCCTCAATTTGGGATGATTTGTTGTCTATTCATGTATTCCACAGATGCAGGGTACATCAAGTTGATTGTGGAGCTTTAATCCGCTGCTTCTGAGGCTGCTGGGAGAGGTTTCCCTTTCTCTTCTTTGTTCTCACAGCTCCCGGGTCTCAGCTTTGGATTTGGCCCCGCCTCTGCGTGTAGGTCGCCGGAGGGCGTCTGTTCTTCGCTCAGACAGGAAAGGGTTAAAGGAGCAGCCTCTTCGGGAACTCTGGCTCACTCAGGCCGGGCGGGAGGGAGGGGCACGGAGTGCGGGGCGAGCCTGCAGCGGCAGAGGTCGGCGTGACGTTGCACCAGCCCGAGGCGCGCCGTGCGTTCTCCCAGGGAAGCCGCCCCTGGATCCCGGGACCCCGGCAGTGGCGGGCTGCTCAGGCTCCCGGAAGGGCGGTGTGGACAGTGACCTGCGCTCGCACACGGGCTTCTTGGCGGCGGCAGCAGCAGCCCCAGCGTCCCACGCCCGTCACTGGGCTCCGCGCTTTCAGTCGCGACTCGCGCCCGTCTGTGGAGCCCCTTTAAGCAGCGCTCTTAATCCCCTCTCCTCGCGCAGCAGGAAACCAAGAGGGAAGAACAAGTCTCTTGCCTCTTCGGCAGCTCCAGAGTTTTCCCGGACTCCCTCCCGGCTAGCTGTGGCACATTAGCCCCCTTCAGGCTGAGTTCTCGCCGCCAGCCCCAGTCCTCTCCCTGCGCTCTGACCGAAGCCCGAGCCTCAGCTTCCAGCGCCGCCCGCCCCGGCGGGCGAGCAGACAAGCCTCTCGGGCTGGTGAGTGCCGCTCGGCACCGATCCTCTGTGCGGGAATCTCTCCGCTTTGCCCTACCCAGGTATGTGGGGAGTTTCTTGCCTTTTGGGAGGTCTGGGGTCTTCTGCCAGCGTTCAGTAGGTGTTCTGTAGGAGTTGTTCCACGTGTAGCTGTATTTCTGGTGTATCCGTGAGGAGGAAGGTGATCTCCGCGTCTTACTCTTCCGCCATCTTACCCCAGTTGGAGATGCCACCTTTCAATGTCAGAGGCAGTGAAGAGTTTGTGGCTACACATAATTTACTTCAGGCTACATTCCTACATTTCTACTAGGTGCAAAAGAGAGTTATCTTCTTCCCAGTTCCCACAAACTCTCATCTCATTATGGCCTCTTCTTTGAATCCTAATACTCATTGTCTGTTATGGACTGAATGTTTGTGTTCCCTCTGAAATTCTTATGCTGAAATCCTATCCCCCAATGTGATGGTATTAGGATGTGGGCCTTTGGGGGGTAATTAGGTCATGAGGGTGGAGCCCTCATGAATGGGATTCATGCCCTTATAAGAAGAGGCACTAGAGAGCTTGCCTTTTCTCTCTCGGCTCTCTGCCATGTTATGAAACAGCTAGAAGACGGCCATCTACAAACCAGAAAGTGGGTTCTTATGAGAACCAAATCTGCCAGCACCTTGATCTTAGACTTCGTAGCCTCCAGAACTGTGCGAAATAAATGTTTGTTGTTTAAGCCACCCAGTATATGGTAATTTGCTATAACAGCCTGAACTAAGACGTTATCTAAATCAGATCCAGATGCTAATGAAGTTACTTGCGTGTGATTTCTCAGGTGTAGCATAGTTCCTTTCGATCTGAAGTTCTGTGAATTAGAGACAAGTTTATCTAACCTTCCCCCACCCTTAACCCCTCCCCATATACCTAACATATGATGGTAGCAAAGGTATAAGATACCTACAATATACATTTCCATTCACAAAGGGGTAAAACAGGGAGTGCATAGCCAAGAAAGTCTATGGCAATTCTGAATTCCAGCTGGGCAGATGTCACCAGTTCAGTGATCACCGCTCAATCCTTTTCCCTAGAAATGATTCTCTGTAGTTCTTGGCATGGACCTCTGGGCTTTTGTTTTCACACTGAGTCATTCTTTCTTTTCCTTTTTATTTGCAAAGTAACAACCTTCCCAGTCTGATTCCTGCTAGTAGAAGTTTGGTAATCAAATTCCTCTTTTTCTTTTGGATTGTCTTTGCACCTTTTATTTGAAGCTGATACACTTTCTTAAAGCAATTTGTGGGCTTCCTGTGTATCAAATTACAATCCACTTAATTAGACAAAAGAAATGTCCCCATTTTATTCCAAAAATTTGCCCTTCTCAATGTTGAGCTGAATATCTGGGTGCTGTGGGACAGTGACTTTAAAATAGAAGCCTGTTATTTAGCTGAAAATTGCTATGAGGCACACCCTTAAGATTCCTGGAGACCAGATTGTCTAGCAGAGAGGGTCTAAGAGGCATACCTGTATGATTCCTAGAGACTCTACTAGGCATACCCTTAAATGTTTTGGAGGTCTCACCAAAGAATTTTGGAGCCACAATTGACATCTTTATTGAGGCCATGCTTTACTTGTAGGGCTCCAGATCTGATTTTTGCCCTGAAGCCATGTCTAACTTGAGAATATTTTGCTGGGAGAGATTAGAGATGAGAAACAGTTTTATTTAAACATAGAAAGTCCTAGATCTTTTTTTGCCCACTAAATTCTTCTTAAAAACCAAACAGTTCTTCTTTTAGTTCCTTTTTCTTCTATATTCCAAATTACTGAAGGCTATAATATTGTCAAACTTTCTGCCATCATATAAGGGTCCCCCCCTTTTCCAAACTCCATTAGCGTTTTTCTCACTCTCCTTTAAGTCCTCACCTACAGTCTTCCCAGACCCTTTAGCTGTCACTGCTAGTCCCCTTGAAGCTCTTCCAGCTTCTTCCCACCACCTAATCCCAAAACCAATGTTTTTACATATTTTAGGTTTTTGTTACTGCAGAACTCTACTTTCCAGGTGTAAAAATATGTTCCGGTTATGCATAACAAGCTATTTTATTATATCACATGATTTTGTAGGTCAGGAATTTGAGCAGGTTTTGGCTGTGTGATTCTTTTGCTCCATGTGGCATCAACTAAGGTCACTTGGTGGTATTCAGCTGTAGATGAGCTGGTTTGAGAGATCCAGGGTGCTGTGTATATGAGTACATGTCTGATGATAGTCAGGATGGCTTGGAGGCTAGGCTCAGCTAGGACTGTCAACTAGAACTGTCTTATTAGTGACAACTCAGGGCTCCCAGAGAATGTTCTAAGAGGACAAGATGAAAGCTGTAAATCTTATTTTGACCTAGGCTTTGAAGTCCCAGAATGTAATTTCCACTGCATTCTATCTCACAGGCAAGTTGCTAAAGCCAGCCCATACCAAGGGAAGAGAATTAGATTTCACTTCTAACTGGGAAGAATAACAAAGAATTTGTGGTCATCTTAATCTACCACACTTATTATTATTCTAAGATTAACTTCTTTTTTTTTTTTTTTTTTTTTTTTGCGGTACGCGGGCCTCTCACTGTTGTGGCCTCTCCCGTTGCGGGGCACAGGCTCCGGATGCGCAGGCTTAGCGGCCGTGGCTCACGGGCCCAGCCGCTCCGCGGCATATGGGATCCTCCCGGACCGGGGCACGAACCCGTATCCCCTGCATCGGCAGGCGGACTCTCAACCACTGCGCCACCAGGGAGGCCCTAAGATTAACTTCTTAAAAAATGGATCATTCACTCTGTATGACAGACTTTAGGTCAATCCACCTCACTACAAATAACTCAATTTCATTTCTTTTTATTGCTGAGTAATATTCCATTGTATATATGTGCCACATCTTCTTTAACAATTCATCTGTTGATGGACACTTAGGTTGCTTCTATGTCTTGGCTGTTGTAAATAGTGCTGCAATGAACATTGTGGTACATGACTCTTTTTGAATTATGGTTTTCTCAGGGTATATGCCCAGCAGTGGGATTGCTGGGTCATATGGTAGTTCTATTTTTAGTTTTTTAAGGACCCTCCATACTGTTCTCCATAGTGGCTATAGTGACCACCTAGAGGTGTGGGATAAGCAGGGTGGGAGGGAGACACAAGTGGGAGGAGATATGGGGATATAATTATGCATATAGCTGATTCACTTTGTTATACAACAGAAACTAACACAACACTGTAAAGCAATTGAACTCCAATAAAGATGTTAAAAAAAAGGATTATCAATTCATGGATAAATATATTTGATGTGCTTCAATCCATTGAAGCTATTATTTTTTTTATTGATGATCAAATTGTCTTATTTTTGACTAATATGAGCCTCCTCAAGTTGACGTCTGCATTCTTTTGACCTGGTCCTAATAGCATGTGATACTTCCTCATTATCTGGTATGTCAAAATGTTTCAGGCTTTACATTTCTTCCCTAAACCTAGAGTCAGCCATTTATCTAAGAAGTCCTGGTACCTTGTAGTGGGAAATATCAATAGTATTTTAAGACCACAAATTGTATGGTCCCACCAAAAGGATTATGAAAACAGTTAAGAAAATTATTTTTCTGCATGCTTTCCCCCATTTCCTTCATTTGTAAAAATAGTTGTACTGTATTTACATTGCTAGAGTATGTAGCCATTGCATACTTTTTTAAAAAAATTAAGTTATTTATTTATTTATTTTTGGCTGCATTGGGTCTCTGTCGCTGCACGTGGGCTTTCTCTAGTTGCAGCGAGCTGGGGCTACTCTTCATTGTGGTGCATGGGCTTCTCATTGCAGTGGCTTCTCTTGTTGTGGAGCATGGGCTCTAGGTGCATGAGCTCAGTAGTTGCGGCTCATGGGCTCTAGAGCACAGGCTCAGTAGTTGTGTCACACGGGCTTAGTTGCTCCGTGGCACGTGGAATCTTCCCGGACCAGGGATTGAACCCGGACCCCAGAACTGAAAGCCCAGAATCCTAACCATTAGATCACCAGGGAACTCCCTCTTCAGGTGATTCTGATGCATTGTCATGTTTGGAACCATTGGCCAAAAGTTCACAGTATCATTCTTCAATGTTCTATAGCCCTGTCTTTGCATGAAGTTATATGATCAAAAACACATCTCTTTAGGAGAACACCGGAATCACAACTAACTGCTGAACAATCATCAAGAGGAAGTCACTGGAATTCACCAAAAAAGATACCCCACATCCAAAGACAAAGGAAAAGCTGCAATGAGACGGTAACAGGGGTGCAATCACAATAAAATCAAATCCCATAACTGCTTGGTGGGTGACTCACAAACTGGAGAACACTTATACCACAGAAGTCCACCCACTGGAGTGAAGGTTCTGAGCCCCACGTCAGGCTTCCCAACCTGGGGTTCCGACAACGGAAGGAGGAATTCCTAGAGAATAAGACTTTGAAGGCTAGTCGGATTTGATTTCAGGACTTTGACAGGACTGGGGGAAACAGAGACTCCACTCTTGGAGGGCACACACAAAGTAGTGTGTGCATTGGGACCCAGGGGAAGGAGCAGTGACCCCATAGGAGACTGAACCAGACCTACCTGCTAGTGTTGGAGGGTCTCTTGCAGAGGTGGGGGGTGGCTCTGTCCCACCGTGAGGACAAGGACACTGGCAACAGAAGTTCTGGGAAGTACTCCTTGGCGTGAGCCCTCCCAGAATCCGCCATTAGCCTCACCAAAGAGCCTGGGTAGGTGCCAGTGTTGGGTCGTCTTAGGCCAAACAACCAACAGGGAGGGAACCCAGCCCCACCCATCAGCAGTCAAGTGGATTAAAGTTTTACTGAGCTCTGCCCACCAGAGCAACAGCCAGCTCTACCCACCACCAGTCCCCCCAATCAGGAAACTTGCACAAGCCTCCTAGATAGCCTCATACACAAGAGGGCAGACAGCAGAAGCAAGAAGAACTACAATCCTGCAGCTTATGGAACAAAAAACACATTCACAGAAAGATAGACAAGATGAAAAGGCAAAGGGCTATGTACCAGATGAAGGAACAAGATAAAGCCCCAGAAAAAAAAACTAAATGGAGTGGAGATAGGCAACCTTCTAGAAAAAGAATTTAGAATAATGATGGTGGAGATGATCCAGTACCTCGGAAAAAGAATGGAGGCAAAGATCGAGAAGCTGCAAGAATTGTTTAACAAAGACCTAGAAGAATTAAAGAACAAACAAATAGAGATGAACAATGCAAAAACTGAAATGAAAACTACACTAGAAGGAATCAATCGCAGAATAACTGAGGCAGAAGAACGGATAAGTGACCTGGAAGACAGAATTGGTGGAATTCACTGCTGCAGAACAGAATAAAGAAAAAAGAATGAAAGGAAATGAAGACAGCCTAAGAGACCTCTGGGCCAACATTAAATGCAACAACATTCGTATTATAGGGGTCCCAGAGGGAGAAGAGAGAGAGAAAGGACACGAGAAAATATTTGAAGAGATTATAGTTGAAAACTTCCCTAACATGGGAAAGGAAATAGCCACCCAAGGCCAGGAAGCGCAGAGTCCCATACAGGGTAAGCCCAAGGAGAACACTCCGAGACACATAGTAATCAAATTGGCAAAAATTAAAGACAATGAAAAATTATTGAAAGCAGCAAGGGAAAAACAACAAAAAACATACAAGGGAACTCCCATGAGGTTAACAGCTGATTTCTCAGCAAAAAACTCTACAGGCCAGAAGGGAGTGGCATGATATACTTAAAGTGATGAAAGGGAAGAACCTACAAGCAAGATTACTCTACCCAACAAGGATCTCATTCAGATTCAATGGAGAAATCAAAAGCTTTACAGACAAGCAAAAGCTAAGAGAATTCAGCACCACCAAACCAGCTCTACAACAAATGCTAAAGGAACTTCTCTAAGTGGGAAACACAAGAGAAGAAAAGGACCTACAAAAACAAATCCAGAACAACTAAGAAAATGGTCATAGGAACATACATATCGATAATTACCTTAAATGTAAATGGATTAAATGTTCCAACCAAAAGACACAGTCTTGCTGAATGGATACAAAAAAACAGGACCCATATATATGCTGTCTACAAGAGACCCACTTCAGACCTAGGGACACATACAGACTGAAAATGAGGGGATGGAAAAAGATATTCCATGCAAATGGAAATCAAAAGAAAGCTGGAGTAGCAATTCTCATATCGGATAAAATAGACTTTAAAATAAAGAATGTTACAAGAGACGAGGAAGGACACTACATAATGATCAAGGGATCAATCTAAGAAGAAGATATAACAATTATAAATATATATGCACCCAACATAGGAGCACCTCAATACATAAGGCAACTGGTAACAGCTATAAAAGAGAAAATCAACAGTAACACAATAATAGTGGGGGACTTTAACACCTCACTTACATCAATGGACAGATCATCCAAAATGAAAATAAATAAGGAAACAGAAGCTTTAAATGACACAATAGACCAGATAGATTTAATTGATCTTTATAGGACATTGCATCCAAAACAGCATATTACACTTTCTTCTCAAGTGCGCATGGAACATTCTCCAGGATAGATCACATCTTGGGTCACAAATCAAGCCTCAGTAAATTTAAGAAAATTTAAATCATATCAAGCATCTTTTCTGACCACAACTCTATGAGAATAGAAATGAATTCCAGGGAAAAAAACGTAGAAGACACAAACACATGGAGGCTAAACAATACGTTACTAAATAACCAAGAGATCAGTGAAGAAATCAAAGAGGAAATCAAAAAATGCCTAGAGACAAATGACAGTGAAACACGACGATCCAAAATCTGTGGGATGCAGCAAAAGCAGGGAAGTTTATAGCTATACAAGCCTACCTCAAAAACAAGAAAAGTCTCAAATAAACAATCTAACCTTACACCTGAAGGAACTAGAGAAAGAAGAACAAACAAAACCCAAAGATAGCAGAAGGACAGAAATCATAAAGATCAGAGCAGAAATAAATGAAATAGAAACAAAGAAAACATTAGCAAAGATCAATAAAACTAAAAGCTGGTTCTTTGAGGAGATAAGCAAAATTGATAAACCATTAGCCAGACTCATCAAGAAAAAGAGGGAGAGGACTCAAATCAATAAAATTAGAAATGAAAAAGGAGAAGTTACAATGGACACCACAGAAATACAAAGCATCACGAGAGACTACTACAAGCGACCCTATGCCAATAAAATGGACAACCTGGAAGAAATGGACAAATTCTTAGAAAGGTATAACCTCCCAAGACTGAACCAGGAAGAAATAGAAAATATGAACAGACCAATCACAAGTAATGAAAGTGAAACTGCGATTAAAAATCTTCCAAGAAACAAAAGTCCAGGAACAGATGGCTTCAAAGGTGAATTCTATCAGACATTTAGAGAAGAGTTAACACCCATCCTTCTCAAACTCTTCCAAAAAATTCCAGAGGAAAGAACACTCCCAAACTCATTCTATGAGGCCACCATCACCCTGATACCAAAACTAGACAAAGATACTACAAATAAAGAAAATTACAGACCAACATCACTGATGAATATAGATGCAAAAATCCTCAACAAAATACTAGCAAACAGAATCCAACCACACATTACAAGGATCATACACCATGATCAAGTGTGATTTATCCCAGGGATGCCAGGATTCTTCAATATACGCAAATCAATCAATGTGATACGCCATATTAACAAATTGAAGAAGAACAACCATATGATCATCTCAATAGATGCAGGAAAAGATTTTGACAAAATTCAACACCCATTTGTGATAAAAACTCTCCAGAAAGTGAGCATAGAGGGAACCTACCTCAACATAATAGATGCCATATATGACAAACCCCCCGGCGAACATCATTCCCAATGGTGAAAAACTGAAAGCATTTCCTCTAAGATGAGGAACAAGACAAGGATGTCCACTGTTGCAACCATTATTCAACATAGTTTTGGAAGTCCTAGCCATGGCAATCAGAGAAGAAAAAGAAATAAAAGGAATATAAGTTGGAAAAGAAGAAGTAAAAGTGTCACTCTTTGCAGATGATGTGATACTATACCTAGAGAATCCTAATGATGCCACTAGATAACTACTAGAGCTAATCAATGAATTTGGTAAAGCTGCAGGATACAAAATTAATGCACAGAAATCTCTTTTATTCCTATATACTAATGATAGGAAAATCTGAAAGGGAAATTAAGGAAACACTCCCATTTACCATTGCAACAAAAAGAATAAAATACCCAAGAATAAACCTACCTAGGGAGACAAAAGACCTGTATGCAGAAAACTATAAGACACTGAGGAAAGAAATTAACGATGATACCAACAGATGGGGAGATATACCATGTTCTTGGATTGGAAGACTCAGTATTGTGAAAATGACTTTACTACCCAAAGCAATCTACAGATTCAATGCAATCCCTATCAAATTACCAATGGCCTTTTTTACAGAACTAGAACAAAAAATCTTAAAATTTGTATGGAGACAGAAAAGACCCCAAATAGCCAAAGTAGTCTTGAGGGAAAAAAGCGGAGCTGGAGGAATCAGACTCCCTGACTTCAGACTATACTACAAAGCTATAGTCATCAAGACAATATGGTACTGGCAGAAAATCAGAAATATAGATCAATGGAACAAATTAGAAAGCCCAGACATAAACCCACGCACCTATAGTCAACTAGTCTATGACAAAGGAGGCAAGGATATGCAATGGAGAAAAGACAGTCTCTTCAGTAAGTGGTGCTGGAAAAACTGGACAGCTACATGTAAAAGAATGAAATTAGAACACTCCCTAACACTATACACAAAAATAAACTCAAAATGGGTTAGAGACCTAAATGTAAGACCGGGAACTATACAACTCTTAGAGGAAAACATAGGAAGAACACTCTTTGACATATATCACAGCAAGATCTTTTTTGATCCACCTCCTAGAGTAATGGAAATAAAAACAAAAATAAACAAATGGAACCTAATGAAACTTAAATGCTTTTGCACAGCAAAGGAAACCATAAACAAGACAAAAAGACAACCCTCTGAATGGGAGAAAATATTTGCAAACGAATCAACGGACAAAGAATTAATCTCCAAAGTATATAAACAGCTCATGCAGCTCAATATTAAAGAAACAAACAACCCAATCCAATAATGGGCAGAAGACCTACATAGACATTTCTCCAAAGAAGGCATACAGATTACCGACCAAGCAGCACATGAAAAGCTGCTCAATATCACTAATTATTAGAGAAATGCAAATCAAAACTACAATGAGGTATTACCTCATACCAGTTAGAATGGGCATCATCAGAAAATATACAAACCACAGATGCTGGAGAGGGTGTGGAGAAAAGGGAACCCTCTTGCACTGTTGGTGGGAATGTAAATTGATAGAGCCACTATGGAGAACAGTATGGAGGTTCCTTAAAAAACTATAAATAGAACTACCATACAACCCAGCAATCGCACTACTGGGCATATACCCAGAGAAAACCATAATTCAAAAAGACACATGCACCCCAATGTTCATCGCAGCACTATTTACAATAGCCAAGTCATGGAAGCAACCTAAATGCCCATCAACAGACGACTGGATAAAGAAGATGTGGTACATATATACAATGGAATATTACTCAGCCGTAAAAAGGAATGAAATTGGGTCATTTTTAGAAACGTGAGTGGATCTAGAGACTGTCATACTGAGTGGAGTAACTCAGAAAGAGAAGAACAAATATTGTTTATTAACGCATGTATGTGGAACCTAGAAAAATGGTACAGATGAACCAGTTTGCAGGGAAGAAATTGAGACACAGATGTAGAGAACAAATGTATGGACACCAAGGGGGGGAAAGCAGCAGGGGTTGTTGGTGGTGGTGTGATGAATTGGGAGGTGGGGATTGACATGTATACATTGATGTGTATAAAATGGATGACTAGTAGGAACCTGCTGTATAAAAAATAAATAAAATAAATTTCAAAAATTAAAAAAAACACATCTCTTTAGTTCTTCAGTTAAATGCTTTAACAGAACTATACTTTAATGCTGTGAATTAGACTTCTATCATATTAAGGGAAACATGTTAAGTATATAACTTGACTTTTTAGATGCAGTGACAACAATTTTATGTTTAAATAATTGAAATAATGGTTTTAACCTAATAGTGAAACATGAAGTGATATAAAACAAATCTCCCTTTCAGGTTGCATTTCACAGGGTCTCCTGGGTACCCTTCATATCCACTCTTCACTCCTCTCCAACGTGCTCTGAAACTGGAGAACTGGCCTCTGGACTGCTCAGTGGGCTCCCTTGTCCTCTGGCTTCTTGTTGAATTTAGCTAATGGGAGGCCCTGGTGGGAGACCAGGCAGCATAAAGTGAGAATGAGGTTATAGTATTTATCCACTATCTCCCTCGCTACCTGGTTGGGCTGTGTCCCCAGGACAGAGACTGCAGCTCCTATCAGCTGTGGATAGCCCTTTCCATGCAGCTATCTTCTCAGGGTCTAGCCCCCCTAGTCCTTTTAGGTTCTGGGGTGGGAATGGTTTCATTTATTCCCGGGTACTGAAGTACCTATTGTTCGTTTCCTTAAACCTGCCTACCTATTTGTAAATAGTCCCTTTATTAAACTCTTCTTAAATCATCCAGTTTTCACTTGCCATCTGTTTCATACCTATCCTGACTGAATCACAGGTCATCGTGGTTCAGGAGTTCAGTGTAGGTGAATTAACTTGAAGGAAAAGCCTTTTGTAAATGTTGGGCCATTTCTAGTATTGTCTTGCATTCATCAATAATATTTCCTATTTGTAGTTCTGGAACCAGCCATGCTATTCCAAGCCCCCAAGTCATCATAACACAGTATTTTTGCTGCCCCATTTTCCTCAGGTGGTCTTTGATAGCTGGCATTTTGAGATTAAGAACCCTAGAATATTTCTTCAAAAGGTATTTTAAAGAATATTTACGGGCTGCCTAGATTCATGGAGTGGGAATAAAGTAGTGAACGAAAAAGTTCCTTTCCTCATAGAGCCTGTATACTACTGGAGGTCCTTAATATTAAAGAGGTGAACAAATACATGAACACGGTAATTAAGACAGTTCTAAATCCAGTGGAAAAAGATGGAATAGGCTAAATTGATATATAGTAGGTGGGGTGTAGGAAGCAGTTATTTTAGATGGAGAAGCCTGAAGAGTAGATATTCTGTGTTATTGTCTGAAATAAGGTCAAAATACTTGAAAACCAGGCACGTAGGTGGCTAACCTGATATTTTGCTAGGAAACTAAAATTCTGATTTGCCTTATGCCCAGAGAGTGGGCCATTCAAACTTCTTACTAGTAGAGGCTGCAGGTTAATATTTTCATAGGAAGCTACCTTGGATCTCAGAACTACTTGGTTGCCACTTCAGCTTTGCATTATTGAGTTTTAGCAAGGAAGAGATGACTTTGGCTTGGAAGGTGTAGAAGATGGGCCAGATTTGTCATCTACTTCTACCCAAATGAATTAATTCTAATAAAGCTCCTGGTGCTTCCAAGACTTAGGACAACCACTAGAATATATGGTTCTGTTTCGCTGTGTTAGAAAAAAGGTGTGCCCCTCTAGGCTGATGAATTGAAGAAGAATGCAAGGCACCTCTGCCATTGGTAAACAGAGGGAGAGCTGGCTTTCAATTTCTACTTGCCCTCCTTGTTGTGAATCTTTGTTCAGTGTAGAAACCGCTCAACTCTATGTGCTGCATCCCCGGATAATTACATGGAGTTACTTCATATATCCATGAGTATACATGAAAGATGTCTGATTTCCTAGGAGGAGCAATGCTTCTAAAGGACATTATTTTTGAAAAACTTCATTCGAGGTACACTTTTTTACTCTTCTTATTATATATTTTTTCACTAATATTATAAATTATTTTGAACACACTTCTCACTATAGGTAAAGTAATCCTGCCCAGTAGCTACTGGAAATAGTCATCGACTTTATTACTTTCTATGACAGCCGATCCACATTGCTGTCATACAGGTGTGAAAACTAGTGTAGTGTTTTTACATGTTGTGAAAGGAATTATATCAGTTTACAGTCACAGACGTATGTATTACAGTCTACAGCTGTGTTGTCCAGTACAGCAGCCACTAGCCACATGTGGCTCTTGAACACTGGAAATGTTGCTTATCTGAATAAGCTGTGTTCTCAGTGTAAAGCAAACACAAGATTTGAAAGACTTTATGGGGGTGGGGAGTGATGGTGGTGGGATGAATTGGGAGATTGGGATTGACATATATACACTAATATGTATGAAATAGATAACTAATAAGAACCTGCTGTATAAAAAATGTAAAAAAAGACTTTGTACCAAAAAAAGAAATATTTTATTAATAATTTTTATGTTGATTACTTGCTGAAATGATAGTATTTGGGGTATATGGTGTTAAATAAATATGATATTAGAATTAATTTCATTTATTTTCAATGTGGCTACTAGAAAATTAGAAAGTACACATATGACTTACAGTCGTGGCTTATTACCTATCTATTGCACAACATTGGTCTAAAGTGTGTACCTTTTAATTCTTATTTTAATAATTTGTGGATTCTTTGAAAGATGTGATGGCTCTCGATCTTTTTTCCATTCATGATTTTTTTTTTTGGGGCAAGATTTAGTGACCGATTTATTCAGTTACTATTGTGGAAACTTTGGAAATTCAAGAACATTTGGCAATTGTTAGTGGTTTTTAACTCTGCTTGCTTTATAACCTGTATGGAGATTAAAAACAAATAAATAAAGATTACCTTAACCCTACCCCTGCAGTTTCTGATTCAGAAGGTTGTTTGGGGGGGTGGGAGGAGGAGTGATGCGGCATATATTTTAAAAAACAAAAATGAAAACAAACCCCCCTAGAGTGAGAGTTGAGAATAGCTAGTTTATGAGGCTACGACAAAATACAGTATTTGAAGTCAAGGCTGCCAGGGTAAACTAGAAGGTGTAGCTGCGCTCCTTATGTGTCTGAGTGGCTAAGCCCAAGGTTCCCACCGAGATTCAAGCCTGCAAAGGTTTGAGTGCTCACCATACATTAGCTCCTTTGATCCTCTGAAGAACTCTGAGTGTGAGGCACATATGCCCAACCTGTGTTTCACAGACGTGAAGCTGAGACTCAGAGAGGTTAGACAAGTACTTTCTCATTCAAATTCCAGAGTGAAGTTTTGGACCTTTCTATGGAGATTTATAATAGGTGCCTCTCACCTGTCAGATGTCAGAGGCAAGTAGTCACTGACATCTCTGTGGTTACAGACAAGCTTTGCATTTTTGAGTCTGTTGAACAAGGTAGATCTATTTAGGCTGGGGCACCTTCTTGTTTAAGTGCAGAGGTACACTTTTTACTCACTGCAAAACCAGGAAGATACAGAAATTTAGTTCTGCCTCTTCCCTTCTCCCGATCCCGTAACTTTCCTTAGGTAGTAGTTGCTTGAGATATGTGACCCAGGTTATGATGACAGTAGTTTCCTACCTGTATGTTCTTAGAAAGTGGTGCTTTAGCATGTGAAAAATGACATGGCCACTGGGAGAATTTGTATGGTCTACCCTTTTTTTTTTTTTAACATTTTTATTGGAGTATAATTGCTTTACAATGGTGTGTTAGTTTCTGCTTTATAACAAAGTGAATCAGATATACATATACATATATCCCCATATCTCATCCCCCTTACGTCTCCCTGTCTCCCTCCCTCCCACCCTCCCTATCCCACCCTTCTAGCTGGTCACAAAGCACCGAGCTGATCTCCCTGTGCTATGCGACTGCTTCCCACTAGCTATTTTACATTTGGTAGTGTATATATATCCATATATACGCTACCACTCTCTCACTTTGTCCCAACTTACCCTTCCCCCTCCCCGTGTCCTCAAGTCCATTCTCTAGTAGGTTTGCATCTTAATTCCCTCTTGTCCCTAGGTTCTTCATCACCTTTTTTTTTTTTAAGATTCCATATATATGTGTTAGCATACAGTATTTGTTTTTCTCTTTCTGACTTACTTCACTCTGTATGACAGACTCTAGATCGATCCACTTCACTACAAATAACTCAATTTCGTTTCTTTTTATGGCTGGGTAACATTCCATTGTATATATGAGCCACATCTTCTTTATCCATTCATCTGTTGATGGACACTTAGGTTGCTTCCATGTCCTGGCTATTGTAAATAGTGCTGCAATGAACATTGTGATATATGACTCCTTTTGAATTATGGTTTTCTCAGGGTATATGCCCAGTAGTGGGATTGCTGGGTCATATGGTAGTTCTATTTTTAGTTTTTTAAGGACCCTCCATACTGTTCTCCATAGTGGCTCTATCAATTTACATTCCCACCAACAGTGTATGAGGGTTCCCTTTTCTCCACACCCTCTCCATCATTTATTGTTTGTAGATTTTTTTGATGATGGCCGTTCTGATCGGTGTGAGATGATATTGCATTGTAGTTTTTTTTTTTTTTTTGCGGTATGCGGGCCTCTCACTGTTGTGGCCTCTCCCGTTGCGGAGCACAGGCTCCGGACGCGCAGGCTCAGTGGCCATGGCTCACGGGCCCAGCCACTCCGAGGCATGTAGGATCTTCCCGGACCGGGGCACGAACCCGTGTCCCCTGCATCGGCAGGCGGACTCTCAACCACTGCACCACCAGGGAAGCCCTACATTGTAGTTCTGATTTGCATTTCTCTAATGATTAATGATGTTGAGCATTCGTTCATGTGTTTGTTGGCAATCTGTATATCTTCTTTGGAGAAATGTGTATTTAGGTCTTCTGCCCATTTTAGGATTGGGTTATTTCTCCTTTTGATATTGAGCTGCATGAGCTGATTGTAAATTTTGGAGATTAATCCTTTGTCAGTTGCTTCATTTGCAAATATTTTCTCCCATTCTGAGGACTGTCTTTTGGTCTTGTTTATGGTTTCCTTTGCTGTGCAAAATCTTTTAAGTTTCATTAGGTCCCATTTGTTTATTTTTGTTTTTATTTCCATTCCTCTAGGAGGTGGGTCAAAAAGGATCTTGCTGTGATTTATGTTATAGAGTGTTCTTCCTATGTTTTCCTCTAAGAGTTTTATAGTGTCTGGCCTTACATTTAGGTCTTTAATCCATTTTGCGTTTATTTTTGTGTATGGTGCTAGGGAGTGTTCTAATTTCATTCTTTTACATGTAGCTGTCCAGTTTTCCCAGCACCACTTATTGAAGAGGCTGTCTTTTCTCCATTGTATATTCCTGCCTCCTTTATCAAAGATAAGGTGACCATATGTGCGTGGGTTTATGTCTGGGCTTTCTATCTTGTTCCATTGATCTATATTTCTGTTTTTGTGCCAGTACCATACTGTCTTGATTACTGTAGCTTCGTAGTATAGTCTGAAGTCCAGGAGCCTGATTCTTCCAGCTCCGTTTTTCTTTGTCAAGATTGCTTTGGCTATTCAGGGTCTTTTGTGTTTCCATACAAATTGTGAAATTTTTTGTTCTAGTTCTGCAAAAAATGCCAGTGGTAGTTTCATAGGGATTGCATTGAACTGTAGATTGCTTTGGGTAGTAGAGTCATTTTCACAATGTTGATTCTTCCAATCCAAGAGCATGGTATTTCTCTCCATCTATTTGTATCATCTTTAATTTCTTTCATCAGTGCCTTATAATTTTCTGCATACAGATCTTTTGTCTCCATAGGTAGGTTTATTCCTAGGTATTTTATTGTTTTTGTTGCAGTGATAAATGGGAGTGTTTTCTTAATTTCACTTTCAGATTTTCCACCATTAGTGTACAGGAATACAAGAGATTTCTGTGCATTAATTTTGTATCCTGTTACTTTACCTAATTCATTGATTAGCTCTAGTAGTTTTCTGGTAGCATCTTTAGGATTCTCTATGTATAGTATCATGTCATCTGCAAACAGTGACAGCTTTACTTCTTCTTTTCTGATTTGGATTCCTTTTATTTCTTTTTCCTCTTTGATTGCTGTGGCTAAAACTTCCAAAACTATGTTGAATATTAGTGGTGAGAGTGGGCAACATTGTCTTGTTCCTGATCTTAGTGGAAATGGTTTCAGTTTTTCACCATTGAGGACGAGGTTGACTGTGGGTTTGTCATATGTGGCCTTTATTATGTTGAAGTAAGTTCCCTCTCTGCCTACTTTCTGGAGGGTTTTTATCATAAATGGGTGTTGAATTTTGTCAAAAGCTTTCTCTGCATCTATTGAGATGATCATATGGTTTTTCTCATTCAATTTGTTAATATGGTGTATCACATTGATTGATTTGTATATATTGAAGAATCCTTGCATTCCTGGGATAAACCCCACTTGATCATGGTGTATGATCCTTTTAATGTGCTGTTGGAGTCTCTTTGCTAGTATTTTGTTGAGGATTTTTGCATCTATGTTCATCAGTGATATTGGTCTGTAGTTTTCTTTTCTTGTGACATCTTTGTCTTTTTTTGGTATCAGGGTGATGGTGGCCTCGTAAAATGAGTTTGGGAGTGTTCCTCCCTCTGCTGTATTTTGGAAGAGTTTGAGAAGTATAGGTGTTAGCTCTTCTCTAAATGTTTGATAGAATTCGCCTGTGAAGCCATGTGGTCCTGGGCTTTTGTTTCTTGGAAGATTTTTAATCACAGTTTCAATTTCAGTGCTTGTGATCAGTCTGTTCATATTTTCTATTTCTTCCTGGTTCAGTCTCAGTAGGTTGTGCTTTTCTAAGAATGTGTCCATTTCTACCAGGTTGTTCATTTTACTGGCATGTAATTGCTTGTAGTTATCTCTCATGATCCTTTGTATTTCTGCAGTGTCAGTTGTTACTTCCCCTTTTTCACTTCTAATTCTATTGATTTGAGTCTTCTCCCTTTTTTTTCTTGATGAGTCTGGCTAACGGTTTATCAATTTTGTTTATCTTCTCAAAGAACCAGCTTTTAGTTTTACTGATCTTTGCTATTGTTTCCTTCATTTCTTTTTCATTCATTTCTGATCTGATCTTTATGATTTCTTTCCTTCTGCTAACTTTGGGGGTTTTTTGTTCTTCTTTCTCTAATTGCTTTAGGTGTAAGGTTGGTTCTTTACTTGAGATGTTTCTTATTTTTTAAGATAAGAATGTATTGTTATAATCCTCCCTCTTAGAACTGTTTTTGCTGCATCCCATAGCTTTTGGGTCGTCATGCTTTCATTGCCATTTGTCTCTAGGTATTTTTTGATTTCCTCTTTGATTTCTTCAGTGATCTCTTGGTTATTAAGTGGTGTATTGTTTAGCCTCCATGTGTTTGTATTTTTTACTGTAATTGATATCTAGTCTCATAGCTTTGTGGTCAGAAAAGATACAAGATACGATTTCAATTTTCTTAAATTTACCAAGGCTCGATTTGTGACCCAAGATATGATCTTTCCTGGAGAATGTTCCATGAGCACTTGAGAAGAAAGTGTATTCTGTTGCTTTTGGATGGAATGTCCTGTAAATATCAATTAAATCTATCTAGTCTGTTGTGTCATTTAAAGCTTGTGTTTCCTTATTTATTTTCATTTTGGTTGATCAGTTCATTGGTGAATGTGGGGTGTTAAAGTCCCCTACTATGATTGTGTTACTGTCAATTTCCCCTTTTATGGCTGTTAGTATCTGCCTTATGTGTTAAGGTGCTCCTGTGTTGGGTTCATAAATATTTACAATTGTTATACATTCTTCTTGGATTGATCCCTTGATCATTATGTAGTATCCTTCTTTGTCTCTCGTAATAGTCTTGTTTTAAAGTCTATTTTGTCTGATATGAGAATTGCTACTCCAGCTTTCTTTTGATTTGCATTTGTATGGAATAACTTTTTCCATCCCCTCACTTTCAGTCTGTATGTGTCCCTAGGTCTGAAGTGAGTCTCTTGTAGACAGCATATATACGGGTCTTGCTTTTGTATGCATTCAGCTAGTCTGTGTCTTTTGGTTGGAGCAATTAATACATTTACATTTAAGGTAATTATTGATATGTATGTTCCTATTACCATTTTCTTAATTTTTTTGGGTTTGTTATTGTAGATCTTTTCCCTCTCTTGTGTTTCCTGCCTAGAGAAGTTCCTTTAGCATTTGTTGTAAAGCTGGTTTGTTTGTGCTGAATTCTCTTAGCTTTTGCTTGTCTGTAAAGGTTTTAATTTCTCCGTCAAATCTGAACGAGATCCTTGTTAGCTTGAGTAATGTTGGTTGTAGGTTTTTCCCTTTCATCACTTTAAATATGTCCTGCCACTCCCTTCTGGCTTACAGAGTTTCTGCTGAAAGATCAGCTGTTAACCTTATGGGGATTCCCTTGTATTTTGTTGTTTTTCCCTTGTTGTGTTTAATATTTTTTCTTTGTATTTAATTTTTGATAGTTTGATTAATATGTGTCTTGGCATGTTTCTCCTCGGATTTATCCTGCATGGGACCCTCTGTGCTTCCTGGAGTTGATTTACTGTTTACTTTCCCATATTAGGGAAGTTTTCAGATTTAATCTCTTCAAATATTTTCTCAGTCCCTTTCTTTTTCTCTTCTTCTTCTGGGTCCCTATAATTCAAATTTTGGTGCATTTATTATTGTCCCAGAGGTCTCTGAGACTGTCCTCAGTTCTTCTCATTGTGTTTTCTTTATTCTGCTCTGCATTAGTTATTTCCACTATTTTATCTTCCAGGTCACTTTTCTGTTCTTCTGCCTCAGTTATTCTGCTATGGATCCCTTCTAGAGAATTTTAAATTTTATTTATTGTGTTGTTTATTACTGTTTGTTTGCTCTTTATTTCTTGTAGGTCCTTGTTAAATGTTTCTTGTATTTTCTCCATTCTATTTCCAAGATTTTGGATCATCTTTACTATCATTATTCTGGATTCTTTTTCAGGTATACTGCCTATTTCCTCTTCATTTGTTAGGTCTGGTGGGTTTTTACCTTGCCCCTTCATCTGCTGTGTATTTCTGTGTCTTCTTATTTTACTTAACTTAGTGTGTTTGGGGTCCCCTTTTTGCAGGCTGCAGGTTCGTAGTTCCCGTTGTTTTTGGTGTCTGCCCCCAGTGGCTAAGGTTGGTTCAGTGGGTTGTGTAGGCTTCCTGGTGGAGGTGACTAGTGCCCGTGTTCTGGTCGATGAGGCTGGATCTTGTCTTTCTGATGGGCAGGTCCACGTCTGTTGGTGTGTTTTGGGGTGTCTGTTGCCTTATTATGATTTTAGGCAGCCTCTCTGCTAATGGGTGTGGTTGTGTTCCTGTCTTGCTAGTTGTTTGGCATGCGGTGTCCAGCACTGTAGCTTGCTGCTCATTGAGTGGAGCTGGATCTTGGCGTTGAGATGGAGATCTCTGGCAGATTTTCGCCATTTGATATTATGTGGAGCTGGGAGGTCTCTGGTGGATCAGTGTCCTGAAGTTGGTTCTCACACCTCAGAGGCACAGCCCTGACACCCTCTGGATCCCCAAGAGCCTGTCATCCATGTGGCTCAGAATAAAAGGGAGGAAAGAAAGAAAGAAAGGAAGGAAGGAAGGAAGGAAGGAAGGAAGAAAGAAAGGAAGAAAGGAAGGAGGGAGGGAGGGAGGAAGGAAGGAAAGAAAGAAAGAAAGAAGGAAAGGAGGAAGGAAGGAAGGAAAGAAGGAAAGAAAGAAAGAAAAAGATAAAATAAAATAAATTAAAATAAAACAAAGAAGTTATTAAAATATAAAACAAAAAATAATTATAAAAAAATTGTAAAGTAATTAACAAAGAAAGAAGGAAAGAAAGAAGAGAACATCCAAACCAAGAAACAAATTCACCAATGATAACAAATGCTGAAAACCATACTAAAAAAAAGAAAAAAAGGAGGACAGAGAGAACCCTAGGACAAATGGTAAAAGCAAAGCTATACATACAAAATAACACACAGAAGCATACGCATACACACTCAAAAAGAGAAAAAGGGAAATATATATATATATATAATTGCTCCCAAAGTCCACCTCCTCAGTTTGGGATGATTCGTTGTCTATTCAGGTATTCCACAGATGCAGGGTACATCAAGTTTATTGTAGATATTTAATCTTCTGCTCCTGAGGCTGCTGGGAGAGATTTCCCTTTCTCTTCTTTGTTCGCACAGCTCCTGGGGTTCAGCTTTGGATTTGGTCCCGCCTCTGCATGTAGGTTGCCTGAGGGCGTCTGTTCTTTGCTCAGACAGGATGGGGTTAAAGGAGCAGCTGATTTGGGGGCTCTGGCTCACTCAGGCCTGGGGAGGGAGAGGTACGGATGTGGGGTGAGCCTGCGGTGGCAGAGGCCTGTGTGACGTTGCACCAGCCTGAGGCGCACCGTGCGTTCTCCCAGGGAAGTTGTCCGTGGATCACGGGACCCTGGCAGTGGCGGGCTCCTGGGAGGGGACGTATGGATAGTGACCTGTGCTGGCACACAGGCTTCTTGGTGGCTGCAGCAGCAGCCTTAGCATCTCATGTCTGCCTCTGGGGTCTACGCTGATAGCCGCGGCTCGCGCCTGTCTCTGGAGTTCCTTTAAGAGGCGCTCTTAATCCTCTCGCCTCGTGCAGCAGGAAACAAAGAGGGAAGAAAAAGTCTCTAGCCTCTTCAGCAGGTCCAGACATTTTCCCCGGACTCCCTCTCTGCTATCCGTGGCGCACTAGCCCCCTTCAGGCTGTGTTCACGCCGCCAACCCCAGCCCTCTCCCTGGGATCCGACCGAAGCCCGAGACTCAGCTCCCAGCCCCTGCCGCCCCGGCGGGTGAGCAGACAAGCCTCTCGGGGTGGTGAGTGCTGGTCGGCACCGATCCGATCCTCTGTGTGGGAATCTCACTGCTTTGCCCTCCGCACCCCTGTTGCTGCGCTCTCCTCCGCGGCTCCGAAGCTTCCCCCCTCCGCCACCCGCAGTCTCCACCCGCGAAGGGGCTTCCTAGTGTGTGGAAACCTTTCCTCCTTCACAGCTCCCTCCCACTGGTGCATGTCCTGTCCCTATTCTTTTGTCTCTGTTTTTTCTTTTTTCTTTTGCCCTACCCAGGTACGTGGGGAGTTTCTTGCCTTTTGGGAGGTCTGAGGTCTTCTGCCGGCGTTCAATAGGTGTTCTGTAGGAGTTGTTCCACATGTAGATGTATTTCTGATGTATTTGTGGGGTGGTGTCTTACTCTTCCGCCATCTTGAAGCTCCTCCCTGTGGTCTACCTTAATCTTGCAAAATCAGAATGTGTTACTGTTCTCATGAGCTCTTAGGAGACAGCATTTTTTCCCGCAGGTTTTCCTTGGCTTCCTTTGAGATATTACATTGAGGAAGGAATGGAAGTAGTGGTCATTTTTCAAAATAGCCTAAATAGGTACACAAACATTGTAAACAATGGAAGAACTTTGTGAATGGACCTGGAAAGAAGTTTTTAAAGAATAATTTTCTGTCTAAAAAAGTCTTCATTCTTTGGGTGATTGTGGTCAGTTCCACATTAATTTTAAAATTTGCTTTTTTTTTTTTTTACCCAAAGAAAGGACAAACATATATATATATATATATATATATATATATATACACACACACACACACACACACATTTCTTTTAGGAGTGGTATGAAATCCAGCACCTACAATTCTGTGCTATTAATATATGCTTATTGTTTTTCCTGATAAGCCTGATAAAGGTAATTGAAAGCCTGACATGGAGTGGGTGAAACATTGAACACCACATCTACTTTGCATGAAATTCAGGAAAGGTTTTGCTTTCTGTCACCACATATGGATATCATATTTTGGTTTTTAATCAATATGAACTTCTTTACTGCCCCATTTCAAAACTCTGCTGGGACTGATTTAATAGTTCTTGTTATGTTACACATTTTCTGTGTTCCTGGAATGATCATGCTGTTTTATAAATAATTACTCAGCATTCATTCATTTATTTTTGCATTGCCATCTGGGTTTGGTGAGATCCAGAGCGTCCTGCTTTTGCCTCTTAGCGAAGTTTCAGCAATGGACCATGGTCTGCTCTTTGCTACATCGCCACTTAAGGTCATGTTTTGCTTATTGGTCCCATACTTCTGACTTTGTTCTGGTTTCACAGCAGTTGATTAGTATTGGTTATCTTTGTGTTAGTGCACAAAATGTACACTTCAAAATATGTCTCAGTTACCTAGACGAAGTGTCTTAGTTACATGTTCCAAGGGTCTGGACTTGACACCCAGGCTTCATTTCCTTTAGCCTGCAGTGTGCTCTTCTTAATCTCACATGAATCGATTTCCAGATTGGTTTAGGGTTAATACAGCCTCCCCAGTATGCGTTTCCTTAGCCTCAATGACTTTCCAAATCCTTTGACTCATTGTGACTTTTAGAAGTTACTGAAGTCTTGGAAGGAAGACTCTAGTTAAATTATTTCATAGTTCCTGTACGAGAGATTTCTTTGTGATTAGTGCGACTCAGTAGTTACTTAGAGGCTTTTGAACTGTAATGTCTTAAAACAAACTACAGTGAGGCCAAATGTTTCGGATACCATTGTCCTGTTTGGCTTCTACTGAAGACAGACCCAAGGAATCTTGGGGGAGTAGGAACCAGGGGCGTTTCATGGGGCAGAAATAGTTCAACATTTGCAGCTGTGTTCATCAGCCCAATACACTTTCAGTTGTTTTCTCATTTCTGCTGGGACCTAAGAATCCCCTATCCTGTACAATCTGATGATAGAAGTTCTAATGGTGGGGGGCAGTAAAGGCAGAACACAATCATGAATGTATACAGACTTTACAAAGTCCATCTAACATCTGCTTCATGGAAACTTGATCTGCAACAGTTTTCACTTTACAAGCTGTTATCTTGTTTGTAATTTGATATTAATTGCAAAGTGTCTCTAACAGAAAGTTCAGGATTTGCCATTATTATTAAAATGACTGTAGGGAGTAATATTTAACAACATTTTCAAATCCTTTTCTGTTCTAAATACATACATATTGAGAGATAGTCCAATTCCGTTAAAATGCCATTTTGAAGTTATTTAACCCTCCCCCTCCCCCAACTGCCTGCATCCTGCAAAGCAATAAAATCCTTCTGTAGGGAGAAAACAGTATAAAGCCAATGTATGTCATAGACTATGATTGTGTGAGAGAAAACCTAGTTAATATGATTAGACAGGCAATTAAGAGATGAGATATGCTCTAGCCTTCCTGTTCATAGCAACAGGTCTGGGAAAACCCAGCAGCTTCTTTGGAGAAGAGGTGGTGCAGCATGAAGAGCAAGGACCATAGAGCCAAGCTGCCTATATTAGAGCTCTGGTCCCGCCACTTACTAGCTGTGTGACTTTAGGCAAGTTACTCAACTTCTTTATAATTTTGCTGTCTCATTTGCAAAATGAGGATTATGGTACACCTAACTAATAGGGTTGTTGTGAGAATTAAGTGAGTTAATTTATGTAAAGAATTTAGAACAGGTCCTGGCACAGAATAATCCCTCAGAAAGGTGCTAACTGGTGTTTTTAGTATTGAAATGAAAAACATTGGTAATAAAGTATTAGCATAACCTTGTTTAGCATATTTCCAAGGGCTAGGAGACAATATAATCTCTATAATTCCTCCTTCATCCAGAGGGAAAAGATTATTTCACAGATACTCTAGTGGGGAGAAATTGTGACTCTTCAAAAACCCTGGGGGTGAGTCAATCACAGAATCAGATAGAGAACCCAGGTTTCCTAATTCCTAGTGAGGTGCTGGACCACGATCAGGATGAATGATATTGAACAATGGCTCCTCTGTTCAGAGCCTGACCTTCCAGGTCCAAATGGAGACTCCAAAACAAACAAACATGAGGTCTTGTTTTTGTTACCCTGGGGTGAAACTGCTTTCGACCTTGGGGAATTAAACTCATTACTTTGAGTCTCTGGATGTCTTGGGGTTTCTTCAAACTGAGTTCCTGTCATTATTTTGTGGTTCCCGATGATGAAACCCACTCTTTTCACTTTCCAATTTTGAAATATTAGTGAAGTTTTTTTTCTCCAGCAGTTTGTCTTTTCATTCAAGTGTACATGCCCTCACAGACTCCTTTAAATGATGGAAAGTATTAGATTAAAAAAATAATTAAAGAAACATTATAGAATTCATTAATTCTATGATAATGATTTCCAGAGAGCTTTCCTTCATAATTGTAGTAATTTAAATTACACCTATATTTCATATTCCCTAGAAAGTCCCAGTATAGAGATTTGATTATTTAGTCTCTCTTCTCTAGATAACTGCATACACAGAAATGTTTGTAAACTTCAGAATCATGTGACTTCAGATTTGAAAGGGGTCTTTAGAGATCTCACAGACAGTGGCTTTAAAGCTGTGCTCCGTTTAACTCTTGGCACTTTAGAAGCAGCACGCTGTGGGGCAGAGGGTGTAGGGAGCAAGGGTTTCTCACGTTTTTATTTCCCCCAACTAAATTTTGTAAATGTTTTATGTATTGGTCATATCCATAATATTTATTTTAAAGAAAGAAAAGATTTCTCAGTTGGAATCATGTTTGGGAAACATTGATCTAGGCCAGTTTTCTCATTTTGCCCAGGAGGAAACAAATGGCAAGTAAATACCTTAATCTTCAGGTTTGAGGATTTTGCCACAGATTTAAAAACAGCAAAAAAAATTGCAGGTCAGTCCTTAATTTAAGTCAAGACAAGGTTAGGAGAGCATTATTCATTATGTAATTTCAAGATTTACTTTTCCTTTTTTCACAAGCCTGAAGTCTTTCTAGGTATTTAGTGCTTCACAACTGTACCTTACCTTAAGAAAACCCAATACTGTATATAGAAATTCAAGTTTCTAAAACTAAAGAGAATGACTCGTCACATTACACAAAGCCAGTGTTCCTGTAATAACAATGCAAAAGTTCCAATGGTACATCCAAAACTGATACTATTTCTAAAACTTGCTTACTGGTAATCTTTCAGGATCTCCTTTATGTTATATATCAAAGTATACTTGCATTGAAATTTCTGTAGAATAGATGAGTGTACCTTTAGTTTAAAATAATAGTCTACTATTTGTTTTCAGAAGAAACATGCTCAATTTTACATTTAAATAAATAAGACAAAGTAAAATTTTGTATTTTTGTTTTCATTTTTTATATATTGTGAAACTAAGAGCATACGGTTAAAAAAAAGGAGAGCTAAACACATTAAAAGTTAAAATATCATTAATTACAAAATGGGAAAGATGTTTTTAGTCCTCGGCTTATGTTTCTTTACATACTTTTATTCATTCCTCTCTCTGCTGAGTGTCTACTATGTGCTAGACTTTGTTTTTAGCACTGGGGGTGGAAAGTAAGGCATAGTCCCTGCCCTCAAGACACTTACAGTCTAGAAGAGAAGACAGGCAAGTGAATAAGCAGTTACAATAAAGAGTGATAAGTGCTTAAGTCTGGGTAAGTACAGGGAACTTCCAGAACATATAGGAGGGGCACTGTCTTCTATATGTTAAGGGGTGGAGACTGGTCAGGGGAAGCTTCCTGGGAAGATAATATCCTGAAATGAGATGTTAAAGGCAAGTAAACAAAGGTAATTCGGAAAGAGTTTAAGAGGGTTGCAAACTCACGTTAGGCAGAACAAATGAAGTGCCAGTGAGGGGGCACACAGGGGACTGCAGGTAGCTGTGTGGATTTGGAGTTCAGACCAGAATGTGGGGAGGAATGGAAAGAGGTATATCTTGAATGGTCGTTTATGCCATGCTAAGGAGTTAGGCCTTATCCTGGGAAATTCTTTAAGCATTTAAGCAGGAGTGATTTACTTAGATTTGTCGTTTTAAAAGATAATTGACTGTGATATGAGGAATGGATTAGAGTAGGGTCCCACTAGACGGCTGTCTGTACATTTGTGTAAGGGGAGTGGAGTTGGTCTGAACCAAGGTGAAAAGTGGAGAGGGAGAGAAATGAATGCATATCAGTGATATTAAGAAGGTGGAAACCAATGGACTTGAGTTGGATCTGTCATTAAATGTGGGGAAGATTTGAGAATGTCCCCAGGGTCCTGGCTAGGCCTGCAGGTGGCTGGTTCAGCAGTTACCTGAAGTAAGGAATTAGAAGGGAATCAGGAAGATGGAGTGATGCTGTCAGTCCTAAATGCATTGGATTTGGATTTCCATGGGTTAAACAAGTGGAGATGTCTCATAAGGAGTTTAATCTATGCGTCTGGGGTGCAGGAAAAGTATTTAACCTGGTGGTACAGAGTTGGTAAGTTCTGGCATGTTAGGAGGAAATTGACTATGTAAAGGGAAACAGAAGAGAATAATAGCCTGAGTATCATAGACCCATTGTTATAAAAAAAATTCACACATGCCTTGGATTACACAATAAATGTGTTTCCCCAAAGGCTGTGTGAACAAAACTTTTATAAATTAATTTTTAAGTTATCTGAAAAGATTAATATATTAATGAATCTTGAAATGTGAAGAATGCTCTTTAATACAATTAATATCCTCCTAATTTATCTTCTTCATAAATTTTCTTAAATCAAGTTATATATAAACAATCATTCTGTAAAGAGTTAGGAAATGTACCTAGAACTCAAACCAATGTTGTTTTCTACTTTCAAAAAAGAAACTTCAGAAAAATAAGAGTCTGAGAAATTCCTTTGAAAATTGTTAGACATCTTTTGGAGATGGTAAAATTAAGTTTGTTGTTTTTATTTCATTTGTAAGGCTTTCCACCTAGAAGAAATTGGAGGGTATTTTGGTAATAAGTTTGATAATATCAAGAATAAGAATTTTTCTCCCTCAACATAACATAATATTTTTGCTGTTCTTGGAAATCAGAATGGACGCTTTGCTATGTCCTGAAATTGGCTTCCAGCTAGCCATGTGGCAGTTGAAGCAAAAAAATTTCACATTCTGCACTCTATTTGCTCGCCAGCTTTAAAAACATGTCAACAAACTCAGAGTATCAAATTCACATGTCTGTTTTTCTATGGCAAGTAAAGGTTACTCCTTATTGTATTATGGGGAAGAGATCATGGAGGAAAAAAGTTACAGGGGAAGCACTTTCCCTAGCAGAAATTGCCTAAATCACAGCTTCTCCATTTGATGTGGTGAGAAAAATGAGGACTGATTCACTGAAGTTTTCCTGACCTCCTTACACTCATTTACCTTGAGTTGATCTAGTTTAAAGATACAATAATATTTACAATCTTAGATTTAATTTGGATTAGGAAGACTTTCCCAGTTTTGGTGAGGGTGTTGTTGAGAGAATTGGGATTCTTAATCATTTATGCAAAAATATATCCAACTTGTCACCTGCTAAGTACTGCATGATGTGAAAAAAATGGCAAAAGCGATGTTCATTGTGTTATCTGAATTTTTTTTTTTTTAGCTGTATATGTAAGCCCACTGCTGGACCTGACTGTCATGGTTTGGCTAAAGTCACATTACTAGATTTGAACCTGGAAGCACTTTATCCTTTTACATATTTGGTTAAATATCAGAAAATTCTGTAACTACAATTTCTGTTCCTACTCTACAGAAATAGATTACATCTATGTGGTGGTGATAGCTCCTGCCCTGGCACCATTAAATAGTTGTTTTAGCATTTTAGTATGCCACATGGATTGATTTCTCAGAGACAGCTAGTTATAGACCCAGACTGACCATATTTCCAATTTACAAATAGGCAAATAATGAGTGAGTTTTGAACCCCTTCTTGGTCACAGGCACTGAGTTACTGAAAAGTTTAAGGCCAAGCCTGTTCCTTTAGGAATTTCCAAACTAATTAAGGAGCAAAAATAAATATATGAGATACATGAGCTACGTTTTCCCCACAAAGACAGTGTTTCCAAGAGCCGCATTTTAAGCCTTTTGTTCTTTCATTCTTTATCTCCTTCCTCCTTCAAGCCTGTAAATATGAGGAAATCTATCTCCATCTCCAAACTCCTGCACAATCTAAACCCATATTTATATCCATCTAAGTTTTAGACTTCTCCCTTTGAATTTTATCATCCTCCCAAACCCTACTTTCACTTCTTAATCCCTTGTCTATTTACCTAGTTGCTCAAGCCTTAAATATGGGACTTTACTTAACTCTTCCCTATGCATTTAATCAGTCAACAAGTACTTAGACTTCTATTTCCTTTGTCTCTTTCAGTTTCTTTGTGGTCTTTCCACTTCCTCCAGTCCCTGCATCCACCATATGAGCCTACACCTCTATCCCCTCTCATCTGGGGGGCTACTTTGATACCCTCTTAACTGGTCTTCCTACCTCTGGTCTTGTTTTCTTCCAGTTCATTGTACATAGTAAGAAGTATATTTAATTATGTCATTCAATTGCTATTTAAATGTCTTTAATAAACCTTGATATTAATTTAAGCTTCTTACCCAGCATAAAAAGGTCCTTCTAACTAGCTTCCTCTGCCCCCATCATGCCAGGCATATAGAACTACTTGTAACTCTTTGACCTCACTCTGTAACAAATTTCTGCATATCCACCAAAACCCACCTCAAATACTAGTTACTCCAGGAGGCTTTGCTGAACCTCTCCTCCCCAAGTCTAATTTACAGGGTCTTTGCTGAGGCTTCAAAAGCCCTGTATTTACCTCCCTTGCAGCATAGATCAAAAGTTTTTTATCTGTTTATATATTAGACACCAAATTAGATCCTTAAAGGCTGAGACCTAGCCTTTAGTGACTGTATAGTCCAGTGTCTAGCACACTACCTGCCACAAAGAAGAGGCTCAATAAATGCCTTTCAGATAGGCATATCCTTACAATGAAAGGCTACTCAGCAATTAAAATAAACATGCTAATGATACATATGACAACATGGAGGAATCTCCAAATAATCATGCTGAGTGAAAGAAGCCAGACAAAAAGGAACACGTACTATATGGTTCCACTTAAGTAAAATTCTAGAAAATGAAAATTAATCTATAGTGACAAAAAACAGATCAGTAGTTAGAGAGGCAGGAATGGGAGGGAGGGATAACAAAGGGGGATGAGGACACTCTTGGGGGTGATGAATATATCCATTAGTATCTTGAATTATGGTAATAGTTTCACAGATGTATACAAATGTCAAAAATTATCAAATTGTACATTTTCAATATATACAATTTATTGCATGTCAATTATACCTTAGTTAAAAACAACACCAGCAAGACAGAGGAATGAATGTGTCAATGCCTGCCTTTAAAATTTATTGGGATATGCAGTCAGGGACTTGACAAAGAGACAGGATCATGTCTGCTGATAACCATGGTGCTCTGGCGGTGGCACCCCACAGTGTGCTTGGGCGGATGGGTTCCACCCCCACCTTACTGTCATTGCACCTCACCTGATGACTGCTTAGTAACTGTTCCCTACTTCTAAGGCAGTGTCATACTCAATTGTTTGGGGGTATTGGAAGTAACTAAAGCTTTGGATCATGGGATTATGGATTATATTCTAGAAGAAGCACAGTGGGGGCTGGGGAAAGGCATATCCCTTGTCCCTGTGGTGGTGGGCTGGGGGAGGTGTGTGAATGGCAGTGATGCTGGAAAACCCAGGCCAGGTTGAGGGCATAAGACCGCCGGCATTTGTACGTCTTAAGGCACAGGAATCTGTGTATTAAGGAAAACGGAAAGGCAGATAGTCTGCTAGTCTCTCGCTAAGCCCAGAATTAAATGCAGCACAGATTTTAGGGCCAAAGAGAAGACTGTTCTACACCCTTCTCCCCCTATTTCATTCTTCTCACTTCCTGAATGTTCTCTAAACTCCTCTCTCAGGAGATACTTTTATTGCATAACAGGAAATGAGGCTTAAAATTGAAAATTCTTAAAAGAGTGAATATATTTGTGATAATCAATTTTAGGTAAAGTATAAAAAATATTACATCTTGCTGTTTTTATTTGGAGAAGTTAGAAATTGAGAAGGCACTTAATACGTGAGGTTGATAAAGGAGAGAGGACTCTCAAAGATACTGAAGGGGAGACTAGAGGCAAAAGACACATTTTTCAGATGTTATTACTTTGCCAGCTCCATTATTCTTCAATTTTGTACCGACAAATAGAAGGTGGCTATATGCTGTGTAACCTCAGAAATCTTGAGTCCAGAGGATGTTACTAATAAGCCTACATGATAACAAAGGACAGTGAGTGAATGGTCATTTAAGGTATGCTTCACTATCACAGACCAAAAAGCACAACTGCCAGAAAAGCAATTTCAGACTTCAGTTCAGTCAGGTAACCATATTTCTTGATTTTCCTCCATTATAATACAGTGAGCACTGAGTGGAGAACTTTAGAAACACACAAAAAGTATTTGGTTATAAGATCATTCCGTACTTACAAGGAGCTTTACGTTTCAATAAGGACGAGAAGATATATGCAAATGAAAGAACAAAAGAACAGAAGCAGAAGAATCATAGGAAAAATATAAACATCTGCAGAATATAGAAACATCTTTCTAAGCAACTTCTGTCGTTGTGCAAACAGGATTGTTGAAGTGAATTGGTTGAGCAGATCCCTACCGGGTTAGTTTAAGAGATGATTCCTGGCAGCATTCTGAAGGAGGAGGGATGTACATTGACAAAGATGATCTGTGAAGACTTCTGGGCTGGGGGAATGTAGAGGTAGGAGCAAGAGGCTAAAATTCTCTTGAAATGTGAAAAATGACGAGAATCAGATACTGTTAAAATGTAAGCTAGAAATGTGTCAGGGGGACAGGGTTGAACATAAGCAAGAAAGAAGGGAAGGAATCACCAAAATCACCTCTGAAGTTTGGTGGAAAAAATTGTTAAGTAATGGGGCAAAAGAAGAAGATGAAGTAGCATGAAAAGGGAGAAAAAAAGAGATGGAACTCTAGCCTTAGTTGATAAATTGTCAGGTAATGGCTTCTTCCATATGGAAGCAATGCTGGCGATTTTAGGCTTCCCTTGTGTAGAGGATTCAGATAAAATTCAAAATCAAGTTAACTGCTTTTTTTTTTAAAAAAAGACTGATCATTAGTAGCAAAAGTAAGATCATGGTGTGATGGTTCAAGGAACTCAGTACTGCATACTAAAGGGGATCTTCTGAAAAATCCAAGTCTGTTACATTGCAAGAATGGTTAGAACTTAGAAATCCTGCCAAAGAGGGGGACTAGGAAAGGAAGGTGTACCAGGTTAAAGAGCAAAATGACTTATCTGTTAGCAAAACATTTGACAATTTATAAATAATTTTGTTTCACCAAGAACTCCGAAGCCAAGCCCCTCACAGACTCCCCCCAACCAACACTCAGCTCCCCGTCCCGCTTTCCCCCTTCTTCCTCCCCTTTTGAGATTATCTTTGGCTTCTAACCTGTCATGATGCATGTACCAGGGCACATTGTAAAATAATTTGATGTTCCTTTATGGAAAGAGAAAACATTTCCTAAATCTTCTTTCCAGGCCACCTGTAAACCAGTGACAGGGCTAGCTAAGTAAACAGGAAAGCCAGCATCCTCTGCTTCAGAAACCAAACACACACAAGGACTGATTCTCTGGATAGGTGGGTTAGTCATATCTGAACATCTGCTTTTCTTAGCCTTCCTCTCCTTTTGCCTCCCTCGATGTAGAAAGTCTTGTGAAAAAAAAGTTCCCTTTATTAATAATGCAATGGAAGCAGGTTTAGATGACTTGAGCTTTAAAATTTTGGAAAGTCTGGGAAGGGGTAGAAAAAGAAACCAACCAGATCCACTGATTAAAGAGCATATGCAAAAGAATACATTATAAAGAGATAGGAATTTTGGATTTTTTTTTAACTAAGAAAAGATTTCATCTTGTTGGTAAATGTTGGGTATGTATGATAACAGAGCAGGTGTATTTTAAAACTGCCTGCAGCAAACAGAAAGGCGGGTAGAAATCCACATATTGCATGGGAAGAGTCGGCTTAAGCCTCTGGATTTCACTCCATGTTCCTGATCTGCAGTTACTTTTTGATTATAGCACAGCCTTGGCATAAGAATTCAACTTGCTAAAAGTGTTCCAAAAAAAGAAAATCTCTGGCATTTCCTGTTGGTTGGAAGCTGTTTGGCTTTCTGCATTACTATTTAGTGTTATCATTGGCCAAGCACCTTTGCTGGGTAGAAAAATACTGGTGCAAATTTTACTGGCGATGTGGGAATAGAAGCCATAAAAATTCTCAATTTCCCTTTTAAAAACTTAACTCATTTGTCCAGGAGGAATGAATACAGAAAGACAAGAGATTTTAAACTTCCCGTACATCTGGGTACAGCAGTGTATTTTGACTCCAAGTACAATAAAACAACCTTACTTACTGGTGGTATATGACATAATGACCCAAATATGTTTTTAAAAAATCACTTATTGCTGTACATAAACAGCGAAGTTAGCGCAAGGGATGATAAAATAACATGGGTAATTCTTCCTTTAGCTGGGAACCATTGGCGGCCCATTAGGATTCCAGATGTAGCTGTGTGTGCTTTCCCATTTGTTTTCCAATGTCTAGTGCTTATGCCCTTGGTACCTTGACGGTGCTTGTCAGGCATGTTGGCTTTTCAGCTTGAGGTCTTCCTTGGAGAAACACACTGATCGGTCTCTGGGCTATAAAGCACACTATTGTCTTGGGCCCAGTTTGTTGAGAATATAAGACCCAGGGCAGCCTCCTGCCAAAGGTCAAATACCAGCTTGACCAAAGTTCCTCAAGTCAACACTGGACCTCCCCAGACAAGAGACACTTCAACTCTTCCTGAAGAAAAAATGTTTTTATGTTTTTATCACTCTGTAATAACAGAGATTGTTAGAGTGCAAGTAAGCTGAAATGCATTTCGATAAATTATTTATTATAGTTACTCTCATAAAAAACAGCTCATAGGGCCAGAAGCTTATAGATAAAATAAAAAATAAAATTTATTCCCATGTTTTGGGCATTTAAAAAAAGAAGCAACCTCCCAGTCCAAGAGGCAGTCTTAATAAGCAGTAAAGGAGGGCATAGCTGTAAAACTGTACAGATAGAATCATTGTATTTTAAGCAGAGAAAGAAAGCAGCTAAAAATAGAACCATAGCTAATTTAACCAGTGCCCTGACTGCCAAAAATGCATGTCTGAAATCAGGTGGGTGTTTCTTTATGAGTGACTTAGCCAAATGTAAAATTTATAGCCGTCTTGTATATACTCTAGCAAAGATTCAGTGCATCAGTTTATTACAAGGCTACTATTAAGGATGCTTAAAATTCCCCAGCTTTACACTCTCACTCCAAGGGTCTAGCCTTAGCTAGTTATGATTGGGCCTGGCCCAGATGCTCTTATTAGAGAGGGATTTCAGTATTCAACAATACAGTTAGGCCTTTTCTGTGGAGCTGAATGCTCTTCCTCCAGGGGAGCTCAATTCACCCCTCCTGTGTCCAACAACAGCAACTTCCCTTTGCTTCTTACCACTTTTCACCTGTGCCCTAGCTTAGCCAATCGAGGGGAATAATGCTTAAAGAAAACAAAATAAATAGCAGATGGTCTAGTGTTCTCTGGGATGAATAAATAACAGCTGCAAAGGGGAAAAGTGACTTAGTGGATGCACACTGCTGTATTTGTCGCTGACATACAGGATGCTCAGCACCCTGACCTCAACATGTATCAGACCCACCACCATTAATCACTCCACATAATCCAAGCCAGAAATTTATTGAGCCCAAGGGATCCATGACCCCTTGGAGTGGGAACTGAGAAAGTGAACTAGAGGCAAAATATAAAATACAAAAGTGGCTCCACATAAGATGGCAGTGGGTTTTCAGTGCCCAAGAAATTCAAGTGATTTTGGATGGACTTTATCCTTGTGGAATCAGGTGGAGTACAATCATCTGAAGAGCTATGTCCTGTATGGTAGGTTCATTTTCTCTAATAGATAATAAAATAATTATCCCCCCCATGATATCACAGTGTCATTCCGGAAACTTTTCTAAGTTGCTAAATGGAGCACAGTGCTCAGCCTTTTAGACATCAAATGGTTTATCAAATTCATCATCAAAATAAACCATGGAATACCTGTAACACAAATTTTCTTTGAAAAATTCAGGATTTAAATGTAATTTTTGTTAATCAGAAGAAGTTTTAATCTGAAAAGTTTGGCACTCTCCCAGTCTTCATCCATCCATTTGTGGTACTTTTTTCTCAGTTGAGCTACATCTCTTACAGCTATACCCCTAGACTAAGGGACTAAAAATATATTTATATCCATCAGCATCCCCTGAATAGTTCCATCAAGAAAGAATACCAAAATAAGAGGGCAGTAGAAAACAGAAGTAGATAAATAATAAATTTAGTTTCTTATAGACCCACTGAGTAATTTCCATCAGGTGTGCCCAGTTTCTTATAGTCCCTGGAGTGATGAATATCAAGTGGCTAGACTTTGTTCCAGTAATTGAATAACCATTCTTTCTCCTTGTTGCTTAGTTGAATTTTTCTCACAGCATATTTTATTTCAGTTTCCTCAGAAAATATATTAAGATGAAAACTTTGAGGTGGAAGTAACCCAAATGTCCATCGACAGGTGAGTGGACAAGAAATAAAATGTAGCATATACATACAATGGAATATTATTCAGCTTTAAAGAGGAAGAAAATCCTGTCACATGCTATAACATGGATGAACCTTGAGGACATTATGCTAAGTGAAATAAGCCAGTCACAAAGAGACAAATACTGTATGATTCCACTTACTCTAGATATCTAAAGTAGTCAAATACCTAGAAATAGAAAGTAGTAGTTTTCAAGGGCTGAGGGAAGGGGAAATGGGGAGCTGCTGTTTAGTGGGTATAGAGTTCCAGTTTTGCAAGATGAAAAAGTTCTGGAGATCCATTGTTCAACAATGTCAATATACTTAACACTATTAAAGATCACTTAAAAATGGTTAAGATGTTTAACTTCATGTTATTATTTTTTTAACACAATTAAAAGAAAAGAGGAAGACACTGGTTTTATTCTCCTTTACCTTTTCACTGTTTTTTTAAAAAATTATTTATTTATTTATTTTTGGCTGTATTGGGTCTTCGCTGCTGTGCACAGGCTTTCTCTAGTTGCGGTAAGCGGGGGCTACTCTTTGTTGCGGTTAGAGGTCTTCTCGGTGTCGTGGCTTCTCTTGTTGCAGAGCACGGGCTCTAGGCGCACATGCTTCAGTAGTTGTGGCATGTGGGCTCAGTAGTTGTGGCTTGTGGGCTCTAGAGCTCAGGCTCAGTAGTTGTGGCGCACGGGCTTAGTTGCTCCGTGGCATGTGGGATCTTCCCAGGCCAGGGCTTGAATCCGTGTCCCTTGCATTGGCAGGCAGATTCTTAACCACTGCGCCACCTGGGAAGCCCCCCTTTTTACTGTTGATTACAACAGTCCACTGGTATACATTGGGACTTGGTAATTGTTTAAGTTCTCCCAAAGGGTATTATGTGGATTAATTTTTAAAATAAATAATATATTATGAAAAACTTCAAATATTCACTGAATAGAATAGTATAATCAACCACATATATCTATTACCAATGGTAATTTTACAACAATTATAATTCAATTATAATTACAACTGTGATTTTGCCAATCTTGTTTCATCTATTTTTCCACCTTTTTTTCCCCTGGAATATTTTGAAACAATGAATAGATTAATTTTTACTTACAGACTTGGCACTTATTTCAGAAACTCAGAGTGTATTGTTTAAGATTTTGTCACATAAAAATAATATTTGTGATTTAGATGTAATATTTTCTATCGTACCTTAATTTCTCAAATATAAAATTCAGATAGCTGTATAGGAAAGACTGTGGGGAACGTCTGTGATTACAGGAATAGGAATGTTGAATGGGAATGATCAAACCCTCATGACTGAATTTGGTCCTGCTTTGGAAGTGCTAAAGAGTAGAGGACTAAAATGTTTAATTTTAGGAATTGGGAATTCTTTAAAGAGAACATCTTTGTTTCTTCTGAATATAATATGAGATAAAATCTTTTTTTTTTTTTTTAAATGTGTTGTTTTACTATTCCTGCCCAGAGAAGAAGAAAGAACTAGTCTGGGTTCATCCACCCACCAGCCATGTGACCTTGGGTGATTTGCTTCATCTTTCAGGGACCTTAATACCTTCAATATGTAAAATGATGGCTTTGGAAAGAATAGTTGCTAAGGTCTTTTCTAATTTAAGAATCCTATGATTTGAGACTAGGAGTGAATATTTTACTACAGAATATTTCAGTTGATTAAATTCATGGCTGAATTTACTCTAGTAAAGGCCCTAGCTTTTGATGTGGTTGCCACTATTCACAGGCTATGTAAGTTGGGATATCGTCTCATATCTCAGCCAAAAATCAAGTGAAAAAATACCTGTGATTCAAGGTAACCTGTAAGTTAGTGTGGAATAGTTGCCAAGACATCTTTGTAAGATCTATGAAAGTTTTATTGAAGTTGATATGATAAATAGTATTTTATATTCTATACCCATTTTATATTCTAAATTTTTAAAACTTAAAATGAAAATAATCTATAATGAAATAATTTGAACTAAGGGGCTACTTGGTTACTTTGAACCAAGGAATTTTTTAAAAGAGGAATATTTTCATTAGGGAATCTAAGAGGAAAAGGAAGAATCTGTGGGAAACATGCTTTGAAATGCTTGGCTGGAAGGGTGTAAGCTGTGTGATTGTAAGAAATACTGTTCACCATTCAAGTGTGCATGTTCTTCAGGGTAGTTTTTTAACAAGCATGCCCAGAAAGGCTTGCTGCCTTGGAAGGCTCTGGGTTGTTGTGAAGTGCTCTTGTTAGAGTCCTGAGGAAAAGGAAGAAGAAGGCAAAGGGAGGAGCTTAGAGAATGCCAATCTTTGCAAAATCCATTTCCTTTGAACAGTGGTGTCCTGCTCATCTTCAGAGTAGATGTGAATGATCAAAGAAGCAAAGGAAGTAGAAAAGAATATCAGGAGTAACTAAGAGCTAGGGAAAGATCAGGGACTCAAAAGAAGTATTTGAGCGTAAGATAAGTGATTTTCAGGGAGGGAGATTCTCTTTTCAGCATAGGGATTCTATCTGGAGGTACTGCTCTGACACTGCTTGTGGAAACCTGTCTAAGGAAAACTGAATGGAGTTTGACCTTATATTTGACTTAGCAGTGCAGTTAAAGATATACTGTTTAAGTAGCTCTGACTGTGCCCCATTTTCTTTATAAATTTGAGTTAATGACATTTGCCTATTCGCTAGGATTTACGCAGTAACAAGAGCAGGCTTTGTGTTTCTTGAAAAGAAAACACTGACTATGAAAAGTGGTGGGACCATTCCTCCATGTTACCCTCCTCGGATTGCAGACAGCTAAGAATGTAGACTGGCTTCTTGTGCCCTATCATTTTTGAAGATCTCAGTTAGTAGAATTTACATTAACTGTCTGAAAGGGAAAAATTAAACCTTCCTTTTAAATATTGCTTTTCACTGAGTTCCTCTCTAATCCTTAGGTAAATTGTACACTGTTGATCTAGTTCCACGGCACATTTTCTGAATGGAAACCCCAAACATGATATATTCTCCTATTTAAGGAATATTGACCCCAAAGAAGGATCAGAATGTGGAAATAACACATGTAACTCTGTTGTTTCTGTTGTTCTGATGTGCTGGCAAACAATAGTAAGAATAATTGGCAAGGGCCAGCAAGAAATACTGTTTAGCCTTAGGAAAGTTATAAAACTAGCCCACTGGAAAGGTAAATATGTCATGTTTTGAGTCCAGCAATAATAATTATAACAAGAACATCTGAGACTTTTCCCTGGGCTTTACACCACTTAAGTAATTTTCTTCAAAATATTAATTTTCTGATGCAATCGTTTCTCTTTCCCTCTCTCTGTTTTTTTTTGTTGGCAACCAAATTAAATGTATCTAAATGAATTTCAGTGCTCTAAAGATGTCACTTTATTGAAGAAATAATTTAAATAGTTGTTAGTATTAGAAAATATATTTGTTATTGTTTATTCATACATTTAAGTATCCATTCAGTGATATAATGGAGATTGACTTAAAAATTAATAGTGGCCAAGACTTCAGTCCTTGTTTTCTTCAAGAACTTAATGTCTTGCGTTAGACACTATTTAAAATTTTTTTAACCATTTAAAAATAATTACTGGAGCATCATTTAAAAAACTACCAACAACCTACCAGTGATTTGTCCTTTGTTATCATAGACAAGCTAAAGCAGAAATAAAGCATTTAAATAAGAGAGGAATAGCATTGGTGATGGTAATAGATGAAGGAAAAGCAAAAGTCCACAAGAAAGAAATGGAATTTGAAATGACTTGGGTAATTTATCTTACTCTGAATAGTGTTAAACCCAAAAGCCTCTTCTTCAAGAATCTTCCTTTGCTGTGATTCTTCATTATAATTGTTTTTCTTCCCGACCACTATTGGTATGCCAAGGTTGAATTAAAAAAATAAAAAGATTTACACTATTAAAATAGACTTGTTTGGGGGCTCAAGAAGTAGCTATTCATTGGTTACTCGTCATAAAATCTCTATGCAAAAATGATCTTTACAGTTATTTGAGAATGGGGATATATCACTTCAGTAAAACTTGAAAAACTTAGTGTTTTAAAGTTAAAATATTAAAATATTTTCTCAGCATAGATACTGAAAGTTATTACTGTAATGTAATTACATATTGTGTAATTATGTCTTGGAAGATTTAATCAATTGGTATTTGAAAAGGTTTATAGGTAAAGTTTTTAGAAGATTACGTTTCTGGAATTTTTTATACAGTGGAATTTCTGATGCTACAGTAAATTAAAAAGTTGGATGATTTTCATGTGATATCCTATTTCACTAATACAGAACAACCTTGAACCACACTAGAGCAATAATTACTTAACCTAAATCAGAGACCAAGCCAGGCCAAACAGCTGTTTTCATTTTGTTAGGAGATCCATTTGATTTACTCTTTTAGTCAGCTTTCATTACTGTAGAAGACAAAACTTCCCTTGAGTTTTTAACCCTGAATTCTCTGCCTTGTTTGCTGCCTGCTGTAAAATTGCATGGTTGAGCTGCCACAGCCGCTGAACACGCTCCGGAGCTACTGTAGTGCTGCGGGGAGGCTGCACTTCAGCTTGGGGAAAGAAGAACTTCATGAAAAGAGATAACATCTAGGTGCTTCCCGCTGCCCTTTAAAAAAATGAAGCAAAACAAAACTGGTCATCATTATTCTGACTATAAGAGAAGCCTTTAGGAATGAATATCTGATTTGAGTTCCTGTAGTAACTGTGTCATAGCTCATCTATCTTGGAAACTAAGGAAAGGAATGTTCCGGAGACACAGAGATAAGATATTTGAATTCAAATGAGTTACTTGGAGCTAGATTCAGATATATTAGGTATTAAGTCATTACCCCTAAAACTGATCCCTTATATGCTGTAGTATGTCCTCTTTTAAATTGTGAAACCAGTTTTCCTATAATTTCTAAACACGAGGATGCACCAATATCTTGTGGTTTGTATCTTGGTGTTTGTAATTCCATAAACGTGTTGTCCCCGCGCTCCCCAGTGAAAATAAGGTGAAACAGTATTGGGACCTTGTGACTTCATGGAAAAGATAGCTTAAACCATTTCTTAAGATTGCTGTCACTTGGGGGAAAAAAAATCCTTGGAATTGTTGATGCTGATTAAATGTTTTTCCTTTTCCTCAAAGCAAATCTGTATCTACTTCTTAAATAAACAGAACCTGGCAAGACAATAGGTTCTCTGTGGCTACACAGATTGGCATAAATAGAGTCAACCACACAAAGACAACTATCTGATGGTTGTGATGAACTCTTTGACATATTTCTGCCATATTACAGACCTGCATTTCTTAACCATGTCTATTCCAGATTTTTTAGAGTTCCCTTTAAAAGACTTTCATGGTCAAATAAATTTTGTAAACACTTCCTTAGAATATCACAATACATGATAGCATATTGTAGCTCTGAGAAATCCAGCAGAGAAAAAAATCTTTTAAACCTAGTTTAATTCAGTGTTTCCCAAACTTACTTGAGTATGAAAGACTTTTTTTTTTCACATGACACCATAATATCCCACAAAACAGTTTTACTTTGGACACTAGTTTGCCAAGGGGCATATGCTATATAGATATTCTCTAATACAATTATTCCTTCAAATGCAAAAATATGTGGAATTTAAAGTTGGTGGAGACAAGGAGATCTTTTTGGTGCTTATTTTTTTAATAACAACATAATTTGGAGGTCTTGCTGCTGCTAGCTAAGAAAGACCCTTGGGAGATTACTAGCTTGGTCAAGGCTCTTCATAAGTACCTTTATTAAAGGGTAATCATTTTGACAAAACCCAGAGAACTACAGTGATGCCTCAACCTTTTTCTAGCCAAGTCATAATAGTTAGTGTTGGGGAAGAGTCTTATTGAAAATAATTGAGAACTGATGATATGTAGAAAAACAAAGATTATTTCCTGTGGTGCAACAGAATCTTTACAGAGAGCCATGGATTGCATCTTAGATGTTAGTACTTCACAAAGAGGAAAAGCTAGTTGAAGATTGCTTCTTTATTTAGGAAGTCTAGTCTTTAGGAAGAGGGCTGGTATCCTCTGATGCTTTCCTGTTATCTAAGACATAGAGGATTATGTCTGGGATAGCTCCTGACTCCCATGGTGAAATGTAAACGACCGCACGCTCGCTAGGGCTTCTTTCCTTCACCGCAGGTTCTGATGTTTACCACCCAGTTTTGTCCACACCAGTTTGAATTTATGCACTAGTCTCTTTATCTCACTTCTTCTTTCCCTCTTTTTCTTTCTTTCTCCTTTTTCTTTTCTTTCTTATTTTTTAAAAGAAGCTTGTACAGGAGTTGCTGAAATTGCATTTGCGACAAGCAAATCAAGGAAGCCGAGGGCTACAAATCTCCATCTGAAGTTTACTCTTTTCACAGTCAGTTTAATAAAATATGATTGATATGTGCTAACAAGTTTGTTCTACAAGAGTGAGGAGGAAGCCACATAAGAAAAGGACTCTTCAGTTTGAAGAAACATGAACTATAGTCTTTTTCTAACAGAGCTATGTAGTATATGTGTTTGCTTATTACTCTCTATTTAAACTACTATAAGTTGTTTTCAGTTGGCGTTGAAACAAATAATTCAGCCTTGCAGATGGCTGAATCTGAACAAAATTAATTTGCTGTCATGATAATTAGATAACTAACACCAGAGCATTAACGATACACCTGATGGCAAATGTCAGGCCATTACTACCATCACCACCATCAATATCCACATGCCAAAATAATAAAAATGATGTCTTTATATTGTATAGCTTTCCATAGTTTTAAAATTACTTCCATTTATGTTATGTTCTCAAAACAACCTGAAGAATTAGATAAGTGTGGAACTATTATTTCTATTTTAGAAATGAGCAAAGTGAGGTTCAGAAACTTTCACTGACTTGCCCAATGTCATGAAATTTATGACTGGCAAAATGAGATTCAAACTAGGATTTTTCTGACATCCAGTTCTTTCTACTTCTCTATACTGCCTAAAGTAGTGTAGTTCTGTCTTATTGTAGTTTTCATTAAATATTTTGTTTGCCACTAATTTAAAAAAGTACTTATCCTGCTTTTAAATCTTTAGGGTATAAGAAAAAAGTCCTGTAAGTTTGACAGTGTTGATGTCAAATATAGTTATGTTTTCAGTGTAGTTTTTTTCAGCTATTTGCAAAGTAAATAACTGCTTATAAATTGAAAGATTTAAATTTACCAATGCAAAGTGTTTTCTGAAAATTATGCTTCCTCATGAAACACATAAAAGCTTTTTCCCCATTTCTGAAGCTAGACATGTGTACATAAGGAAATTAATTACAGGCACAGAATGACAAAAGATGAAGTGTTTCAGTTTCAATCTGTTGCTTAGTTGTTTGAGTAACTTTGCTTTTCCTGCTTAGATCAAATACAAACTATCTGGGAAAGGAAAGATGCCAACAAATATATACAGTATAAGTAACAAAGCTGTTGGTCTGTTTAAAAAGCTACATTATTTTCTTCCTCTAACAATCCTTCAAATCCAGTAAAGATTTATCTTCATCCCCAAAGTTAAACGTGTTGAGAGACCCACCTTACTTTTTGTCTAGAGGATTATGCAGACTTCATTTGGAGAATCCATGTGCTAAAAGTTGAATTAGTTGTATAACTTGCTAGCTTTGATATATAAAGTCGGTACCAGTGACTCACTATATTAGTGGGATGTGGTCTTTTTTTTTTTTTTTGTGGTATGCGGGCCTCTCACTGTTGTGGCCTCTCCCGTTGCGGAGCACAGGCTCCGGATGCGCAGGCTCAGCAGCCATGGCTCACGGGCCCAGCCGCTCCGCGGCATATGGGATCCTCCCAGACCGGGGCACGAACCCGTATCCCCTGCATCGGCAGGCGGACTCTCAACCACTGCGCCACCAGGGAGGCCCTGGGATGTGGTCTTTAAAGTGTGGGTTCAGTCGTGAGTTTCACGGAACTATCTACACTCTGCGCTCAACTGACCCTGCTTGGAACCAATGACACTCCCATGAGACATTGACAGGGATTAGGATGTTATTTTTGTCCTGTGCACAAGAAGTGTAGGGTATGTTCAGCATCAATATAAAACAGGTGACTCAGTTATAACACAAAGCACAGGAGAGAATAGGACTGCCCCACAGAGGTCAGATTTCCATTAGCAAAGCTAAGCATTGGAATGAAATGATGGATTAGATCAGTTAGGCAAAATCTTGCTTACTTACTTTGCCCAAATTAGCACATTTTTTGTCCTTAGTGATCTGGATAATTACTTCATTTCACTGCTGTCCTCTGTTTGTGGAAGCCTGGCCTTAACCAGTAATTAACATGGCCTGAATTACAATTTGTCAATCCAGTTCAATTCGGCAAATACATTTATGGAGCACCTAGTATATGTTAATTACTATGCTATGTTTTGAAATTCAAAGGTGGCTAAAACGTGGTCCTGTCTCTCAGGAGTTCACAGACTATGCTAGCAGGGAGGAAGCAAACCCACATCACCATTGTAATACAATGTGGTAAGTGCTGTGTTAGTGATGCAGGTGGGGAGAGACTTTTCTGTGAGAGCACACGTAGGAGAATCGTTAATCAAAAGTCGAGGAAGTACTGTTTGGAGTAAGTGTAAGCAGGATTACAGAGTATTTGGAAGAACATTCTTATTATTTACATTTGAGATTGTAAATGCCAAATAAGCAGAGAATTAAAGTTCTTGCGCACAAAGGCAAAGATAGTTTTAGGAGAAAGTTAATTTACTGATCGATCAATAGATGGAGAAAAGGGAATCCATTGGTTTTCCATTTCTTTGCTATTGTTAAGGTAAGTTAGTGCTCCTTCTAACAGAGGAAGTAATTATGAACTCTTGACCAAAGGTGCAGGGAAATTGGATCGTTTTAAAGATTTTTTAAGGTCCCTCTTGAACTTTAGAGATGGAGCACCAATTTAAAACAAACACACCATTCTTAAAGCAGAACATGGGTGCCCAACTGTGTGCCCTAAGGCTTTTACTTCCATTTAAAAGTTCAGTCTGAAGTTTCCTGGCAGCACAGAAAAGTCCCTAGATAATAATCCATGTTAAGGGAAAGGTTGACTTTTGGAACACTTCTGGAATAAAGATTGACAGAGAGATCCCTTCCAGAAAGCCAACAGAAGCAAAGATTATTATAGAATGTCACTCAGGTTTTCACCGGAGGAGCAAAACCATGCTGGAGGTGTGTTCAGCCTGTTGGTGATCACAGCAATCAGAGGCAGTGTTTGAGAGCTGGGATGGTGACCTGGAGAAGTGATACTGGAAAAGGAAAAGGACCCTGTAGGAAATTACCTTAAGTTGATAATCATGCCTACACCAAGGGTTCCATTACATTATCTTTTAAAACCTCTTCCAGGGAATTCCCTGGTGGTCCAGTGATTAGGACTCCATACTTTCACTGCCGAGGGTGCAGGTTCAATCCCTGGTCAGGGAACTAAGATCCCACAAGCTGTGTGGTGCAGCCAAAAAATAAAAAATAAAAATAAAATAACTTTTAAAAAATAACCTCTTCTGCTTTAATAATTATATGCTATAGTTTTTATGCTAGGAGGGAAATGTTGACTAACAAAGGCATTTGCTTGGAGTAGTTTGTCTAGAAGTGATTTGTCCCAATCCAATTGTTTTCTTATTCCTTTAGAGATGACATTAAATTTCAGCATAATTGGGCATAATCAAAGGTTGTTGCCTGCCACCACAGAACTAAGTTAGGCAAGTATCTCAGGTTCCAGATTTTATTAACTCATGATTAGAGTAACATTTTAGGAGGATTAATTGGAAATGTGTGCAGAAGCTGAAGATCTGATAAAAACTCAAAGCAAAAAAGTTTGGACAGAATGAAATAGTAGTAATCTAAGGTAGAGGTGATGAGATCTGGTACTAGGATGATGGTGGTAGAAAAAACAGGTAAAAAACAAAATAAGAGAAATACAAAAGGAAGGACGGACAAGATTAAGTAACAATGGAATGTAAATGGAATAAGGTGTAGAGTTGGAATGCTGGTCACAGAAACGGCCAAGTGGAAAAGGTAAAAAGTGAAAACAATTTGAGGAGAAAAGGGGAGAAGTGTTGGTTAGGGCCAATTGGGAAAAGATTTGCTGAGAGATTAAAGGAAAGAGTAAGAGAGAGAGAGAGAGAGAGAGAGAGAGAGGGGCAGAGAGGAAGAGATCTATCTTATGTATTGATAACAATAAAAGAGTCCGTTAAGCTGAAGTGATGGGGTCTTGTATGGTGTTGACCTTCAGAAACAATTTGGTTTGGAATATTGAACTGCCTTCCTTGTCCCTATTCTCACTGTTGTTCTATTTCAATAAACACTTGGTTCAACTTTAATGTAGTGTTTTTTTTTAATAGGAACGTTTAAAACCACATCATGTTGGATTTTTAATGAAAATATCCTAGAGTCTATTTCCTAATGTGATCAGTGTTGGTATAATATGTGTAAAATATTCTTATTATGAAGTAAGTTTTTATATAATTAGCTATGCTTTACACCCTAGTTGTTATAGTTATTAACCATTATTTTAAGTGAGACCTACACTATACAAAAAATAATGGCAGTCTCTCGAGTGTCTTCCACGTCATCAATGGATTTCTAGAGGATTTTTGAGTAATAAAGGCAACTGAAGGCTTATAGGAAAATAAATTCCCTATGAGCCATCTAATTCTCAGAGGTTTATTTTAGAAATAATCCTCCACCGCCACCTTTGTCATACAACTTCACTCTATCTTTTTAAGGTGCTCTATTCCATTTAGAAATCTTAACTCCAAGGAGGCATTAGTCCAGCTTACGTTATGCTTCTGATACACTCTGTTGGGCTTGTAAGAATCCCCTGAGAGTGCTCTGGGGAGAGAATCTCCTTTGGATATTCTTTTTCAATCCCTAGTATTTCTGGACCACCTGTGTTCTGTGTCAAGGCACAATAGTTACTGGAGAAATTAACAAAAGTACAAGTTGTGTTATAAGCTCTTTTCCTGGAACTTATTCTGGTACCAGACTCTCCTTCCTCCCCCTACTTCCGGCCCAACCAATTTGCAAGTTGTCCCAGCCTAACTCAAGCAGGGATTTAAAATCTGTTAGAGAGCTCAGCCTTTGATTTACAGAGCTGAAGCCTGCACAGAGGAATCATCTGTAATGGGATTCTTTGCTCCCTGGAGAGACATTACACAGCAGAGCTGTAAATTACTGAAGAAATAGAGGAGGAGGAAGGGGAGGGAGGAGGAGTATGCTCAGTAAAAATAGGTTATACTATTGATCAGAGCAGTTGTCTTTAACTTTTTCTTTTCCACCATAAAATTAAGTGGTTGTCGTGAGAAAAGGAAGAGTGGATATTTAAGAAATTGAGTGTGCTGTATTTGTTGTCCCGTTTACTTAGTATAAGATGTTTTGATTTGTTTGGTTTACCAGTGGTCTCTTAGTAAATTCTCTTTTTTTCCTCCTGGAATTTATTTTTAAGGCATTCATTTTCTTTAAGTCTATGTGACTGTGTATTTGAATCTGATTTACAGCCAGAAGTCATCACAATCAGCCCTTTGCCCTCTCTGCATTATCCCTGAATCAAACTATAATACGGGTTTGATCAGGGTAATGTAGAAGGTGTAGCGATATAAAGTTCTAAGTGAAAATGTCCTAAACACATTGCCAGTGCAGTGACACTAACCAACAGAGAAATAGATGACCTCAGGAAATGTCTGGCTTAACAAATGTATATCTTTAAATTGGAAATCTAATTATTTGCCTTAGATTTGCACTGCTGGGAACCTAATGCAAGACCATGTTAAATAAACTTATTATTTCCGTTTTTCATTTAACCTGTGGGTTGTAGTATGACCAATCTGTTTTATATCCTCAATCAACAGATGATTGTATTTGGTAATAATTTATCAAGAATAAAAATCTGTTTTTGAAACTAATCACCTCATGTTAGGTCTGCCCTTTTTCAAAACCACCATCTGATATTCATTTTGTCTGCAAAACAAACATACTGATGAAAATGCATATACCACAGGATACAGCCAGTGGAATGAAGCGTTTCCACTCTTTGTATATATTTAGAACATTTTCTGTCCTCCCAACAGATGGACCAAATTTTAGTATTAAAGAAAAAAATCAATTTTACATAGTACAAACAAATCGAACAAGTACATTTTGTATTTCTAATTACTTTGTAGCAGAATGTCCAGTGGAATTTGGGGTCAAATCAGGTCATATCTAAACTCTGTGATTTGACTTTTTTCATATTTACTAGGTTTTTTCCCCCTAGATTACTGGATGAATCTCTAAATGGAAACTACTGTTTCATGTATTTTCCAATTAAATTGTTTTTAATTTAATGACTTTTCGTTTATGTACAAATATTTGACATTGTTTGTTTTTCTGTAAGTCCAGCAACCTTACCATATAAGGTTTACCAAAGTGATACATGGATTATAATCCTCAAAATTTTTTTCTTTTTAAATTAGGGCAAATTACTCTGCTCCTGTTCTTATAAACTAGCTACATTGACTGACTTTTATCCAGCACAGTTTTGGCACTGGCTCCTTTGGAAAATTAGCTGACCTTCCCCAAACTGCATTACTTTTAAAAAGTTAACTTTTTAAAATATATTTGAATTTATACCAAAAATTTACATTTAATTTTTCTTATATATTCAACTTTAATTTAAAACTATACTTATTTCATCTCTCATGTTTTAGATTTGTATTACAGATCTTAATTTTGTTAATGAGGAGAGTTGAAGCTATAGATTTATTTTTTAGAGGATAGTCTCTAGTCTTTTCTCCTTTTACTGCATCTAAATCATAAATCTAATATTTCCCTCTCTTTCTTTTAAGCTTCCTGTGGCTCCCCAGTGTGTATAGGACAAGAAGAGGCTCCTTAGTCCTTCAGCATCTGGTTGCACCTATCTTTTCAGCCTCAATGCCGTATTCCTCACTTTCCTTCTTAGGCCCCAGATATAGTCTTTAGGAATTTACATGCTTTTGCCCAGCTTCACCAATTGTCCCCTTGACCTGGAATAACCTTCCTCATTTCCTTTCTTAGCACATTCCCTTAAGTTCAGGACTTAATGTCATATTCTAAGAGGTCTTCCATGACTCACAGCTTCCCCCTACCAATGCCTCTATCATGGCTGTGTTGCACAGAATGTCCAGAATGTTGGGAAGACAGCTGACAGACAAGTAAACAAACAATTTCAGTTTGTGTCAAGTGATATAAAGGGAATGAATATGGTAATATGAGAAATAAAAGTAGGAGTAGGCTACTTACTGGTCAAGGAAAGACTCTCTGAAAAAGTGATATTTAAGCTGAGACTGAAAATATAAGAAGGATCCAGCTGTATAAAATGTGGAAGGAAAAATGTTTCAGGCAGAGAGGCACATACAAAACTCCAAGATGAAGAGATTGGTGTATTGAGCAACTGAGAAGAGGCCACTTGCCTCAAGTGTAGTAGTCAAGGGGATGATGGCATGAGATAAGGTTGGAGAGCTAAATGGGGGCTAGATCAGGTCGGTCTACAGCATTGGAGGCTTTTAAGCAAAGAATGTCATGAATATATTACCTCTTTTGATGCTGTATGTAGAATAGATTGGAGGGGAGCAAGCATCTCAGGGAAGCCAGTAAGGAGACAATTGCACAGGTCTGGGCAAGAGATAACTTTCAAAAGGTTGATCCTGAGATGAACCCACTGCTACCTTCAGAGTAGTTACTGCTAGTTACAGTTGACCCTTGAACAACATGGGTTTCAGCTACGTGGGTCCACTTACACTCGGATTATTTTCAGTTATTATGTACTGCAGTACTACATGATCTGCTATTGGTTGAGTTTGAGGACGCAGAACCACAGATATGGAGGGCTGAATGTAAAGATACATGGATTTTTGCCTGTTCAAGGGTCAACTATATATTTCTTAAAAGTTCTTTTGAAACCTAAGTGAGGAATTATTTGACAATATCATTATTGCTCTTGCAATAATAATGCCATTCGTTGGAGAAGTAGTCAGTGTTGAGATAATGCAGTTGGTGTAGGCCAAGGAAAAGAGAGTAGATTTTCTCTAAGTACAGAATGACTCCATGGAATGTTTTAGGCATGGAGTGACATGCTCCAAAATTTTTAAAAGGGTATAAAAAGTGGATTAGAAAATTGCAAAAGTAGAAGACAACAAATAAGATAGAGGCTGTTGTAAAAATCAGGGGAAGTATGATGGAGGTATAGGGTAATGGCAACGGAGATGGCAGGGAGTAGACAGATTTGAAGTGTTTAGGACTGGATTGGAGGTGGGAAATACGAAAGAGATCGAAGATGTCCCTGGTTTCTTGAATGAACAAGTGGATAGAGGTATCATTTAGTAAGATAGGGGACAGTGTTGGGGGAAAGATCAGTAGTTCAATTTTGGAGACATTAAATTTGAGACGTGTGCCTAAATAGAGATTTTTTTAAGTAGACAGCTAAATATATGGATCTAAAAGTAATATACATGTAAGTATTTATAAATTAAAGAAATAACATACTATAAATATTCTGTTTGGTTTTTTTCATTAAAACCAAATTATGGGAATTTTTCCACATCTAATATAGAATTACGTTACTGTTTTTTAAGGTTGCATGATAGTATAGCTGTACTATAATCAAAATTTACATATATGGTCGTTATTATATATCATTACATAATTTTACAAGTATTTCTATAGGATAGATTTCAAAAAGTAGAATTTCTGGATCAAAAGGTGTGCACATTTTGAATCCAGTTAGAAACTGCCACCTTTGAAAGGAACGGCACCATTAACCATGTATTAGAGTGCCAATTTCCCTAACTTTGGACTCTGTCAATTTATATTATGCTTTACAATCTGAAGGGGAAAATGCAATCTCAGTGTTATTTTACTTTACCTTCTTGTGATCCATGTTGCTGAACATCTTTTGTTATGTTTATTAGCTATTCCATTTTTTGGTTTTATGTAAAAAAGATATGAAACGATTCTAGAAATGAAAAAGGAAAATAAAATTCAGATATTTAAGAGAAATAAAATGAGAAGTTAAAAAATGAAGGAAGAAAAGAAGGAAGGAAGGTAATAGGAAAACTTAAAAGAAAGAAGTGGAGACCTAATTACTATTTGCTTATTTGTTTGTTATTGGATGACTTAGAATTTTTAAGAGTGGTTGGTGGGGGGAGGGCTAAATACTTTACAAAAATCACCAGTTATGCTTCTGTGTATAAAAGTTGTACATTAACAAAATATTAAAGGTAGGTTTTGGAAGGCATTTTAGAAATCAATGTTTTAATGTCTGTTTTAGTTACCTATATATTAAGAGACTTGAAAACAAATCTGCAAATGCTCAAGAAACTTTGATGGTTAAAATAGAGAAAGTTAACAAGGAGCCTAGTGAAGTATTTTTTCCCTTGGAGTAGCCAAGTGTACTTCATAGAGTAGCTGTTCTTTGCAGGCTGCTACAACAGTCATAGCAAAACCAGCAAGAGGTCACCCACAGCCATGTGTATCCTGTTCTGTTAATAAAGGAAATGTCGACTAGGACACTGGGGATTAGACACAACTAATTTTCTAAAATGCCATTGAATTGATCTTTATCTGTAAAGCCAACACAGACATACAAATAGTTAAAATGAGCTCCTTGCCTCTCAGATTTCAGTGGGATAAAGCCTGGTGTTTTATTTCACACCCATAGAACAGCAGCTCTGAATGGCAAGAAGTCTTTAAAAATCATATTTGTTAAACTATTATTTTCAAATACTACTCCAATTATTAGGGTTCTTGGAGTACATATTTTTAATTACAAAGCAATTTAACTGTTGTTTAACTAGACTCTAAGCCCTACATTCTACCACTATCTCCCCAAGAAGTCTGATACTGTGCCCTCAGGAGTTCCAGGTTCACGGTGGTTGGACCAAGTTGGCATGTCCCCAGAGTACACTGGCCTTCTTTGGAGACTATTTATGATCAAATCAGTTTTGTCATTTCAACAGTAGGAATGACAAGTTAAACATAGTCCAGCACTGTGGATTTTTTGTGGTGACCCCTAACTTCAAGAGCAGTTATTTTACACTGAATGTCCTAAGTGGTTGGTCTATTATGAAAATTGAGTCCTTTAAGCCAAATAACTATTATTAAAATTGGGAAATTTGGCTACCACACACATGCAGACACTGTTCTAAAAACAGTGTATTAAATGATGGAATCATGAAATAAATAAGAGTCAGAATTTGACTAATGTTTATCGAAACTAAAGAAAATATTAAACTTCTGTTAATGCCTTGAAACTGAGGTTAACTTTTCAGTGACAATTGAGAGTTATTTACTACTTTCTGCATGTACAGTTTATACTATTTGTGGGCATGATATTACTCAGACATATAATTTTAGCTTCTAATTTCCTAATCTCACTTTAAGGGTGGTAGAGGCAGAAGTCACAGTACTAAAGTTTTCTTTTTTCTTTTTTCTTTTTTTTTTTTTTTTTTTTTGCGGTGCATGGGCCTCTCAGTGTTGTGGCCTGTCCCGTTGCGGAGCACAGGCTCCGGACATGCAGGCTCAGCGGCCATGGCTCACGGGCCTAGCCACTCCGCGGCATGTGGGATCTTCCCGGACCGGGACACGAACCCGTGTCCCCTGCATCGACAGGCGGACTCTCAACCACTGCGCCACCAGGGAAGCCCTAAAGTTTTCTTTTAGTAGGTTAATTGCAAGTGCGATGAAATATATGAATTACATGTAAAAAGTACACAGCAAGGTAACATAAAAAAGACATTTGATAGCAGCAGCTTTTAAACTTTATTCCTAAATATTACAGCTGTGTTCTCATTATGTAGTCTCATTATGTAGTTTATACATCATGCTGTCTCCTAACTTCAGCGATCATACACAATAATAGGCCTTTGGATTTAATATTCTTGATTTCACTCTTCATGCATGGTCCCAAAGTCCTGACAGGGTACTAACTTGTCACCTTGCTGAAACATGGCTTGAATTGCTTGTACTGGGTAGGAGCAAATCACTGTGGTTACAGAGTAAGCCCAGCCCACTACTCTGCAAGAACTTCTCAGAGCAACTTAGTTGTTCCGATTTGGTCATTGCTATATTGTAGTTCTTGTGAAGAGTAATGATTTGGTTTATCTGTGAAAAGTAGTCCAGAGGAAAAAAAGCTAAGAGCTAAGTGGTGAGTATGATATGAAGTGAGAAGGTAAAAACCTATGAAAAATGATGTTTATTTATTTCACCATGATTTAGGTGTATGAATTGAGCTTATTATATGCTCCACAGAGAAATAAGAAATGATTTATAAATCTGTTCTGGGAATGCTGTAGCCAGTGTAAGAATTGCTCATCAAATAAGAATTTTTTTAGCAAAATTGTAAAGGCCATTGACTTTTGATATGATAACATGCTCACCATTTGGGGGAATGAATGGGTTCCTATCTGTCAAGTACTTGAGCCAGTATTTAGCACATAAAAACCATGCAAGTATTAGCTGCTATGGTGATGGTGATGTAATTCTGGATGAGACTGTGATTTGAGAGAAAACCAAGGACCTCTGTAGGCATTTCCATACATCAAATATCAAGGGTCTGCTGTGTTGTCTCCCAGTTAATAACAAGTGTGTAAAAGTAGAATGTTTGGTGTGGTTTTATCAGTTTATTCCCATCACTGTTTATTCCTTTAGAAGTTCTCATGAATCTCAAAAACATAACTATCTATATTACTTTTAAAATTATCTCAATTAGAGTCACTGGGGAAAAATGGGTACAATTATGAATGGTTTAATATGGACACATAAGCCATGAAAATTTAGAATTTAGGCACCTTCAAAAGGAGCGTTTTAAACATTTGAAAATATTTTAGAGTTTGGATATCTTTCTTTAGGTTCTGTCTGGAAGACTTCCCCACTCTCTCGGATGCTTGGCAGATTCCTTTCCTGATCCCTAAGCCTGAGTCCAAGTCCTGCTTCCTGCCGAAGCCTCCCAGGCTCCCCTCAGGCTCCTGAACTCCTCTTTTCCCCAATGCTGCCAGTGAACCACCATCTGCCTTGTTGTGGCAGTTACACCCTGGGTTGTAATAATTTGCATTTCTCTCTTACTGCAAGCTTGTTGAGGAAGAAAATAGGTCCTCACTAAATATATGAATGAACCTCAAATCATTTCACATATGACAAAAGGAGATAAGAGAGACCTAATATTTCAAGCAATGCAGATGCCAGGCAGTGACCATATCAGGAAGAATATAAGTTTCTCCCTATCCCCCAGAAAAAGGTTTTAAGTTATGAATTGATAGCACACAGCTGCAGTGAAGGAAAGTTGTTTTTGTAAAATGTTTATTGAGTATCTACTGCATTTCAAGTACTATGCTATTGATTCTCATGTTTCATCATATTAAATCCTCCTGACAATCCTATCCTGTATGGAGTTGTATTTTCCCTATTTTCAGATAAGTAAATTAAGGCTAAGAGAGGCGGTGTCTCCAAAGTCACAGGTAATAAATGGCAGAGTAAAATTTGAACCAGATGTTCTGACTCTAAGTGGAGTTTTCTCCCCACCATTCTGTTCAAACCAAGTTTTAATTCTTACTCACCTAGACTAGGCAATTATTTGAGCTCTAGAGATATTCTTCACACTATGTCAAAATGTCTTAAGTTGTTAAAGCTTACAAAGTTATGATATATTTCCTGAGCCCTGCCTCTCCCTGCTATCTATAATGTGAATTTATCCTTGATTTTGCCTGTCCTATCCTGTCTTATAAGCATTAACTCCTGAACTAGTAGGACCACTGAGAGGATAATGTCAAGACATCAATCTATCCATAACTTTCATTGAGCATTCTTTAGCTAGGTTGTTGCTCTTATGGGGGAAAAAGTTGCTTAGAGGGTGACAGATGAGTCAGGATTTTCATTATGTTTAGACACCAACACTAATTCAGAGATGTCACCAGTGATGCTAAGATAACATTTAGGGACAAATGGAAGCCTCCTTTTGTTTCTTCTCTTCTCCAGATTTTTCTGAATTAAGATTTTCCTTATAAAACTAAACTAAGTTCTTTATTCCTTAGTATTCCTTAGTTCCAAGGAAAAGCACTAAGCCTGTCATTGAGGTAAATCAATATATATTGGCTCTGATGGAGTGAGATTAAGAAAGGAAAGAGAGAAGCAAGAACAGGTATGGGAGGGGAGAAGAGAACTAAAAGAAAGCTTATGTTTGCCTTGCTGCACTCATGCCTTCACCTGGGCCCTGGGTTCCTCCCACACATTTTACCTCCTTGCACCTCTGTCTATAAAGAATTATTCTCACGGACTAAGATTGTCTTCCATTTGGACTTGTTTGCTGGATTCCTTTGGTTACACGGATGTTGTATTAGAAGCAGGAAAATATATTTGCAGCCTCTTGATATAAAATTGTTTTTTGTTGTAAACAGTCCTTTAACTTGACCATAAAATAATTGAGACAAAAAACTCTGAGGGAAAAACTTTAAAGAAGGGACAAAACATTAGCATTTAATGAAAGCCTCTCTTCCTTCTCCAGCATCATCTCCTAATTGGTGATGAGCTGTAACTCTTTGTCAGGCCACCTCTGCATTACACCAGCTAGTTAAAATTATGGGGTGCTGCTCTAGCAGGTAGAGTGGGTGGATGTGGTGAGTCATCATAAAATATAGTTTAAAACTCAATGGCAGAACAGAAAAATCAGGTTTACATGTAAAAGGTTCAAGCTTGATTTCCATTGCTTTGCTTTCAGACTAGAAACACCAATTTGGGTAAAACTATAGCAGATTGCTCCTTTACAAATGTTATCTTTCTATACAAATATCTTTGGATTATATAAAATGGAAAAAAAGAAAAACAATGGCAGAGGAGGTGCCTTTATATTGATGTGGTTCCAGTTGCTGCAGGAGATGTGTGAGCTTTGGGGCACCACATGTATTGCAATGGCTGAAACTCCCCCACCGCCCCCCAACCCAACCTCCTTTGTCAGGTTCTATAAGGACGGAGCAGCATCATGACTATATATCTAACCTGTAACATTTTCACACAAATATGGATAAAGATAGTTGATGCAAGTGTCTAGAATTCTGTTCAGTAATTAAGCAGAATAAGCTCTTGTTTTGGAGCAAAGAATACATGCAATATTTGGAGCAATGAGTAGCCTGGCAATTGGTTTGATAGTCTCTTCCAGCAATCAGCTTCGGGCAGTCTGAAAATCTGTACAGTCCTTTCAGCCTGATGGTTTACTTGCATGTGCTGAGTGAGAAATGACGTTGGGAGTTTGAGTAGCAATCATATAGACAGGTTCTTTAAAATAATCAGAAGTAAATGCAGAAATTTTGAGATGGTAGAGGTTTTAAATGGAATTTGGTATATTTTAAAGTGTGCCTATCATACTTTGGTTGAAAAGATGAATGAATGTACAAATGAATTAACTATTGCTAATCTTTCCCTTAAAGTGTGCCAGTAAAATCAAGATAGATGAACAAGCTTTGTTTTTTTCTTTCTTACCAAGAGAAACAGATTTCTTGGGCAAGTCATAGTGAGTGGTCTGAAAATTCTGGCCTTTTAATACCAAAATAAGTTCCAGACCATCAGAGGTAATTTGTAGCCAAGGCTTTTGCATGAGTAGTTCTTGGAAGTACTGCATGTAGTCTGGCCAAGCTAGTGTAATGGCCAGTTCTTGGAATAACAACGTGTCATCTCATAAGAGAGTCCCTCTACAACAGATACTTCATACTGACAATTTGGCAACTAACCTTATTATTTTTCAGTAAGTTTTGGTCTCTATTATCTATTTTTCTAATCTCTAAATCACTCTCTGGTGTCTTCACTTTGGTAAGTGATAAAATGACTTGGCATTAGTTGCCATTGTAGAAAAAAAAAAATTAAAAAAAATTGATTGGTTCCAGGATTATGCCATTTCTTTGTTTTAGGAGATTGTGAGGGCTCCATTTTGGGTAGGGTGAGTTGTAACTTTAGCAAGTATTACTGGAAGAAATGTCAAATTAAAGAGTACTTAACTTAGAGTTACCCTTGGTGAGTAATACTATATTTACTATATTTCTATGATTCTGAATCTTTATCTCTTATCATATCTGACATCAAGTTAGTATAGTTCTTTCTTTTTTAAAAGGAGAACTAACATAAAATGTATATGTTCTTTGTAAGATAATCCCAATTTTAGAAACATTAAAATATAGGGAAAAATAGGAATTAAGGAAATTAAGGAAATAATGTTGGCTAAGATTTCTCTGAGATCCTGGCACAGTGTTTTAGGAAATTAACTGTTGATAAACTTGGACAGTATGGAATTTTTCAGGCTCTCTTCTTTTTCCAGCCAATATAACAAATTGTTGAAAGGCTGTGCTAGAGATTCCCTTCTTGTCAATCCTGCTTTTGCACAATTTTGGTAAATCTTTTCACAGGGGTCTTATTTTAGCAAGTTGTTTAATAAATATATGAATATGCATGCTGTTTTACATATATATAATATTTTAAGATTGGGTATGATTTGCGGTAAGGAGAGAAAAATAGGGATATTATACTTCAAAATAAAATGCTAAAACTAATACAGGAAATTTTTCATGAACATTTGAAAATACTATAAAAAGTTTAGAAAAGGAGGCCAATGACTGTTCTTTATCATTAGTGAGACAACAATGGGAAAAGCTCACACTTTGCAAATGTAATACTATGTATGTCATTCAGTTATTTAAACATAAACATGTTAATCCAAACAGTTTACATTGTATTTCATATAATGGTATTTTTTAAAATTAAATATCTTTGGAATAATTGGTGGGCTAAAGCCAAGATCACAGTACATTTACCATTACCTAGCAGTATTTTTTTAAAAAGAAAACTGCATTGTTATTTACTCAACAAGTGGATAATGGGCTTTATTTTTTAAGAAAAAAAAAAAAAGGAAAAAATACTCTAGGGAAACAATGGCCATATACTTTATTTTATATAGGCAAGGAACATGCTATCCATGTTTTATGCTATAGTTCTTTTCAGTTTGTGTGTAATGTACTTTAATTCCACATGTACTGATTTTGTATGTATAGCTTTGAAAAGTCTTAACTTTTGAATCACATGCAGATATATATATATATATATGAAAGGTATACAGTATATTGATTTATAGGGGAAAGTAAATTACAGAATATACATAAAACAAATCTAATCCATAAGTGCCGTATTTAAAAACTAAAATGTATGATCACTAGGTAAGTGAACTCAATTCTTTTTTTTTTTTTGAACTCAATTCTTAACAGATGCTGTATTATGTTTCATAGTTTGTAACAAACTTTAAAAAAAAACTTTTGTGTATCATTCTACTATCCAATCATGGCTCTTTAATAAAATATAATGGATGGATATTGACATAGTTCTTAGAGTACAAATAAGAGAAACCAAACAAGATACCATGTTGGCTGCAGATGGGAACTGAGAACCAAAAACAAGAGGTTAATTTTGAAGAGCTTCCTGAGCTTCCTGTGGAAGTCAGTCAAAATGAGATTGAACGTGAAGACTTGCTTCTCTGACCTCTGCTGTCTCCAGAATTCTTTTTGTCATGACGTGTTTGTGCGCGTGCACACACATGTGCGTGAGGTGCAGATGTACAAAGGATGGCTACTTAGATGGAATAATTTGGAAGGTAGTATTCTAGAGAGCAGTATCCTTAGGGGATTTGGTGATTCCACATAAGTATGTGTCACATGGAGCACTGCCTCCCAACAAATGGCTGGTTGAAACCCAGAGCAGGGATCTGAAGGGGTGGGTATGGATCATAATTATTCCTTGGCCTGGCCTCTATTCTTATTCCACTTACTAGAATGAGGGCAAAAGGAGGTAGGAGGTGCTTTAAAATGAGGAAGCAGTATAGCATAATAGTTATGAAATTGGGCCTGGGAAGCAGCAGATTTGGTGTGAGCCCTGGCTCTGCCCCACACCAGTTTTCCATAGCAGGTGCCTCTGACTAATGAGCTATTTACTGGGCTCTGAAGGGAGGGAGGGAGGATGTGACCTCCCAGGGCTCAGCAGCTGGTCCCTCTTCTGAAGGAGCCCTCAGCCGGCTGATGGCTGCTCACGCCAGAGGCAAGAGGTGGTCAGAGAACGGCTGGAACAATTCTGGATCTTGTTTTTCTCAGAGGTGTTTACCTGATCATTAGCCATTTGGTGGCACAGAAAATGTTCAGTCCATCCATCTTCCTGTCTAGTGGCTTTTTCAGTTACCCCGTGAATTACACATTTTCACTGACTTAACACATAACCTTGGCCCAGGTGCCCTCAAATTCAGCACTAACATGAAATGCATGTGTTGACTCTGTGGTCAGGTTTCAGGTTAGTAGATAAAACACTCTTGACATCTTTAATACCCTTTATAGGGTCTTGTGTAAATAATAGTTGTCAGTCAATAGTTTTTTCTCCAGGCATTGATGACATTTCGAAATAGAATTTGGTGGGCGGCTGCAGGTTGTTTTGGGGAAATAAAGACAAGCTATTTACTTACTTTACCATCAAATGACTCTTTCATTTGCCATTTTAAAAAGGTTTTAATGCCCCATAGAACATGTGGCACCAGTGAGCTAATCATAGTCAAAGAAAACATTGATTCTAAGAGTGGTTTGCAGGAATACTCTCTACTCCCATTATGCTTACAGAGGGAAAGATTATTAACGCTTAGATTGGGTGGGTTCTCAGAGCATCTGGCCTTTGGTAGAGTGACACACAAAGCTAAGAAACACGTGGCCTGGGTGTTGGGATTGTGAGGGGAAGATAACATTTTGTGGGGGTGTTTTGTTGAAAAATAACATACATTAAGAAAAGTACATTTGATGAATTCTTAGCAACTCCCTATGACCACCTGACTAGGAGCAAGAAACAGATGTTACGAGAACATTAAAAGCCCCCCTTGTAACTCCTTCCAGTTGCTATACCCCTAAGAAACCATTGTCCTAACTTCTAATATCATAGATTAGTTTTGCTGTTTTTGAACTTGATTTTGATTCAAAGAGCATGTTTACTTTTGTATCTGGCTGTTTTGTTCAACATTGTATCTGTGAAATTCATCTGTGTTGTTGCCTTCCATTGTGATTTGTTCATTATAACTGCTGTCTAGTGTTGAATGAATATACTACAGTTTATGTTGATGAGTATATGGGTAGTTTCCAGTTTTTACTGGTTATAAATGGTGCCACTGTGAATATGCTTATAAATGTCTTTTGGTGAACATATGAGCATTTCTGTTGGGTATATAATGATGAGGGGGTATTACTAAGAATCATAGAAATGTTTAGTAGGTACTCCCAGTTTTTCATCATATCTATTACCATTTTAAAATGCAAATAATCACTGAAGCTTTCTTGCTACACCATGGTTTCTGAACTGTAGACTTGATGGAAGGACTGCACCAGCAGATTATGGACTAGCCTTATCTCTAATACATACACATGTTTATACATGGACATATACTATATTCACTTTATGCACTATATTTACTAGTGCTATTATGTACAATTTGTAATAGTTCTACCTGAATATTACTGCATTTTATCTAACTAACTGCTCTCAGTTTCCTTCTTGCTTTTTACCATGTTTGTACCATCACTGTGTTGTAGATACTCCTATTAACCTCACTTTACAGATGAGGTACAGACAAGCAGCTTTCTCAAAGTTACATAGTAGGAAGTAGGGAAGAATGTGTACTCCTTCTTTACATGTAAGATCTTTTAAAACAAGATCTTTATAAGTCTGACCAGGTATAATTCTGAAGACCAGACCTATATGCAGAGAAAGCTTATAAGGTCAGCAGAGCCCTTAATAATTCTGCAGAAGACAAAGCATTTGGATAATTTATGTTAAAATATCCAAGATGAAAATTGTCTACCTTATAATGTTTACCAATGCTAAACCCATATCAACCTCAGTGAGCACAGTAGAGAGCCATGGTTAAGAATACAGGCCCCGGAACTGAGCTCTCTGCATTTAAATCCTCAACAGCCCGCCCAGAGATTCTAGTTCTCTGTAGAAAACACATGGGACCCTGCACTTCCCTTGTGATGCTTTCTGCTGGAGTCTTGCACTGCAGTTATTTCTTCTGTGTCCCTCTGCCTGACCGTGAACTCACTGAGGAGCAGGTGCCATGTCATAGTCATTTTTAATCCCTCAGGGTGCCTAATGCTGTGCCTTGATGATAAGTATCAATAAGTAATTGTTTAAGGAACAATGAAATACTTAACATTTTATGTCATTTACTATTTATACTGAATCTACTTTCCAGAGAACGAGAAACAACTCGCAAGGGGAAAAAATACAAAACATGGTCTTTACATATTTTGTGGCAATTGAGATAAGCAGATTACAGCATTTAGGCAATGACTGACTAAAATTTCTTGCAGTTTAATGCAAAGTATACAATATGTTGCGTAAAATGATTTCTATTTTCTGAGGGAAAATAAATACACATCTTGGAATTATTTGTTTATATGTCTGCCTTCCCTCTAGATAGGGCAGCTCTTTGTGAATGGGGAACATGTCTCATTTATATTTGTATCCCCAGAGCCAATCACAGTGCTTAACATGTGGGCACATGAAAGAAAGAATGAAAGAACAATAGGAAGAAAGGAGGAAAAAGAGGAAGAAAGGAAGAGAGAAAATACATATCTGGGAACTGTCATGAAAATAAGACTATTGGAATGACTGATACATGTTCACCATAGCAATGTAAGCAGAATATAGAGCATAGAGGTTCAGAGCCAGAGCTGGCCTCCTTGGGTTTAAATCTTGACTTCTTTACTGGCTAGATGTATGCCCTTGAGCAAGTTACTTAACTTCTCTGGGCATCAATTGCTTCATCTGTAAAGTGAATTAATAATATTAACTGACTCTTTTTATTTATTTATTTAGGCTACGCTGGGTCTTAGTTGTGGCACGCGAGATCTTCATTGCGGCATGTGGGATCTTTTAATTGAGGCATTCGGGCTCATAGTTGTGGCATGTGAACTGTTAGTTGCGGCATGCATGTGGGATCTAGTTCCCTGACCAGGAATTGAACCCAGGCACCCTGCATTGGGAGCACGGAGTCTTACCCACTGGACCACCAGGGAAGTCCCTAAATGACTCTTAAGGATCACGAAATAGTGCATTTAAAAGTCTTAGTGTATAATAAGCACTTGACAAACATCAACAATTAATTTATTTAGCACATTTTTATCAGGGCTACAATGTGCCAGGTACTATTCTGTATGCTGAAGCTACAGAATTTAGCAAAATAAAGTCTCTAGTTTTATGGAGCTTGCATTCTAATAGGGTACAGAGACAGAGAACAAATAGCCGTACAAAATCAGAGAGTGGCAAGCTATGAAAAAAATAAGGATAAAAGCATGGAGAGAATCATGGTGGTGAGGCTGCTCTTTTAGGTTTCTTGGGTGAGGTGGCCTCCAAGAGAGACCTGAAGGAAGCAGGAATAGAGAAACGAGGGAAGATCCCCACGTGGAGAAGCAGTGAGTGTAAGGCCTTGCAGTGTGGAGTGTCCTGGAGGTAACCAGGGACACCAAGGGGTCCAGTGAGCCTCGAACAGCAATGAGTGAGATGGAGATGGGGCTATATCATCGCCTTGGAAGGTCTTGGGCATGGGACCAATGGAACCTGATTTATAATTGTAAAGGACAATTCTGGCTGCTATGTGGAGAAGAGATGCTAGCAGGGTATTAGAGGGAACAGGGAGAACAATTAGGAGGCTATTAAAATAGGCCAGACAAGAGTTGATGATGGCTTAGACTAGGGTGATAGTAGTGGAAATGGGAAGAAGAGATCAGAATTGGGATACAGATAAATGTAGACTTGATTTGGTTTGCTATTTGATTGTAGGAGGGTGAGAGGGAAAGAGGAATGAAAGTAAATTCCAAGATTTTTGGCCCAAGGAACTAGGTCAACTGGAGTTGTCATTAACTAAGATGGAAAAGATGAGGAAGATTTCTTCTGGGTGCTGGGAGTGGGTGGAGGAGAGATCAAAGAGTCTGATTTGACTATAAGTTTCTTTTATTCATTTATTTATTCACTGTTATTGATCTCTGGGTGCCATTGCCAGGCACTGTTCTAGACACTTGGGGTAGATCAGTGGGAAAAAAGTTAAAAAAAATCTCTGCTCTTTAGAAGTTTTCATTCAAGTAGGGGAAGATAATAATAAATATGTAAGTATTATAAATAATACATAAGTGAATTTGCCATTACTACCTCAGTCCCCTGGTGAGCTCTCAGTTTGCTTCTAAAGGTGTTGGACCACAACCTTTTCTGTTGTGTCTGATGATGCTTTCTTCCAATTGGATTTTTCTCCTCATCCCTGTTCAGATGCAATAAATAGGTTCTGTTTTTGGTCACACAATTCATACCAATTGCTGTCTCTAACATTATTTGTATCTGAATTCTCCATAATGAAATACACACATGCACACTCATCCAGACTTAGTATTGCCTAGATATTTATGGATGTGTGGTGGTCTAGTTTAGGGACACCAGCTCCTTTCTGCTTAATGGTAAGTTGTTCCAAGTAGATAATTTATTCCAGAATCATCTTGTCATAATTATTCTACATCAAATTTATATCTCTGCTCACACTCAAAACCTGTCTAGCTTCTTGCTCATGTCAGTCCACATTGGTGCAGCATTTTTCAGTGTGTTCCATATTACTCTAAGTCCAAGAGATAGACCATGAGAAAAGTGTTCTGTGATCAAATAATTTTAATAAAAGCCACATTCTGCATCACCTATTTGGAAACCCACATTGTACATGATCATTTTTAAGGCTCTGAGAAGTCTCAGAGTAAGAAATTATTTAACTGTTTACTCAGCATGTCCGACACTTACTTTACTATAAAATAGAAACTTGCTCACCTTCTATAGAACTAGTGTTTCAGAGCTCGACTTTGGGAAAATGCTGAGTGGTCGACAGCATCATAGGCAAGAAATCCAGAAAAATGTGTTCCAGTGTTGAGGCTGGCTTTGTTTGTGTAACCTTAGACAGGCAGTTAACCTCTCTGTTCCCTAGATTTCCCATTTGTAAAATGGTGATAATAACAGGCTCTCCTAGGCTTACTTTAGGTTTCACTCAGTAGCTCTAAGTGTATAAAACATGAATGAAAGCACCTTCTACAAGTTTAAATAAAACAGTTTTAAATCTTACTTTTTGTGTCTCTTCAAGCATTTAATTTCCATCTCATGCATATTCTGAAGTAATATTTATTCTTAACTTACATAGTAATTTTATTGCCAAGTTAAGTTTCTTTTACCAACGGTCTAATTTGTACTTGTGATCCCACAGCTAAGTGTAAACTGTCTCCTCCTACACGAAGTCATCCTCAATTTGGCCTCCTCTCATTTCTCCCCTTTACTCCTTTTTTCATTCATTGAGAAAGTCTGCCTCTCCTCTGGTATGTATCTCTGCAAGGGCACAGACCATATCTTCAGTACCTGGCCCAGAGCAGGGGTTCAATTAATATTGAGCTGAATCCTAGATTGTTCCATTTTTAAGAATTATATCATCCTGTTTTCAATTATGGTACCCACAAAATTGGGGGAGGGGTGCTCTCTTTCCTTCATCTTGAGTGTGTTTATCATCAGGATTCCCACAACATAATCCTTCACTGACTTTGCTTTGGTTCTAGTTCTGAGAACAAATTGTCCTGTGGTTCAGGGCACTCCCTGCTTTCCTACCGGGATTTGGGCTGTTTCTTCTCTCATTCCTTCTTTTCCCTTAGTGAATTCAAACACTAATCAGTAGAAGTGGGAACAACTCCAAGGCTTCCTTCTTTCTTTTGAATTAATAGCTCTTCATTTTGAACCTCTTTATTTTGTCTGCATTTCATATACTCTGTATTGGTCACCACATTTCTGTTTGAAGACTCTTGGAGGAGACAGAGCCCATGGCTTTGTCATTTCACCTGTGAGTCTTAAGAAAATGTTGACTTCCTGGGTAATTCCTGACATCATTCTCCCTCTTTATCCCACTGTTTTCTCCTTTATTTCTTCACCTAATTGTTTTGGTTTTATTGCTTTTAAGTTTTCTATTATGCCATTTCCTCATACAGGCAGCAGGCTGTGGGAAATTAAGGAGAGGAGAGCAAACATTCAAACAGTATAAAGGAGAATGAATAGGAGTACATAGCCAATGTGATTAATCAACAACTTCTGTTCGCTGCTCACAACAATGTATTATTATCCCCATTTGGATGATGAGGAAATGGAGTCACAAAAAGGTTAAGTAACTTGCCCAAGCCAGAAAGTAGAGAATCCAGGCTTTGAAACCTGGACATCTGGCTCCAGAGGCCTTTCTTTTAACCACTGTATTATACTATTACCATATACAGTAGGAAGTCATTAATATCTGATGCTGAGCATCTGTGAGGACCTGACTGAGGCTGGCTAGTGTGGCTTCGATATTATGATCAAGTGAAGCACAGAGAACTAAGATGATGAAGATTTGGTGGACCAGGAAGTGGAAGTTAGCTGAACAAGAATGCTAGGTACAAAAATTTCTGACGTTAATGAAGACATTAACCAAGAGATGACACAAGGGATGTGATAGACTATGAGGGCAGGGAGAGTGGAAGCCAGTTATGGCAATCACAGAAGCAACGAGTAGTTAGCGAGATGGTACAGCAGAAAGGTTGAGAACTTTTGAGGCATAAGTTGGAAACCAGGCTTTGCCAGTTTTAGCTGACTTTGTAGGTGGCCTACCTACCATGATGCTCAAAATGCAGTGGCTGACTGTTCCAAGATCTGAACAACATGTTGACTCTATATCATATATTGCTTTCTTAAAGATTCTTTCAAGTGTTTAGAGTCTCTATACAATTTTCTGATATACTTGGCAAGTTTGGGACAGGATCACAAGCAAATAAAGCATCTTAGTTCCCGATGAGGAAGAAAGAGGTTTGGCACAGTTTGTAGTGGCTGGCATGGACCCTACATAAGATGAAGTGTCCTGTGTTCCTGTTAGTATTCTTGTTCCAGGCAATACCAAATAGTCTCAAAATCTGATATTTAAGACATATTCCTTCTGTAGGCTTCAACTCAATAAATACAAGTCTTTCAATACTGTATATGGCTCTGGTTTGCCTTTGGCCTGAGATTTTTTTGCTCACAGAGATGTATGAGTTCTCTCCATATCTAAACCTCTGAGATAACAAATTATGTGGATAAAGAGTAAAACCTGAAATAGAGGTTTTCAAATTTCACAGTGGGCTTATGATGTAAGAGCCATCATTTCATCCCTACTTGTTGACTCAAATTATAAAAATGAACTGGACTTGAAGGAAAAATTGTTTAAAATATCAAAGCTGTATTAAGAGCAGGGGCAGTTAGTTATTCAGGGCATCAGCACATTACTGTATGTAGTAATGTGGTCACCTCTATGAATGAGTTGCTTAGGTGGGGGACCACAAAAGGTATACAACAATAGTGACAGGCAGTTGCCATATGGCTTCCAAGTTCAGTGGGTCCTGTTATCTAGGCCTTGGTGTATAAATAGGGATATGGTGGTCCTCCCTCCCCCACTTCCTCTCCCCTCACCCCCCCACAGTTATTTCACAACAGTGTTAGGTGAATAAATAACATCAGCTTGAAGCAGCCAAATTATTAGCCTGCCTTGGGAATCCAGTGTCTTGGTCAGAGCTGTGCACTATCTAAGGGCATATATTAAACAGAAAAATGTTCATCTATTGATATTGCAAAAATGTAAAATCTAACAGCTTGGCTCTTCATTATGACAAATTATGAGAAGGAAGCCTCACAAAGACAAGAAAATATGATGAATAGTCAAGAGACTCAGGTTCCAGTCCAGAGTGTATCCCTAACCAACACTGGGCATTTGGGCTAATCATCTAAACATTTCATCAACTGCATTTTTTCATTTCAGTTTCTTTATCTTACTTATAATGCCTTAAATCCTAATGACAGGAGTACTAAGCAAATCAGTTTCTTTGAAAAAACCCTGAAAAGACATACACTTCCAGGTAGAATATATACTGAGGAAAAATATATTATAATGTTACAAAAACTCACAGACTTAACTAGAGCAGATGTTTTTCACAAATTCAAAGAATTTTATTGCTGAAAAGAATATCTGAGTTCAATTTGCTTAGTACACTGAGGCCTAGAGAAGTTGCTAAAGGACACAGAGCTTTGCCCTGATATTTAAAATTGCTGAATGTTTGGAAAACACTTTCTCAAAAAAAAAAAAACAAAAAAACAATTGGAATTGCAAATGGGAGAAGGAGAGAGTTTTATTCCTTTCCCCTAAGTAGCCCTTTAGTTGTTTCCAGCTCCTTTTCTTTAAATATGAAATGAAAGAATGTGTTTCTGACTTTTACTGCCTGCATTTTGCCGTGGTGTTTATTTCAAGTAAAATGTTGCAATCACAACTATAATTCTCACTACATATTTTTTCCCCAATGAGCTTGGCCCAAAACCCCACACTACTTCTTAAACATTATATGTTATTTTTTGGAGAAAAGGGAAACCTCAACACTAAGAAAAAAACTAGCTTGAACCCATATAATTAATTTAAAAACCGTATCAGAGGCTTGGAAGGGCAGGGTGAAACTCTGTGACTTTCACTCACTTGATCGTAGCCAGGTTTGATGCCCAAAGGAACTAACTTTAGGGGAATTGCACTAGAATGTCCTCTTAGTCAGCGTCCTCTGAGCAGACACCAAACTGGGATTATATATGCAAGGATTTTACTGGAAGATACCAGGGCCAGCCTTAGGGGTGAGCTACCTGTGCAGTTGCACAAGGCCCTGCATTTAGAACAATGGGTTTAACGCTCTGTTCTCCCAGTCTTAAAATTCTTAATGATTTTTGAACAGAGGGCCCCACATTTTAATTTTGCACTCAGATTATGTGTTTGGTCCTGGAGGAAACTCCCGTGAAAGGAAATGGGAAGGCAGGAGAGACAGAGCAGTTTTGTCTGGCCTCTCTGCAGATCTGACCCTGAGTGGAGGTGGGAGGAAGGGAAGGTGGTTGGAAGTGTCCTAGCCTGCAGTGCAGTCTAAGGAATATTCCTCAAGGCTATCATGAAATGGGGCCCCGAGATAGGCAGTCAGAAGAGCTTGGTGTCTCCTGGAACCCGCCTGTCTCAGCATGGCCGCTGGCTCAGTCCCGAGCTGGGAGCAGCTGTGGGACACACGGTCTCTGCACAGACACCAAGGTGGAGTGCAGAGCAGCAGCTGGGGCCTGAGGTCATTTATGCTTCTGGGAGTTGGAGGGTCTGTGAGGTGCATCTCCTGACTTCGCATAACATTCCTCATCCCCCTTCCTCTGCCTGATGACTGAAGATTCAAAATCAACATCCGTATCTGTGCTAGTCTCCTATTGCTCTTGTAAGAAACTGCAACCAACTTGGTGGTTTAAAACAACACAAATGTTTACCTTACAGTTCTGTAGGTCAGAAGTCCAGCATGGGTGTCACTGGGCCAAAGTAAAGGTGTCAGCAGGGCTGTATCCCTTTCTGGTAGCTCTGGGGAAGAATATGTTTCCTTGCCTTTTTCATAAGCCTTCCCTGGCTCTTAGCCTCATTCTCCCATCTTCAAAGGCACCAATGTTGCATCTTTCTGTGCCTTTATTCAGTAGTCAGGACTTCCTCTGACCACAGCCGGGAAATGTTCTCTCTGATTTTTTAAAAATTAATTAATTAATTAATTAATTTTTGGCTATGTTGGGTCTTCATTTCTGTGCGAGGGCTTTCTTTAGTTGTGGCAAGTGGGGGCCACTCTTCATCGCAGCGCGCGGGCCTCTCACTGTTGCGGCCTCTCTTGTTGTGGAGCACAGGCTCCAGACGCACAGGCTCAGCGGCCATGGCTTACTAGGCCCAGCCGCTCCGTGGCATGTGGGATCCTCCCAGACCAGGGCTCGAACCCGTGTCCCCTGCATTAGCAGGCAGATTCTCAACCACTGCGCCACCAGGGAAGCCCCGTTCTCTCTGATTTTAAGGATCCTTGTGATTAGATTGGGCCCACCTGGATAATCCAGGCTACTGTCTCCATCTCAAGGTCCTTAATTTAATTCCTTTTGCCATGTAAAGAAATATATTAGGCTTCAGGGGTTAGGATGGCACATCTTTGGGGGCCATTATTTTGCTACTGTACTATTTTTCCCTCCAAACTAGCTTTTCTTCCTAAATTTCTCTCTTTCTCTCTCTCTATTTTTTTTTTTTTTTTTTTTTTTTTTGCAAGAGGGTGTTTTGTTTGTTTTTGTGACCAGGTAGGTAATGAAAGAGGTGGCATTTTGTGGCCTATACAGTGTTCACTGTAAATGATATTGATGTCAAACGAGTGAATCAATGACGAGGAGGCTCTCTTTCACTTCAAACTAATGGTAGGACACTTAAAGGAAAAATTACAACTTCATTAACTATGCATGTGTGTGTTTGTACACTTTCACTCTAAAGCAGTGGTTCTCAACTTTGGACTTAACGTTAGAATCACCTGGGGCATGTTTTCAAGTCCTGATACCCAGGCACAGCACATACCAATTAAATCAGAATCGCTGGGCCTGGGACCCATCAGTGGTTTTAAAAAGCTTCCAGGTGATTCCAGCATGTAGCCAGGGTTGTGATGTTTTATAAGCCTTAAATTGTGTGGCTTAATTTTAACTTGGGCAATGACAAGTGAAAAGCTTTTAATATTAGACTTTTCTGTAGTAGGTGCTCTTTGTCTTTAACAACTTTGATTTGTAAGATCCTAATAAACTGATGAAAAGCATTATAGTTTAATTTATCAGCAGCAACCCATGACCTATAGTCAAAGACTTAAAGGCACCAATGATTAATTTGCATTTTTAGAAAAATAGCGGGTAAATAATGATTTTGTTCATATTCTCTCTGCCAAAGCCTTTAGTATTATAAAAACCTGAAAAGCTTAACATTATAGGCCTTAAAAGCAAAATAACTAACAGAACAATTAGATATTTAAATTGCACAAATAGAAAAATAATTGACAAATGGAAAACTTAGAATTAACATATTCATAATCCACAAGTGCAATTAAGAAATTGTGGGATATTTAATTTTTAGTAAAAGTTGGTGTTAAATTTCTATGATCTTAAGATTTGCTAGCCAGTATGACTTTAAGTTGAATAAAACAGCACCACTTCAACACACTTTGGGAAGTATAATGAGACATCAAAAAAAAAAAATCCCAATAGAAGACTCAGGACAGACCTTCGAGGGTATCATTTCAGACAAACTTGAGTAGCCATTTGACCCAGCATCAGGAAAAACGGAAAGAGAACCTCAGTCCTTTGCTTATTTAACTATTTTTAAAGACATAATTAGTTCTATTGAATTATTGCAGTGGAGGAAGGATAGAAATATGAGAACTGGTACAAAGTAAGAGGGGAAATAAAGGCAATGGTGACTCAACTTGAAATTTTCAAGAGCTAAATAATGTTGAACACAAGGACCACTTGGTTTAATGGCTTGTTTCCTTTTGTTTATCACTGGGCACTAAGCAGGAGGTCCATGGGTTTATGGAAGAGGTGCTGTAGGTTCAGTGTACCTGCCTTCACTGACCTGGTACTGCTCAGGGTCAGCTGCAGGCAGATCTAGACAGATGGGCGATAGTGCTGGTCTATGTGTTTGTTCTCAGACGATGCTAGGTTCACCTTATACCCCAGACTCATATTCTGCCTGTTGTAAAATGGATTTACACCCCTGTGTAGAGTGTGTAAAGCTGCTTGGACAGAGAACAGTGGGGATGAATCAACTGCAGACAGAATGTGGAAACTTGTCCTCTTCAGAGAACATTCACATGAAGGAACAAAATCCATTTCCCAGCCATTTTATTGAATACTTCACAAACTTCCAAGTTCCTAAATAAGGATAGTGAAAGGGAAATATCTGATTACTTTATTTTCCCTCTCCTCCAAAGAAATTGATTCCTCTCCTGTTCTGTACCTTTTGTGCTTCCCTCTTCTCCTGAAGGAAATAAACAGAACAGGATGTAAGAATCTTTGGGACCACCTTTAAGATACTATGCATTTTTGTTTTCTAGACTTCTTTCCAACCTGAGAAACAGGTAACATACTGTGGTTTGGACAACAACATCTCCCCCACCCCCATTGTCTGACCACTCAGGTTTAATTTATTAATCAGTCATCACTCAGGTTATACCTGAGAGAAATCAGTTATTAGAAAGTTAGTTGTCTTCTTTGTACAGAGCTTGTTATCTCTGAGGTTACCAGTAGTGTGTATAGCTCATTCATCATTATGTGTATGTGAAAAGAAGCTCTTCTCTTTACCCAGTGCAATGTAAAAACTCTCATCTGCTTCCAGTAAATGGAATGCTTTCCTTGTAGACTTATTTTGTTGTTGTTTTTCTCATGGAATGTAGTCATTTTCTGGGTTTAAGGTAAACTTAGGTGAAAGATTGTCAAGTGGCCACATTTGGGGGATTTATGAAGTGTTCCATTCCTTCCTTACAAATTCACCCCAAGGTACACAAGTTTTCTAGGGATATTTTTTCCATGCAGAGAGCTGTATTAGCCCCATATTAGTTAATATTTATGATGAAAATGATAAAATTTATTGTCTGGAAATGAAATTATCAATCTCTCATACCCAGTTTGTCCATTGTGCTTTGATATAACCTCAATCAAAATGGAGTTAATCAGGGCTTCCCTGGTGGCGCAGTGGTTGAGGGTCCGCCTGCCGATGCAGGGGACACGGGTTCATGCCCCGGTCTGGGAAGATCCCACATGCCGCGGAGCGGCTGGGCCTGTGAGCCATGGCTGCTGAGCCTGCGTGTCCGGAGCCTGTGCTCCGCAACGGGAGAGGCCACAACAGTGAGAGGCCCACATACCGCAAAAAAAAAAAAAAAAGAAAAAAAAATGGAGTTAATCAGGAATGACCTCAGAGGGTCACTAACTCTAAAATTAATTCTGGTTTTAATGATATATATCTCTAATTTATACCTAAAAAGTGTGGACCACCTGTGTTGTTGACTGGTTGTGATCATCTTGAGACCTAAGGGATTTGTATCAAGAGAAAATCCAGACATGCAGGATACATGTTTCTTTAAAGTGATGCTATAAAAATTATTTTCTCAATTGAATCTAAGTGATTCACTTTTTATTTTGTAAAGCCATAAAACTCGTGGCTTTGAAATGATTGAATATATGTTTGTGATTTGTTTTCACTAGCCTCTTTCCTTATTACCCTTCTCCAATGACACCATTCATGTAGCGTAACCACAAGTCTTTTAAAGCACATTTCGTAGCCAGGGCCACATTTGGCACTGGGCTGTAGCTTTCAGTGATACAAGTTTATAGAAAATAGCAGTATTAATTAGATATATTCTGGTGAGCTAGAAGTAAATGTTTCTGATTGTTGTCTGAAGCCAAACAGGAAAATGTAAAAGCAATAATAAGTATGTTCTCCCTCATTCTGATATACCAGCATAGGCAAATTTTTGGCTGGAAAAGCATAAGTGAGTAATTAGATAATTGCTGCCTTGATTGAGCTTAATAGGAAACATTTCAATTAGGCTAAAACTACATAGAAAGGAAGTGGGTTTTTTACAAAGGGAAACATTCCTTGTCATGCAACTGTCAGCTTGTGCCCACACTAAGAGATGGGATTAAGTGGATCTCTGCAAAGGAAACAAAAAAGAAATGATTGCGGTAATTAGACCTATACTTAAACATTGTGTCTTCTGATAGAATTTCTTGATGATTCTAGCTTCGATAACGCAGCCCCTGGAAATGTCTTGCCTGTAACAAATTACTGCCTTAAATCTGTGGCAAAACAAGTTCCTGGAAAAAAAGTTATGATTTTCTCATACCACAAAAACTAACATTCTAGAACTGCAGTCCTCTTCTCCAAGCCACCTGCATGCTAGCAAATAATCAGAAAAGCCATTTGGGGCTAGTTTGCATGGTTAATTGTTTCTCCTTAGTATACCTTGAGCTTATGTAGCCAGTTGCTGACTCAGGACTTGAACCAGATGTAAAAAGGCTCCTTTCTCAGAGTAAGTGACCAAGGAACAGAGCTATTCTTAATATCCTGTGAGTTGAGGTAGTGATATGACCTCTCCAGCCCATCAACATAGGGGTTTTATCCATGGGAAGGGCAAATGGTTCCACCCACACGTAGTTAAGTTTGCGGGGATCATGTAATTACTGACACCATTTCAATGGCCCCCAGCCTAAGGCCTCACACATATAGAGACTTAATAAATCATCAATGTTGTTTTCATATTGCTTTATGTGAAAAAGAGAATCACTTGAGCTCTTGCTAAATGAGAAACGGAGAAGCCACTGATAGAACACCCAACTACTATGCTACCTCTAGAAATGTGATATGTTGCCCAAATCTTAAGGATCTTGTCAAGTCAAGCATAGGTCCCACTTAAGGTATGCTGATGCCTTAACATCCTAGACACTGATGTTACCTGAAACAACCCCCAAAGCAGTTGATCCTTTCTGTCTCTCCTGAGTGGGCATCTTTCTCCCTCAGTGTTTCTGCTGTATGAGGGAAGAGCCCAGGTTAGGAGACAGCAGCTTGAAGAGATCATTAATTTCCTTGTACTGTGTGGTGGTGAGGAACACGGACTTTGGAATCAGGTAGGCCCAGTTTTAAATTTGGGCCTACTGGCTGCGTGATCTTGGGCATGTTACTTAACGTTTTCAAACCTTAGTTTCTTCCTCTGTAAAACGGGAATAATAGTATTACCTCCCTCCTAGGGTGTTGTGAGGAATTAATGGAAGTAATGCTGGTAAGGCCTTGGCATAATTAAGTACTCAAAAATTCTAGGCTCTTCTTCTTATTACTAGAGGGTGAAAATTCTCATAATGGAGCATAGTGCTTAAATGCTTTTTGAAGTCAGTGTTGCCAAGGGGTTGCTTCCACGTACCCTTCTCTAAACCAGCAGCCAAGTTCATAAGTTTTAATGCCTTGTATCAGGGCCACCTCTTGCCTGCTTCAGTCTGGCAGAGTGTAAAACTGGTGTGAAGCTGAGGAGACAGACCAAGATGAGCTGAAGCATTGCGTCAAATGGTCCCCATTAACAGTCCTCCCACTTCTGGTCAGTGTTATTCAGCTGTCTGACAGATGACCCATCTCCCACTGTGATCAACTGCTCTGTACAGAAAGCAGCCCTCCTTGCTCATACCCAGGTAAAGCTGGAGGGTGTGTGATGTTCTTTCAGTGCTAATGACTAAAAATGCTCCATTTGACTATTTACATTATTAGGACTTTTACATAAAACAGGCTTCAGATGGAGTTAACTTTTTAAAAGAGTCTGTTTGAAGGGAAAACTGTATGCTGTTGAATAGAGTAATTTACACTGATTTGTTTCCCAGCACATGGGGACAGGAACTCCAATCCTACTGCCTGGGACATGGCTGATTTTAGAGTCATAGAATTAGATTCTTGCAAATCTGTACTTTGCAGTTTGTATACTGGCCATGGTAGGGAAGATTTCTTTGGGGGATGAATCTGTAAGTATATCGTGCACCACATACAGAATTCTTTCTATTTATTTTTTTCTCTTTCCTCAAAACCAACCATGATAGGTTAAACAGAAAAAAAATTTCTGGCTCTCATTTAGTGTGTAAAACCTTAATTTGTTTTTCTTTCTTTGGGAAGGTGGCCTACTAAATGAGTAAGTGGAAGAGGATCCACAGATTAGTTCCATGGAGAGAGCTGGGATCAGTTCCATGGAGGGAGCTGGGGGCAGTCCCATGGAGGGAGCTGGGATCAGTCCCATGGAGGGAGCTGGGGGCAATCCCATGGAGGGAGCTGGGGGCAGTCCCATGGAGGGAGCTGAGGGCAGTTCCATGGCGGGAGCTGGGGGCAGTCCCATGGAGGGAGCTGGGGGCAGTCCCATGGAGGGAGCTGGGATCAGTCCCATGGAGGGAGCTGGGGGCAATCCCATGGAGGGAGCTGGGGGCAGTCCCATGGAGGGAGCTGAGGGCAGTTCCATGGCAGGAGCTGGGGGCAGTCCCATGGAGGGAGCTGGGGACAGCTCCATGGAGGGAGCCGGGGGCAGTCCCATGGAGGGGGCTGGGGGCAGCCCCATGGAGGGAGCTGGGGGCAGTCCCATGGAGGGAGCTGGGGGCAATCCCATGGAGGGAGCTGAGGGCAGTTCCATGGCAGGAGCTGGGGGCAGTCCCATGGAGGGGGCTGGGGGCAGCCCCATGGAGGGGGCTGGGGGCAGTTCCATGCAGAGAGCTGGGAACAGTGCAGTTGGGACTGGGGACAGCTTGTGTAGGTTGATAGGCCTTTGCTTCTCTTGAAGAGCTGAGATTTTCAGTGTCCTTAGACAGCTTATGAACAATTTTCCTGTGGGGAAGTGCCAGCCTGGAATCTCAGGTAGCAGATCCCACTTCTGTGGTAAGACTAAGGGGCTGTGTGTGCCCTAACGGACAGAAACTGCTTGTCTTTTCTATTATACTTTCTCCTATGTGGTTCTGTGTTCAGTACTGTGTCCTTTAAGAACCCCTTTCACTGAGAGTTCTATTTTATGACAGCAGCTTGACTTGCTGCCAGAGAAGCTGGAAATGAAGGAAGTTTAAGATAAATATCAACGGTGATTTTTTTTCTTGGTCACTCTCTCTTGGTCTTTTTTTTTTTTTTTAAAGGAGAGTCATATGCTCATATCCTAACTTGTCCCAGTAGGGGGTCAATTACAACCAGTTGGCTGTAAATCCAATCCAAGAAAAACACTGAGAGAAGGAACTGTAGCACTAGATACCAAGGGTCTCTAGAATCACTATAAATGTTAAGAACGTGTCAGCTGTGAACTCAGTGCCTTTAAGCGACATTTTAGGACACAGCTCTTCCCAACATGGCCCCAGATGAATAAAAATTAGCAAGGCATTTTTGGATGGTTAGATATTTTTTTCTGGAAACTGTTTAAAGTTAAAACAAACCTGTAGTTAAGACTTCATAAAAGACATGATTAAAAGTTCATTAGCAGGCTGTCCAGAGTCAAAATTAAACTGTTAAAAACTGTTTTGTTTAAGGCCTTTTACCACCGGAGGTCTTTAAGATCATCATACCTCTGCTATTGCTGACCTAAGCAACATTCAACATTCACCCCTTCCCCAATATCTAAAGAAGAAACAGTATATGTTAAGAGAGGGGGTCTTCACAAATGTTCATGGCAATAATAATAATTACATTTTAGAAATTTAAAAGAGTTTTGGAAATGGCAGCCCATGGAGAACCTTTCTGACAACATCTACACCTCAACCACTGCACTTTTAAACAGTTTTTGAAAACCAAGAGTTAAGAGAACTTAATGTACTGAGGAGAACTAACAAAGATTCTGCATTGCAGCAACAGTTGCTCACTTCCCGGGGGAGAGCAAATGGCAAAGCAAGCATTTTTGGGCTCTTCATCCAGGTGAGAACTGAGATCTAATTTCTTCATCCTGCACATACATACTATATGAAATATGATAATTTTAAAATGAGGGCAGTAGTGACCCCTTGCCAAATGGCAGTAATTGCTTTCAAAAAATTGATTTTTGCAGTTTATGAGATGTTTGTCTTCTATCTAATAAGCTTCTTTAAGACATTCTGGCAGTGGGCTAGAATTCTAGGTTTTCGTCCTGTTATTACCAAACTATGTGATATTTAGCAAGTAATTGAACCTCTGTAGGCCTTATTTCCTAATCTATAAATAAAGGGTGAAGGTTTAGATGACCGTCTCCAGTTCTTTCACTCCAGAATCTATGAACCACATTATTCATTAAACCTCAAATTTGGCAGTGAATCAGAATCAGCTAGGGAGCTTTAAAAAATACAGATACCTGGGCCCCATCTCACAGAAGTTCCAATTTGGTATGACTGGGTGAAGCTTTTAAAAGCATCAAAAAAGTAGATATACAGCTAGGGGTGAGATTGCAATAAATAGTTAACTCCTTGCCAGGTCCTTCTGTGTTCCTAGATAGAGCACCCCGATCTGATCAATTGAAACATGATGAAATATCTTATGCATCCGTTTCATTGTGGCTTCTATATCCTAGATGCCCTTTCCCCTAGGCCAGTCCTTTGAAAGTCCCATGCTTTCATGCTGCCACATTGCAAAATATAAGCATCCAATATATGAACTCACCTGTCATGTATATGGTAGAATGGGGTATATACTAACTGATGTGTGTATACTAACTGTGACCTGTGTAAGAAGCATGTTCTGTTTTATCTAGCTCATGAAATTGTCTTAAGGGCAGATATTCAAATCTGATATGGAGGCATAATTAGGGGATAAAGAAGTATCAGGCAATTTTACATTTAATCCTCGTAATCAGATAGGCATCGGTAGTTCATTCTACAGATAAGGAAAATAAGTCTCAGTGAGGTTTTACCTCTCTTACTCAAGATTACACAGGTAATAGGTGGTAGGACTGGGACAGGTATGTCTGACTCCAGAGGCTGTGATCTTCCCACAAGGCCATGTTGCTGCTAAGAAGGGAAGAAGTCCATTCTGCATAAACAGGGCTTTTCAGGTATTCCTATGATCATTCTTACACAGGTATGTCTAGTTGGAGGGATATCCATGGTATCCCCCAGGCTCCAGTCCATAATTCAAGAGTCCTTTAACTTGGAACTTTAGAAGAATAATTAAAAGGAATACTTGAGAATGGTCCAGCCCATATGGAAGAACCATGGTAAGGACATGGTAAGACCAGCTTTCATAAACCCATAATTTGTAGCACAAATTGTTACTATCTTTTTGAAAAGTAATTTGCAGTATATATCAGGACTCTTAATTACATCCACATCCTTTGGCCTAGAATGTGTGCTTCTATGAATCTGTTTTTAGGGAATAATTATTGGTGTGAACTAATATTGAATAAAAATAATGTTCTTTAGAACATTATGTATAATAGGAAAAAAGTGGACAATCTAAATATTTAGTGAAGGTGAATAGTTCACTATACTTAAGTGCATCCATATGATGAAATATTATGTAGCATCAAAAATAATGCTTATGAAGAGATTTTAATGAGGTGAGGAAATTTTAATGATATTATGTGAAAAAAAGATGCAAAACTATATGGTATGATCTCAGCTATGAAAACAAAGGATGTAAGCATTAAAACCCCAAAATGTTAACAGTAGTTATCTCCAGGTAGTAGGATTATAAATAAGGTTTATTTTTAAATACTTCTAATACATTTAATTATTTTCTAAAATGATCATGTATTATTTTAATAACTGGGAAACACATTAAAATATACTTATAAAAATAATCATAGAGTTTGGTTAAAAAAAGATTGGACAGAAATAAATTAAGGATAGTAGACCAGAGACCTGAGTTCCAAATAAATCTAAGCAAACTCATCAAAATGCCATTTATTTTGGTAGAAATCCTTCCTCTCTATTTGGGCTACATTTTCTCCTTGTGTCAAATTAGGGGAATGGATCAAAGTAACGTTAATGATCTTTCATGTTTAAAAAAGACTTTATCTTATCACAACCTTGTTATAAAGAATCTCTATTTTCTGATAAGAACAAAATAGAAGTGTTACCCAATAATTTCTCTAGTCTCACTTTTTTTTCTGCCTTGAAACAGTAATCAGGCTGTAGCAGAGATTCTCATGGTGTTTCAAGGACACCAAGTTTTGTGACATAGGAAAGATCAATCCAGATAAGCATATAGACACATAAAGACAAATTATGGCTTGTTAGAAACTCTGAAGGGCTCCACTACTTAGTACAACTGAATCTGGATAAATTAGAAAGCTAACTTTCACAGCATTCCTGGGATTGCAAGAAGCCAGTGGAAGTCTTTAAGGGCAAAAACAAAAAATGAAACAAAGAATACACAAACAAACAAAAAACAACACAATAACAAAACAAAAAATAACAAAACAAAACAACAAAGAGTACCCTACCCTCCAAAAAAATTCTTCCCCCAAACACTCAGAGAACTGAAATTGGAAAGGAGAGCAGTAAATGGTGGGATAAGGAGACTTTGAGGCTTGCTGTAATATGAGATTGCTAACCCAAAACTTCTGAATTCGCTAGGATTCTCTGTAGGGGAGTTTACATGATCTCACACTGATTGTGCCTTAGCCTCCTGGTAGAGGCAAACCCAAATCCTCTTTGTAGGAAAGCAACCTCACTGTAGGCCTTTAGGACTCCCACAGACTAAGTCCAGTTAGCTATGAGATTATAAGAATCAACCAAGCAGATAAGTGGGGGTGGAGGCCCAGCAGGGTCAGGACATTGGCTACGTAAGAGGGAATGAGCACACAAGTGGATGGATTGAGAATAATGGGAATAAAATTTCTTGCTTTTGAAGATGGATGTTACTAATATGAAAAGGGGGAATACAGAGTAAAACCTTGTGGTATTGAATTAGAATTGCAAGTATTGGTGTGAACTCATGAATTTCAATATATGTTGATAGACATAGAAATAAATACAAATCTAAAAAATGTATGTATATAGATATGTGTGTGCATGCATGTATTCTGTTGCTCTGTCCACTTGAGAGTGTCTGAGAGATCTCAGTAGTAAAGAGCACACCTAATACCTAAATCTTGGTTTCTAAACACCACTCTCCACTAAAAGGAGAGGGCTCTTTGGAGAAATGGTGGATTTCAGGGCTGGGGCAGGGATAGTATAAGATAAGATTAGAATGTCTTATATCAGAAAGTAAGGACATACTCAAAGAATGATGGGGTTGTGAAAAGGACATATAAAACAGTTTGAAGGGGCTCTCACTGGCCAAATCTGGGACAATTTGAGCATTAAAATAATGATACTAATGAATTCTATCACATTGAATAGAATAGGAAGCCAGAGTCTTCACTGATATAAAAATAAATGAATGAATAAATACATGGAGATAAGAGAAAGTTCTTTTTTATAATAGAATGCTGACTATTAAATGTAAAGGAAGTAAATGGGATCATTTCCACTGGACAAGTTGCAATTGGGTACAGGCAAGCATGGCTTCTTTGAGTATATAAGGACATTCACCCATGTTTTAACTCCATATTCATCACTTGTTGGTGTAGGTGTTAAAATGTCTGGGTAGCCCCAGTGAGAACCCAGAAAGGAAAGGAAATTCTAAAATGTAACAATACCCTCCTTTTTGGGGTACATTATTTCATACTCTTCCGTTAGTCTCTTTCAAACAATATCATAAGCAGTTTCACATAATACCAGAGTAATTGCAGTTCTTTGTTTACAACATTGTCCCTTAAACAGCCTTGATGGGGCAAACGAAGAAGAGACAATAGATTCTACAGAATCCAATTAATTTTGCCACTCACTATTCTGAGGTTACTTGGAATGTATTACCCTTAAATACATGGGGTAAGAAAGGCAGAGGTAATATAAACCTATGAGGATAGGGTTTTTTTTGTCTGTTTTGTTTACTGCTATATATTAACACCTATCCCCATGCCTGGTATATAGTAGGCACCCCAAAATGGCCTACTTGGCCTATTTTGAAGAAAATTCAAAAGAAATTAGTGTCTTTAATGTAGGCTTAGAAAAGGAAGTGAGTATGTTTCCTTAAATAAGGGGGATGTTATTTAGTAAAGTATATCTACATTAGCCAATTAAAAATATCAATCTACTAAAAAATATACTAGAATCTTTGATGGTTACGAATGCTATTATTCATGTATTCCTGTGCCTTTTTTTGTATGTGTGGTTAGTTTTTTCCCCTCCGTGCTTATTTTATTTATTTATTTATTTATTTATTTATTTATTTTTTACTCTTTGTTTCATGTGTGCAAGCCCAACAGAATGAAAATAAGGTTACTGTTTTGTGATTTTTGAATAATATTTTACTATTTTGGGACACTACAAGGTTATTCATTAAAGAGTGTTCACACTAAGAATGATACTATGAATAATACACAATGAATAATTTAAATTCTTAAATGAGTCACACTTTCTGTGGTGGTACATTTTCTTTTCTCTTTTCTTTCTTTCTTTTTTCTTTTTTTTTTTTTGGCCATGTCACGTGGCACATGGGATCTTAGTTCCCAACCAGGGATCGAACACGTGCCCCCTACACTGGAAGCGTGGAGTCTCAAACACTGGACCACTGAGGAAGTCCCTGTAATGGTGTATTTTAAAAGATCTTCCTATATGACATACATTCTTTCAAAATGAGTTTAGAAGATTCCAAAATCAGTTCTACATTCAGTTGGTGCTGAACTTTTACTGCCACCTATAAGCACTAGGATCACATAATGTTGACAGTAACAGACATTCTCCATGTTTTACAAGCACTTTCTAGAATATTTGACTATATTACCCCAAAAGGCATAAAATTATAAGGGATGGCCCGTAGAAAACTCAGAGTATTGCTTTCATGACACCAAAACAATCATTCAGTTAAGTAAAAGTGCAAAGAGTGAATTCAATTAATAAACAAGCCTATTGGGTATCAAGTGAAGCAAACAGTGTTGTTTTTTTTTTAAGTAGTTGTCACCGTATATACCCAGCCTACACTTTAGGAAATAAATAAAAGGTAAGGAACGACCTCTTCTTCTGTGATGGTCTCATCCTGCAAGCCAGAAAAAAATGCCAGTGACCTTAGGTTGCCCTGTAGATAATGCTGTTGAGTTAAAGCATTGGACTAGGTCCAGGGGGGATATAATCAGAGGATACACTGTCTCTGCTCTCCAGGATTTTATAGGGGCTATCTTTGAAAAGGAAATCTCATTGTTTAGTGGAGAAAGAGCTTCCAGACAACAGGTTAGGAATTTTTATTCTCTCTATTTGAATCTCTCTGGCCTTAGAGCTTGCTGGATTATGGGTCTGCAGATCCTTTGCCCTGCACAAGATTCTCCTCTCTCTGTACAGAGAGTCAAAAATGAAGATGTTAGCACTGTATCTAATTTACACACAAAAACTTTTCAATTGGGTTTTGAGAGCTTGGCCTTTTCTCCATGATCTGTTATTTATTTAACCAATGAAAAGATTATTTTTAGACAGCATAAGCAAGTTTTAAAACATACTACCCCAGCTGGTTGTTTAGATTACCTCACAATCTTCTATATTAATTTTCACTGAAATTTTTGGCTGACTTGTTTTCCAAAATAGTAATATAAGCTCTAAGGTGAAAGACTCCATATTATACTTAGTTCGAATACCTCAAAGGACCAGGTACTTGGCAAATACTTGGGTTTCGAAAGTACCAGCATCATGGTTTCTAACCGGTTACAGCATATTGTCCTCTTATGGGAAACTGTCTTTTAAAGACTAAGAATAGCTGCTTAATAGCAGTGATCAGTCAGCTAGCTAACAAAGCAGTGATCCTAGCAACGTTGATGAATGGCGTAGGCACTGACATCATCTAACTCTCTGGAGAAAGGACATTCACTTTCAATCTAGTTGAGAATAACTAAGTCTAAATAGAAAATGATGTACAATACGCAAAGCTCAATCTTCCAAGCCAAATAATTGTAGTATTCTAGCGCATACTGAAAGTATGTGGGTATTATATTTTATACTTTTATATTACATTAGATTTTATACTCTACTTTGAGGCATGAGTTATCATCATGAAATAGAATTTACTTATTTATTTATTTATGTGGATGAAAAAAGCCTCCTGCCATATCAGTAAACAAAGGATGCTGTGGCCATCAAGCCATCAGCCACTGTAGCCACCCCCAGTTGTGTACCCTGAGGGGATTCAGTATGAAGAAAAGCAGGATACTGGTCCTAGATAGTTAAGGTGCATATCAAAGGAGTGATTTCAATGAGCCCAGACTATTGCATCTTCCCATACAGAGAAAAGCACTAAATTCATGAACTTGAGATGTCTGGTTTTCTTAAATTAATAGTAATCTTTTGATGTTCTGACTACCTGGCTTTTGTTGCAAAGCTCCTATATATCCTGGCTCCTCCCTTACCTCTTCAGAGCAGCCCCTCAGAGCGATCTGAGAAACTGTCTTCCAGGCTTAAGTCCTCAGTTTTGTCCGCCGAATAAAACATAATTCTCAACTTTTAGGTTGTGCCTAAATACAGATACATGTATTTATTCATATACATGTATATACAGTTATCTATATGTAGATAAGTATTATCCATCAAACTTGTCATCTGAGAATTGTTGCTGCAGTTCTGCCACTGCTCAAAAGTTTTTGTCTTAGAGCTGAGTTGAATTGCGGAAAAAAACAAAGAATCACTCATATAGTACTTTACAATCACACCTTGATTTTAACCAAATGGTATCCAGCTTGATCATGTTCTTGCCGATGGTTGCCTCCAAATTTGGATATTTACAAAATTCAAATTAATTCCCCAAAGAAAAACTTCATGACCACCGAGGGGAATATGCAAATTAAAAAAGGAGAAGGAGAGAAAAGCTCTGAGGACATTTCCAAAAGAATTCCTAAAGTGTCTTGTGCAAAGAGAATGTTCCTGATATGCATTTGCCTTAACAAGACCACAACTTTGAAGGAGACAAAACCTGTTTCAGTTTTGAAAATTAAGTAATATCTTTATCTTTTAAGCAATATCTTCTTTTCCTCTTTGGGAATGATGTGTGGTATAAATAATACTGCCATAGATTATACTACATAATTGATAGTGTCTAAGACAACAAACTTTATTAAAAGATCCCACTTGCATTAGAACATATAGAAAATTGTGTGGTAACGTTTTCCTCCAAAGGCCGTCTCGCTGTAAGAGAGAAGTATCAACAAACATTCTGTTTTCTCAAGAACTTGGGAGAATTTTTTATTTATTAAAACACTCAGCATTTACTCTGTGCCAGTGGGTCTGCAAAGCAAAGAAAATAAGACAGTCCTCCCTCTCTGATCAATCAAAATGCCTTATTTATATCAAGAAAAAGAGAGAAAGGGTTCATTTAAAAATGAGCTAAATCTCCTTCTCCCCAAATTACAAAACCCAAATCTAAACTGTTGAGGACAAATTAGGCAATTGATCACTAGGTCAGAAAAATAAACTAAGGAAAGAGGATGGAACAAATAATTAAATGAAGGTAGAAAAAAAGTAGTGCCTTGAAAGCAAAGTCCTAAATAGAGAAGTGTAACATGTTTAAGAGGAAATACAGGTCATGTAAACATTTTGTCCTCCATGTGCACAAAGGGAAAACTTAACGATTTTGAAAAATTCTGAATAACATTTACTCCAGAGTACATGTGATCTGGCTGAGAAAAAGATTTGAGAGGCTGTGGTGATGATTAGCTGGTGGGAAATGGGGCCCAAGGCCTTGCATCCAGCAGGGAGGCTGGAAGAGATGACTAGTGCTTTTCACACAAGGCTCTCAAAAAAAGAGGATTAACTTGCATAGGTAGCAGGTGTGGCAACAAAGCAAGGAGAGCACACCTGAGGTGCAAATCCTAATTGAAACTTGGTTCCTTCTGAAGCCGAGCCTCTGCTGTCCCACCTGTTGCCTGGTGAGCGACTCAGCAATTTCCAAGAACCCCTGTTTGAATCAGCCTCAGCCTGAGGGTGAGATCCTTCTGGAGCTTGGGATAGCAGGAGAGGTGAGATGCAAATCCTCTCACCATATCCTGACCCCCCCTTTTCAGAGGCACTTCGCATTTGAGTTTTTTTCATCTACAGACCATGGCTTGTTCTTAAGGAACTGCTAGTCATTTAATTTCAGTGATGCCTAAAATGTGGGCTAAACAAAATCAAATGATATTATAGGCAACAACAGAGAGAAGTCTGAGAGGTAACTATGTAGTTTGAGCCTTGTGAAGATGCTCGAAATAGGTTAGGGTTTGCCCACTGAAGTTTCTCAGGTCCCTGGGGGACATTCCAACCACTCCTTGCCCAATACTGATCTCACGTTTATATTCTCGTGTGACATTTACACAAGGGGCCCCCCACCACTTGTTGGGGACCTGCCTACAATCATTTCATGGGCTCCTTGCACGTTCCTTCTCTCCTATGCTGCATGATTGGTGGTCTGCTGTACACTGTGCAGATGTTCTCCTGTGCTATTTCATGATTATTTTTCAAGTGGCCTCTTAGTCAAGGGATGGCAGGTCAGCACATGGAAACATCTGCTCTTACCATTTTTCTAAGCAAACAGCAGATGGCATTGCTGCTGTCCTTTTGATCTGGAGCAAAAATTCCCATGGCTAAGGTGTTGGTTTACATTGACGCTGCCTGGTAAGGGACTGCCTGAGGGTCTGCTTCCCCCAACAGTAGCACTGCTTACAGATGTTTTCTCTGCATCTCTCATTTTTAGTTTGTTTCTTCCTGGGACTCTACTTCTGCAGGGTGTCTTGAACTTTAACTCTTCTTTCTGTGATTGTTGCCTGATCACCTCACTGGTATCAGTCATAGTTCCCAGGTTTCTTCCCATTTGTCACCTGTTGGGGTTCTACTCCTGTTGCCAAAGAGGAGACGGAACTGTCAGTCTGGGTCACCTCAGGATTTGGACACTGGGTATGTATGTGCCATGGACTAAACAAGGTTATCTGGGAAATAGCTGAACCACCAAGCTTTTTCTAGGTGCTTGTTAAGCCAAACAAGACCATCTTTTTTTTTTTTTTAACATCTTTATTGGAGTATAATTGCTTTACAATGGCGTGTTAGTTTCTGCTGTATAACAAAGTGAATCAGCTATATGTATACATATATCCCCATATCCCCTCCCTCTTGCGTCTCCCTCCCAACCTCCCTATCCCACCCATCTAGGTGGTCACAAAGCACCGAGCTGATCACCCTGTGCGATGAGGCTGCTTCCCACCAGCCATCTATTTTACATTTGGTAGTGTATATATGTCCATGACACTCTCTCACTCTGTCCCAGCTTCCCCTTCCCCCACTGTGTCCTCAAGTCCATTCTCTATGTCTGCATCTTTATTCCTGCCCTGCCACTAGCTTCATCAGTACCGTTTTTTTTAGATTCCATATATGTGTGTTAGCATATGGTGTTTATTTTTCTCTTTCTGACTTACTTCCCTCTGTATGACAGACTCTAGGTCCATCCACCTCATTACAAATAACTCAATTTCGTTCCTTTTTATGGCTGAGTAATATTCCGTTGTATATATGTGCCACATCTTCTTTATCCATTCATCTGTTGATGGACACTTAGGTCGCTTCCATTTCCTGGCTATTGTAAATAGTGCTGCAATGAGCATTGTGGTACATGTATCTTTTTGAATTATGGTTTTCTCAGAGTATATGCCCAGTAGCGGGATTGCTGGGTCATATGGTAGTTCACAAGACCATCTTAAAATTACCTTTTAACGGTTGGATTTGTAAAGCTTTAATGTTTGTGTTCCTTTAAATCTGTTACCCATTGAACAACTGTTATCTTTACAAATGTTGCAAATATACAAAGAAGTTTCTTCAACTTTGTTTTCTAGTTGGAGTGTTAGTGTGTTGGAAGAAAAAAAATCTTACATTTTTTCCTAGTTATATTGGATTTTCAATGGATATTTCATTGGAATATAACCTTTAGTCATCTGTTGTGCTTCTTCATTCTCTAGCATCTTTCTTTGGTAGGGGTGTTTCTTCTTTGATGTCATCAGTCAAGACCTTTATGTATGTCTTTACTTCTTCTTCCTAGTCTTATATATTCTGCCAAGAGTTCTAGGAAGCTTCAATTTCCTCATCTGTTAAATGGAGATAATTATTTTCCTTATAGAATTGTTGTGAGGATTAAATGAGATAATGTGTGCCTAGGGAGTGCTTTCAAAGTGGCAGTCATCATCATCTTATTCTTCATCATCATTCCATCATTAGTAGGTCAAGGAGTCAGAAGACGCAGCTTGATCATTTCCCTCTGAAATGTTGGGCACTATTATTATCACTTCTTTTTCACCATAAGTCCAAGTTTGATTGCCTTTTAGTATACTACTTGATTTCTTGTTTTATGTATTCCAGCTCTGCATTAATTTTTTTATATCCCTAGAGAACTATACTCAGATACAGTTCTTGAAATGTTTTTGGTCTTACTTGATATAAATATTATAGCTTTCTGGCTCAAGAATCCCAGGTTCATACTTATGACTTTAACATAATATAGTAATTTATCACATTTAAAGTTTTATTCTAATCTTTGCCTTTGGTTTTTAGCAAAAGAAAAAAACTACAGCCATACAGTTAAACCCTCACAGGGAGATTGAAATACATTGAAACATGCTGCAGAGAGAGTCCATGCCTTTCCATGTATTCTCAGTTTGCTACTCTCTCCTCAGAGTTCCAGCCCCTCTGATCTGTACAGCCTGTGATGATTCAAAATGGCAAGCATGGGACTTCCCTGCTGGTCCAGTGGGTAAGACTCTGTGCTCCTAATGCAGAGGTTTGAACCCTGGTCGGGGAACTAGATCCCACATGCATGCCGCAACTAAGAGTCTGCATGCTGCAACTAAGAAGCCCACTTGCCGCAACTAAGACCAGGCACAGCCAAAATAAATAAATACATACATATTCCTTTTAAAAATGGCAGGCATGTACACACGTTGATTGCTTCTTGTGTATCTGGTGGCCCGGCTATGGTAGCTCCATTCAATTTAAGTTTTATGCAGCTACTAATGTCAGTTATATTCTTACAAATCAGACTTCAAAATGGCCCAGTTTTTAGGGTATGTAATTTTTCATAGCAAAGTATTTGGAGGCTTAGAAAATATAAACTTTTAGAATATTTGGCAGCTGCCTGAAGTGATTAGAGAAAAGAAATAATATGTGCGCCTACTGTTTTTTAAGACAAGTTCTCAAATGTAGAAGAGTTGTCAAAATGAAGGTCTTGGTACATGCCACTCTTTCAGAATTATATTAGCAAATAAAAAGGGAGGAGTAGAGGGCATATTTAAGAGAAGTATGAGTCATAATTTTAACAAGAAAAGGCAGTCACCAACTTTGTGTGGAAACAATGTAGGAGCACGTTTAAGTCATTCTAGAAGTTGGGATTACCAAGAGTCAGTAAACTTTACATACTGGTGATTAGTTTACGTAACACTGGAAAAACAAATCTCCTTCTATCTTTCAAAACAAATATTTCTGGTGAGCCCATCCCAGTGTTCTTTTATTTCACTTCCACTCAACTCTTTTGGAATTTGTCAAATCTTCTTATTCAAATGTTGCTCTTTTTTTCCCCTCATGTGTAGCCTTAGGAATAAGGCTGTCCCCAAAAGAGGTTTACCCATTCTTAGCTAACTTCTTTCTTAATTTAGTACCACATTTGACTTTGTCCTTGAAAATTTTGATTTGAAAATTCGATTTGCCACACTTCCTTCTCCTGCCCCAGTTAGGCCTGATCTTTATCCTTTAAATGAATGCTCTTGTGCTGTTTCCTTTCCCCTTTCCCCTGAGAGCTTTCAGTTCATTTCTCCATTTACTTTGTTTCTTTCAATCTTTACAACTATTTTACAATCCATTGGATCAATTTAACTGATTAATATTAACATGTTATAATTTATTATACTTTCAGTTTAATTCTCATGGTAAAAACCGTTCCTCTTACTAGTTATGTAGTCTTTCCTGAATCAGTAAATTGGTCAGTTTTCCACTCGAGGTTAACTCCAAAATTGGCCCTGCCTCTCTCCTGAACTCGAATCTGTCTTCCTCATCTGCTACTGAACATCAGTTACATTGGTATCCCTCCAATGCTATAAACTCATCATGTCCCCGTGTTTGGTAATGGAACCGCTCAGTTATCGTAGCCAGCAGATTTGGTGTTTTCTCCCCCTTATGCTTCCTCTTCTTGTTCCACATTCAACTGGTCACCACATCCTTAAGTCAGCTTCCAGTGTGTTTCTCTCATTGATGTGCTCAGTTCCACACTTATGTCACTGAATTCATTCAACCCCTCACCACTTTTCTCCTTCTCCATTGTTCCCGACTTACAACTCATCCCCCTGCCATTACCACCATCCCACACATGTTCCACCCTCAGCTTCCTTGCCTCCTGCCACTGCCGATCCAAGATACACAGAGCCACCAGATTTTTCTTCCTAAAATGTGGCTCTAATAGTTGTTTATTTCTGCCCCAAATCCTTCAGTGCCTCTCTGCTGCCTACTACCTCCCTCCACAATCACTACCTGCAAGGACACTGATCATTCTTCAAGACCTGCTCCAGGAAGCCATCCTTGGTTCTGCCATATTGCTTCCCAAGCCTGCTGGCCATCTCACTTTACTTGTTCCTCTTTCCTAGTCTGTCAACCTCTATCTCCTGTTATAGCTTATTGTATTGCTTTCCTTCTTTCTTTTTGGCTAGAATTTAAGATCCATGAAGGTGACAACCATTGCCTTAAATATTCCTTCATGAGGCCCAGCATAAAGCCTAATACATGCTTGGTACTTCATAAATATGTATATGTTGAAAAAATATATATATATATTTACATATATAATATGTATATAATTAAATATTAATCTCCAATATCTTCACTTATTTGTTACTTTTTTTTTACATAATACTCACACCTAGTGTTCCTTTACTTTTGCAACACTCCAAGACTCAGGACCTCCCCTTCCCAACCAGTTCTTACACTTTGCACAAGAAAGTGGGAAAGAATCCTTCAAAAGCCTGTTATTATCGCATTTGGATTAATGAGGAAATGCTCAGAAAGGAACTCAGAAAGTTCATTTCAGTTTGCCTTGCCTGGTGAGCCTACATATTTACCTGAACTTTAAAAATCTTGAAGAGCTTTATTTGCTTATATATTTATCTCCTCTGCCAAAAAGTCTTTGAATCCTCACAGGCAGGGAATGATTGAATATATTCAATGTGTAAATGTTGGATATACAAATGAATGTATAAATATAGACTGTATAAATGTAAAAGAAGCTGGACATTTTAACATAACTTCTTTTAAGAGCTCTTTGAAGAGTAAGAGATTAGTCATATGACTAATCTGTAGTAATTTATTACCTTTATTTTTAGTTCAGCACAAGGATACCTGCATGAAAATATTAGGTTAAACTATATGAAACTGATGATGTTTGAGCATTTTAACAAAAACAGCAATTTCACATGGCTCGACCTATGGAGGCATGGAGTGGGATCAGTCTTGAATCTCTAGAACTTAATGTTTGTACTTTGGATCTGTGTACATCTGGTTCTTTCTTCTCCCTAAACTGGTTTGTTATTTTACTTTTGACTCAGCCTATAGAGACAAAATGCTAATTAATAATGCTACTTGTTAGTCATTACTGATAATTATTGGCTTAATTGCCTGCAGTTATAGGTTCATATTAGTTCATAATTAGTTGGTTTTATTACACCAGTAATTAGAATAGAAAATTAATTGAGTATTTCCTTTTCTTTGATGTTGGCCTAAAGGTATATACATGCCATGTCATGACTCTGACTCAGTAACTTTCATGCATGTTGGTGAATTATTCTCTTAAGCTCATCCATTCATTGACGATTCCATCAGCAAGTGTTTCTTGAGCACCTACTCTGGGCATACCACCTCAAACAACATAGGGCTCCTGGCCTCAGAGAGAGATGGTATGAAAAGTGCCTGGCCTACGATCTTTGCTCAACTGACAGTCGCTGTGATAATCGTTATTGTGATGGTGGTCACAAACCCAACTGATAGTTAGCTATATTTTAAGAATTGCTAAGATTATTGTTTTACTTTTTTTTTTCCTTCTGACATTTTCATGACTAAGGAGAGTGAGAAGAATCTAGAGGGGGTGTCATTAAGTAAATGCTCAATTGTGACAACTTTATAGGAATTCATTTGGATCTTTGCTCAAGGTATGCAGAGACAATGGGATCTGGAGCCTCTTCCCTCTTTCTGCTCTTCCCCTGCTGGGTACTAAAGCACCTGAGAAGTATTTCCCCTGTGAGAGCAAGGCTCAAAACCTGTACCACCAAAACGGTCCTGCTTGCATCTGCCTCTGTCGCCTGCTTGGGATAGAAGATTTGAAGTACAGAAGTGAGTGTCTAGGGCTTCTTTGGACTCTAATACTGAGCTTGGTTGGTGGTAATAAAAACTAGAGTGTGATTTCAGGCCCCCAGGTGTCAAGTAGATTCACTGTGGTCCAGCCCCTCATTTCACAAAGGTCTTCCGTAGCCCACAGAGGAAACCAGATTGTGAGACAAGATAGCAAAAGCTAAACAAACCTATTCCCACTCCTGGAAAAGCAGCTTAGCCCGCAAGCTCTAGAGCAGGACCCTGGAACACCAACCTTGGGCGTGAAAGACCACATATTTATTTATTTAATTAATTAGTTTCTGCTTTGTACATAAGTCATGTTTTCCACAATTTAATTGTGATTGTTATGAGATTATTCAGAAGAGGAAAAAGCTAAATTTTCCAATATACTTTCTTAAATTTTATACTTTTTCTGATGCCATCCTTTGATTTTTATGTCTCTGCAACTTCGTAATTTTAAAAAATCAAGGCTGAATGAACTCTAAAGGCCTTTGTTCATATTAGATTTATTAATCCTGCTTTATTGAGAAGACTTGACACTGTGGTTGCATTATCTTGGGATCAGGATATATTTCACTATATTTTCTTTGATATATGTACAGTAAAATACCAGACCCTAAAATAAAATCCCTTGCTGGGCTTCTTCTCCCTGGGAAAGAATACACTTTATGGCCAGATGGAATGGCATCATGTCTCACTGCTGGGGTAGCACAGAAAGGACAACATCACTGAACGCTATCCATTCTCATTCAGCGGAGCCTCCTTAGTTTTGTCAGGTGCTGTAACTTGGACCCAACACTGAGCTGCAGCTCAGGAGACAAAACAGTTGGAAAACTTGGGGAAAGGCTCTAAGGGTCAGTGAAATTTACTGTGGGCAGCTGCTGCTTCAAAGCCACTCTCTGTGCAGAAGCCTATTAAGAAGTAGTAGGTTACGTTCCTGCCGTTTCCCCCAGCATGATGGATGATGCTCTGAAAAGAGAAAAGACTTCCTGTTCCACAGAGGTGGCTTTCCTCTAAGGCTGCCTCACTGTGTTTCTCAGGCTCTCTCCGTTCCGTTTCTAACCATTGAATTCACTGCTCCACTACATTTAATAATAACCTGGATTTTTCAGGAATGACTGACTGTGACTTACCAGTGACTGCTTGTCAATCAGCAGGACCTCCCACTCTCAGACAAGGGGCTTAGCTGTGCTGTCTGTGCAGGGGAGAAGCTCTGTGAGGGAAAAGAATCAGGTTGCATATGGTCAAATAACAGAAGAAGAAGTGGCTTCAGCGTTTGCTTGACCTCCTTTGCCTTCAGACGCATTTTCACTTTACCTCATGCAAAGAAATTATTCCTCCCTGGCCTTCTCTCAGGCCCTGGTAATTGCCAAGCTCACTCCTACCACAAAGATTTTGTACAGGCTGTTCCCTTGACTATGCATGCTTTTCCCTCCTTGCTTTGCTTTCTTAACTTCTACTCATCTTTCCATTCTCAGATTATGAGAGAATCCCTCCTCCCCGCCCACTTCTTGCTTAGGTCAGAGCTCCCAGCTCAAGATGTCCATAGGACAATGTCCCTTCCTTGGCCGCAGAGTTTCAGTGACCATTCAATGGATGTCTTTCTCACTCTCTATGTTATTAAGTACTATGTGTCTGTCTGTCTGTTTCTCTCTCTCTCCCCGCCTGGCCCCCCCACCATTGCACAATGCCTGTCCTCTCTGCCCCAACTTCAGGTTCCTCAAGGACAGGGATGGTGGCTGCCAGTCTCCATCATTTTTACTTCCATTGCCCACTACTCAATGCATGTTTGTTGTGGCTGGATACAGTGAAATTATACAGATAATTTCTCTGTCATTGGGAAAGCAGAAACTTGGCATTATATCCTTTCCACAGGCATAAACAGATAACACAACATTCATGGTATGAGGTACATATTTCAAATAAAGTTCTCTCTTACTGACCTTATCAAATAACGGTTACCAAGTGCTGGTTATTGTTTAGGACAGTCCTTTGCTGTTGTATGGAGATGACTAACCTAGATAAAATCCCTGCCCTCCTGAGGCTTATCATCTAAATAGGAAACATCAGATAAAGACCAGAGAAGAAAGTGTTCACTTGTGGGAATGTGAGAGAATCACAAACATGAAGGAGAGGAAAGTTTCTCGCTCCTTCTACAGGGTCAGATCTGTGGACTCAAGAAAGATAAAAATGTGACTGACCCTTGGTTAGTGGTGATTTATATAGACCTACAACCCATAAATCTTGTCATTTCATTCTAAAATTAACCCAATATTCAGAAGGAAAAAAAGTCAAGATTCCTTAAAAGATTTTGGGGGTGGCAGCAGGTGCATTTTGTTGACATTTGTATTTAGCCAGAGCTAAGGAGTTAAGTATTTAGGGAAATGAAAATTCACACAGAGGTTTCCTCTTGCTGTATGATTTAGAGGCTTTTCATTCCCTGTGAAATCCCTGCAGGAGCTTCTAAAGGAGAGGTCAGGAAAGGAGGAATGCAAGGGATAAAGGTCTGGTCCCCCCAGTCCTCCAACCAGAAGGGCTTTGTGTTGAAACCTCCATTTTAGAATTTTAGAATCTCATTAGAAGAAAGAGTTCTGCTGCCATGATTCGCTAACTTTTGTTTAAACTGCAGAATTCAAGAATTCTTGCGCAGGGCAAATGACAGTAGTCAGTGAATTGAATGTTGGAGGACAAGAATGTTAGTAAGCTGGGAGGTGTGAGTATAATATGTAGACAAAGAGAGACGTAGTCACATGTCCTATAAGAAAAGCAAGGAATTGATAAGATCGTAACACTGATCCACTGATCAGTGAGGACTTTAGGTCAGGCTGTGCTGAATCTACTCCAGCACACACAAGGGCTCTTCTTTGAGGTATCTGAATTGAGTAGAAAGAGACTCTTGAGCAATTCCTTTGATCAACTCGGGAATTTCCTCTAACATGCCTCGCGTTGCTTAGAGGTTCATTCTCTATGGTGGAAATGGGAGTTGTTGGAATGTCTGGGAAGTCATAGATCGCTGTGCTGATGGGAAACTCCCCCTCTTCCCTTTTTTGGATACTTGAAACGTTTCTTTAGAGATAGCAAATGAGGCAGAAGAGCAGAGGAAAGAGAAAATGGAGATTCAGCTGTTTCTCATGACTGTGACACCTCTGAGCCATCCACTTTCTTATGTTCTATGTAGTTGCTATCCCAAACCAAAAGTATGTTTACAATTGTTGTCAGACAATTAGGGCTCTCTTAGAGGCTATGATTTATTTTTATGTTTAAGTATCATATTAAAATATTATATTAACTAAAATAAATTATATTAAACTAAATGAAAATATATTAAATAAAAATACAATATTTCATAGGAATATGAAAATTATTTGTCATAATTTAATGAGAATCTGTTAGAGTAAGAGAGTGGGGAATAAACTCAGAAGGAAAATATTTCTTGTCTAGTATACTCTAAAAATTATTGGACTTGCTCCAGAATATTTTACTTTTATTTTTGATAGGAATAAATAGGAATGCTATAGTTCTTACTTGGAAAGTATGTCTATATATAGTGTGTGTATATTTATATACCAAAACCAAGTGAGATTATTCAAACATTGGAATGTTAGATATTATAAAATTCTCTGTAAATTTCAGTCTCATGGGGTCTTTGTTCTTTGTTAAAAATTAAGAAATTTAAAGGTCTATTGACAATCCTCAAAAATAATAAACATTTGAATCTTAAATTATCCAAAATCATAACCAAAAGTCACTGATCTGGTTGAGGGGAGATTCATTTTTAAAAGAATATAGCCTAAGATTTTAAATTTAGTGGAGTGGAAAAGATGGATAATAGCTGTAGAATTGTGAATTTATTATGTTTACGTGGAAAGTCATGATGATTGTGATATGAAATAATGATGTCCTTTGATTAAAGCATAAATCTATTCCATAGGTCAGGATCAAAAGGCAGCATTTTCACCTTCAATTTGATCAGTTCTGAGGATTCCAAAAGAGAAACAAAGCTAGCAAATATTTTTAAAAAAATCAAATTAGCACATCTGCTAGCCAATTGATCCCTATCCTTTGAAAGGAACCACAAACATTTAAAACTGACTGAACATGAAGTAGGTAATTGGAAGACAAAGTCAGATCCCAACCACAACCATTCCTTTAACTTAGAAAAGCCTTTTCTCAATCTTAGAAACATCCACATGGGTAGAAAAAACAAACTCATCTAATCACACAAATCAGAACTAAACTGATAAGACAGATATAAGGAAATTGTTACCCTCCCCATCACAAGCAAGTCTGTAATTCCGATATTAGAATAGATATGTCCATGTTAAATAGTTTATCTTCTTGAAATGCATAACCAAATTATAGTTCTGGGTGAGCACACTGGGTGGGATTGTGTGATTATACTGCAGGCACTGATGCGACTTATATTTATATTCACTTTTGCTTAATACCTAAGCGTATTGTTTGAGTGTTGACAAGGTACCAAAAATGTTACTTTGTCCTTTTACTGCACCTCTCATGAGAGGATGTTTAAGAGCTTTACTCACATTAGTGTGTTATTCCCAGGATTATTCTTCCTGTTTTATAACTGAGGAAACTGCTTCCCATGGATATAAGTAACTTGTTCAAAGGCTGCAAACCAAGTCTCTAATGTTGCTACAAAGCCGCTCCTGATTCCAGGGCTTGACTGTTCCACCCTCGAGATTAACACTTGAAGGAGGCATTCTGTGATGGCTTTCACCCAGAGTATGGTCATGTGGACCCCATTAAATTAAGAATTTGTGAACAATGCATGAGGGATCCACTGTGCAGAGTCCATACAGAAAAGGGTTGCTGAGCAAACAAAGTAATAGAAATACAGAGAAAAAATGATTAACTTGCTGCATCGAAAGATTGCCAAGCATTTCATCTGTACTGACTTAGACTCAATATGCTGACTATAAACAAGCTATTGATTCATAAATTAAGATGCATATACTTAGAAACATTTTATTGGTATTTGGTTTGAGTCCATGATAATTAGTATTAATGAGAAGGTAGTAAAACTATATTAAGTTAAAAACATATTTACTCATTTTGGCTTTTCATGAGTTTAGACTAGGAAATTGTATATATACATAAGAAGTCCTGGAAAATGAAAGCACTAAATAGCCTTTGCAAATATAGCAAAAGTGCAATTTCTAAAAGAGGTTTCAAGGGAGAGATGGAGAAGAGTATTGTGGAATTGTGAATACAGCAATCCTGGTAGACAGAAAAAGCCATTTTTCACTGAGACTTTTGAGTGTCCCTCCGCTTCAGTTAACAACTTTCTTCACAAACAAAAAACAGTGATGTTCTATCTGTGATTCTTTTGGATTTTGCCATGTAATGAGAGGTCGCCAGGTGCTCCTGGCACTCTTTGAGCAGGCTTGCAAAGTTGGAGCAAGACTGGCCTGGCTTGGAATGAGGGTAGATGCACTTCTGTGCATGTACCTTTGGCAGCCCATTTTGCAGGCAGGGTTAAAGGTTGTAGCAACTCCATTTTCCATTGGTGAAGAGTTAAAACATGGCTTCTACAAGTGGGTGCAGAATACCAGCAAGAATAGCCTGCTTGGTCATGCACATTGATTCAACTGTTTATTTTGATCACAACCCCATGCATGGTCTTGTATCTCTCTGTGTTGAAGGCGGATAGAGTGATTATTATTATGGTCCCTGCATGAATAATCTATTATTTTCAAATATAAATTTTCCCTTTACTCTGTCAGCCATAAATACCTTCTTTGCTAACATGCTGTTCAGGATCACCATAATCTGGGGAAGGGCCATTTTATATCCTCTGTTCACATGATCTAAGCAGCATTTTTGCATGGCTTTGGGGAATAAAACAGGAAAAAGGGGGGAATTTTAAAAATAGAATAAGCTTAATGGCTTTTTCACTTATCTTTTCTTTAACCACTTTAATATACTATGGGGGGATATGTACTAACCTTTGGTAGAAAGGGGGGCCTATTTTGTAACCAAAAGAAAGTGGAAAATATTTCTGGAACATTTTGACTTTCTTTCAACCTCTTAAATGACTCAAAAGAAATATGGAATAATAAAATAAAAGCTTGAAGGCTGCCAACTCAGGTCTCACAATAACTTTTCTGCCAAAAACTAAAATTACTGCTATTCATATTAATAGTTCTACCCCACTACCAAAAAGAAAATTTCTGGCTCAACCAAAACTACATATCTACTACCTCCACCTCAAATTCTAGAATCAAGGAAAGCAGTAAAATTATAAATTTTTAGAAGTGAATTTCATTGTGTTTGTATGTCTAACCCCTAAATGAGACTGTTATCCTTAGAGGCAAGAAAGACTGGATTGTTACATGGCATTCTATGACCTTTAATTCAACTTTTGAAAAATTTCTTGATTCCTTTCTGGAGAAACATACACTATTAATACCCTTTGCAGTTGTTTTCCAGATATTTCAGCTACTTACTTAAATTTGATGCTATTTGATTGTGTTTTAAAAACATTACACCAAGGAATAGCATGGAGCCTAATAGACAGAAGCAAGAATATTAACACTAATAACAATTTATATGTGAGAAAAATAACTTTGGTAGAAGAATAGAGAAAGGACAAGTGGTAGAAGAGAGTGGAGGCAGTGAGCCACCTTGAAAGTAGCTGCAATTATCCAGACAAAGATGAGGAGTTCTCACACCGGGACTGTGGAGCTGCAGTTGAAATACTTCCAAGAGGTGGCATTGTTCATAGGCTGGCCTGGGGCTCTAATTCTCCTTCTTTCTTGTTTGTATGGGAAATTATGTCTTAAGACATACAGGAAAGAGGGAACATGTCTGTCCTGGAGGGAGCTCTCACAACTGCTTCAGCATCTAGTAGACTCAAGGAGTTTAGAGTAGGGGTTCAGCGAATACTTCTTACCTCCCCCACTCCAGAGAGGGGACGTGCCTCTCTACTTCTGATGCAACATTTGTGTGCTAAGGGCATTTGTAAGGCACTTTTTCATCACTCTGGAAGGGCCTGTATTTCCTTTGCTCTTCCCCTGCATAGCCTGTAGCTTTGGGAGTCAACTGGAGAGCCCAGCTGCCCTCTGCCCCTCACCGGCAATGGAGCAGGGATGGCAGGAAGAGGAATGGCCCCTGAGCTTGTGGGTCAAGACTGAGGCTAAGGATAGTAAGGGGTAAACACTAGGCCTGGTGCCAAAGTGACCCTCTTGGGACCATGCCACCTTAGAAGATTTTCAGGCCTTATATAATAGTGGCCACTTTCTCAGCAAAACCTTAGAGCAATGTTTCTCAAAGTGTGGCCCTTGGATGTTCTTTATCAGAATGCCTGGGGAAGGCTTGCTAAAGCTATAGATTCCCAGGTCTTACCCCAAACCTTCAGAAACAGACTCTCAGGGGGTGGGTTTTTACAAGCTCACTCAGTTCCACACATGAAAGTTTGAGAACCATTGTCTTAAACCTCCTCACCTTATCAGATTGTGATTAGTTTAAAAACTAGTACAGTGATGACAGTGTTATTGCTGTCAGAATTCCATTTGAGCAGTTAGGCTGTTGTGTTCTATATTGTGTGAACCTTCCTTTTTCTGATTATTGGCAAAAAGCAAGAGTTACATCTAATGAGAGTGGCTCCATTACTTGGGGTGGCTTGGAGAGCGGAATCACCACTGCTGTTTAGATAGGTGTTCCCACGAACTTTCTTGCTTGTTTTGGCTGTAACTGTGTTTGGTGCTGCTGAGCAGGGCTGTGCATAGAACTACAGCCCATAGCTTTACATTTCTCACTCAGGAGGGATTTGCTGTAAGGATACAGGCCAGCAAAGAAACCAGAGAATAATGGTGAGGCCATATTCAGGGAGAGTGGATCAGAGAAGGGAGGGAAGGAAAGGACTGAGGTGGCAGGTTGGGGCAAGGAGGAAAAAGAACAAAAGAAAAGAGATGGCAAGAGCATGACACCAGCACAGAGTCTGCACTGTAAGGTAGGAAATTTACATGGAAAAGCCATTCTTGAGAATAGAAATAATTATTGATATTTTTATGATTTGAAAAACGTAGCAGTTTAATATTATCTCTACCTATCCTCTTCTCTCTCTACTCCTCATAACATGAAACCCCGAACATGAAAATCTAGCTCTGTTTTGTGAAAGCAAATTTTCTCAACCCTGGCTTATTCACTATTGTTATCCTAGAAATTCCACATAGCTTTCTCAGTCACAAACATATGTCTTTGTGTGGTTAAGTGGTCAAACTACTGAAATGAAAAAGGTGGAATTCGATAGGAATAGGATTCACAAGACTAGAAATAGGGATGACATAAATTGGCCAGTGAAAATAGCTTATGGTTATATAAACACCTTGGTGTATTTTGGTATATTTTGGATTAAATGATTAGATTCCCATTTTCCCTTCTAAATTAAAAAAACAAAAAAAGACACTTGTGGAGCTCTCCACATTAGACTTTTGTGGGTTTCACACCCACCTCATCTCATTTGATGCTCTGAACAGTCTGCAGAGAAACGGGAAGTGAATTCTTGCCCTAATTGTACAGATGGAGAACCTAACAGCCAGAGAGCTTATGTGACCTGTTGGACATTTTATGATCAGCAAGTAACATAAGGAGGACTCAAGTCCATTTCTTTTGGCTCCGAGTTCAATGATCCTTCCATGTGCTTCCTTTTCTCTTAATATTCCAGGAAAAGATAGATGTTCAGACTGCTTATTGGTCACTGATTAAATTATTACTAAATAGGTACTGGAACATCCATCATGTGTTGGTCTGTTTACTGGGATAAGACAGAGGAATTGTGGTCTAAATTGTGCAGTCTAGATTTAGGAAATTCAAACAAAAATGTGAAGGTGGAAATGAACCAAAACTTGGGTTGCCCTTCCTTACTTTCATTTTTTTCTATAGGTGTCTCAGGTCAGTTGGTGGCCTGAGCCCTTTCTTCTCCATCTCTTTGGCTTTGTGGAGAGCCTCCCTTTCTAAGGGCCCTTAGAAACATGGGCAAAACTGGGCACGCTTGGGTTTGGAGACCTTATTTGTCAGGTTGTAAAAGCAGGTGAAGCATCACCTCCTCCACCTGCAGTCAGTGGGGGATTATAGGGGATTAGAATATTTAAAGACATTTCTTGGGGTTTGTTTTTAGAGACAGTAGAGAGAAGAATGTCCTGGTTTGAGTGAGTAGGATCAGATACAAAGGGCTTGGGATCTAGCAATCAAACCAGTCAGCTCCACTTGCCCTCACTCCATCATAGGATTCCTGATGGAGGGGAGAAAGGGAGGAGAGTGGGGCAGTTGGAGGAGGAAGCAGTGAGTCAGCTGCCCTCAGGCCGTGTGCCCTGGAAGAGTGGGGCACATTTGTTGTGGCAGCGACACCCACTGAAAGCAAACTGAGCCTTGAATTCGTGCCACACACTCTGAACACCCTCATAAGACATTTTCAACTTATAGTCAAAGCAACCACAAGAAGCACATGACAGGACTTCCCTGGCAGTCCGGTGGTTAAGACTCCTCGCTTCCACTGAAGGGGGTGCAGGTTTGATCCCTGCTCAGGGAACTAAGATCCCACATGCCACATAGCACGGCCAAAAAGAGAGGCTGTGTAGAAAAGAGAACCCTCCTACGCTGTTGGTGGGAATGTAAATTGATACAGCCACTATGGAGAATAGTATGGAGGTTCCTTAAAAAACTAAAAATAGAACTACCATAAGACCCAGCAATCCCACTACTGGGCATATACCCTGAGAAAACCATAATTCAAAAAGAGTCATGCACCCCAATGTTCATTGCAGCACTGAACTATTTACAATAGCCAGGACATGGAAGCAACCTAAATGTCCATCAATAGAGGAATGGATAAAGAAGATGTGGTACATTCATACAATGGAATATTACTCAGCCATAAAAAGGAATGAAACAGTGACATTTGCAGAGATGTGGATGGACCTAGAGACTGTCCTACTGAGTGAAGTCAGAAAGAGAAAAACAAATATCGTATAATATCGCTTGTATGTGGAATCTAGAAAAATGGTACAGATGAACTTATTTGCAAAGCAGAAATAGAGACACAGATGTAGAGAACAAACTTGTGGATACCATGGGGGGAAGGGAGGGTGGGATGAATTGGGAGATTGGGATTGACATATATACACTACTATATATAAAATAGATAACTAATAAGGACCTACTGTATAGCACAGGGAACTCTACACAATACTCTGTAATGACCTATATGGAAAAGAATCTAAAAAAGAGTTGATATGAAAAAAAAAAAAAGAAGTACATGACAGCGTTTTCCCCCCTCCATGTTTGTGTATGGCAGATTCATTTATTTACTGGGCAGCTAAAGGGCTAAGAGTTTGTGGAGTCAATATGCACAGTCTAGCAATAAAGTTTAAACAAAGAAGCCTGAAGCAGTATATTGTCAAATCTACCAAGAAGCTGGTTGCAGAAGACAGATTTGGAGCATGGTCTTGTTTCTAGAGGCATCTTTTGGTGAGTTTGGCTCTTTCCACTCTGTTCTGATTCATTTGTGTGGCAGCCCCGTGTAAACTCTTGAAAAACAAGTGGCTTCACTCAGTGTCCTCTTCCCTCTGGCTCCTTTGTACACGCGCGTGTGCATGTGTGTCCATGCACATGCATGTATGAACTTGACAGTGTTATGTGGGCGGAGATTGCCAGTCTCCCATATCTGGGTAAGGCCTTAATACCTGGTGACAAGGCCAATTTCCACAGGGCACAGTTAATAACTCTTAATATCTCTGATGTCAGGAACCTTGCTTCTGAACTAGTGCTGGGTGTTCATTGCATAAAGGACCATAATGAAACATACCTACAGGAAGACTTCAAAGGAGTTTAATCTTGGAGATTCCTAAAAGGTTGAATGGTTTCTTAATTATGAAACTTTGTTCAGACTCATTTTATATTTCATTATGTGGAATAAATGTGTGTGCTGATTAAATGAGACAAAATATAAAATTGAACGTTGCCAGAGCTGTAGTTGTCTGTGCTTCTGAGAGTTGTCTGTCTTAAGCAGGAGGGCCCAGGGAGGTAGGTGTGGTTACTTGCTTGTACCTATGGCACACAGGCAGTTAGTCAAAGTAGGATAATGGAGGTGTTTTGACAGTTAGGCTGTTCTGGGCAAACACATCTGGAAATGCCTAGTTGCATTATCCTCAGTAGCTGTTTATGTGTATGATAATGGCCTAATGGCTGAGTGAAAAAATGAGCCTTAAAGAGTAATTTCTTTTTTTTTCTTTTTTTTTTTTTTTTGCTGTACACGGGCCTCTCACTGTTGTGGCCTCTCCCATTGCAGAGCACAGGCTCCAGATGCGCAGGCTCAGTGGCCATGGCTCATGGGCCTAGCCGCTCTGCAGCATGTGGGATCTTCCCAGACCGGGGCACGAACCCATGTCCTCTGCATCGGCAGGCAGACTCTCAACCACTGCGCCACCAGGGAAGCCCTTAAAAAGTAATGTCTGAAGACATTCTTCGTTTATTCTCTGCTAACATGTAACCCAGTCATGCCCTATGTTATTATATATGTTCAAGTTAGTCAACATTATATTTTATCACTTCCAGTGGAAAGATTAGACTCTTACCTAGAGTAACCCAGAAAAGAGAGATATATTAACAATGAAACCTAAGCAAAATTGAATATAAATGAATATCATTAAAGAACAAGTTTTGTATAATAAAACCATTTTCCTGACCTGGCCAGAAGTCTCTACTAATGCTGATTGTTAAGGTAGACATAATGCATTACATTGAAAGAGAAATAGTTTAGCAGGTACATTTTTCTCAACAGAAATATTGCTGTTTCAGTTGGTATTTATACTGGCAGCTGCATTTGAAATCCTAATCAAAGTTAAATTTTGTTCAGGCAATGTGATTGGTTTCTCAGATTTGGGGGTTTTATGCCATTTTAGTTGTGGCTGATGCAAGATGCTTTCTGATCTTTGGTGGTTGTCTGGGAGGGGGTCATAAGACTGTAAAAGCAGGAAGGATCTATAGAGATTACCTGTGGTACCCCCATCCCCACACCCAACCACCTTATCTTGTAAGTGAGGAAATTAAAATCCACTGAGTTGGGTTCCCTTATTAAAGTAGCATGTTAGTGAGTGGACCAGGACGGGAACACAGGGTTCCAGCCACGGTCAGCCTGGTTCACCCCTGCATCAGCTTTGAATGCTTCCCATAGGCATCCTGGTGAACACTGAGGAAGACACCTCTTACTCCCTAGACTCACCAGGTTGCTGCCCTTCTTTGAGTCTCTGGATCTCTGCCACCAGCAGCACCAGGCCCAGGAATGAGGAGGAAGCAAGAAGTAAGAGGAGAAAAGAAGAAAGGAGGTGATGACCATGGAAGAGTGTCCTGATTTCTAAAATAATAAGATAGACTTTCTCTGGTGACTGCAAAGTGTCTCTGATGGCCAAATTCAAGACAAGGGCCAAAAATGCTTTGAGCAGCTGATAGCATCATTTGAATATGCATCCAGCCTTTCAGTGTGGTGCCTTTCAAAAACAATAGAAATTTGGATGAAAAACTCTGATTCCATTTCTGTTTGTATGCATGCAGAGACATGAACTTAGGGGTACCTAAGAACTTTTTTGCATTATTTGTACATTCTCCTTACGACCATGACCAAACCATGTGACATCATATGTAAATGAAGGTGTCTATTTTTGTCACTCTAAAAATAATTGTTAGATGATAAGGCATTTAGCACAGAAATTTTATAAATTTCAGGGTTTTTCCTTTCAGCTTTGATGGATATCCCTGTGTTTAGTGAGTTACTTCTGCTGAGACCCTTAGGGGAACACATAAATATTGATAAAAATTGTTTGAGTTTCCATATATATAAAAAATAACATAATTCCCCTCCAGCTACATAAGGTAGGTATGTGATAAATATTCTCTTTGTTGAAAGAATGAATGAATGAATGAGGGAATGCTAGGGAGCTAAAAGTGGCTGGCTAAATTAACACAGATTGGGCTGCTTTAAAAAAACATTTGGCAACTGATGTTATTTAGTAGACACAGTAAGGTACAGTATGCATTACTAACCTCATTAAGTTCCAAATAAAACTCTATACTTTATACCATTTCTACAAGAGGTTTTATTAGATTTCCTTAACTGGTGTCATATTTTTTGGCCAGGGCATTTTTAACCAGCTTCACATAAATAAAGTTCTATTTTGTCACCATGTCATAGTAAAATAAACTGCTTGTACTATGCATCCCTGCCAAAGCCAGAGCAGACGGGGAAAGGATATAAATGTGTCAGTATTCAGGGAGAGAAAACACATAAATGCACATGGCAACTCTCTTAACTCCAAGGCTCAGCGTGATACTAATTCATTTGGGTGACATTTAGAAAGCTACTCCCAACATAAATAATATGTATATGGTGGGGGGTATCTCTGACAGACACAAAGTTGAAAAAAAATGGCCTGAAAGAATGTACATCGGATTTTACAGGTGCTCAGAACATTAATGTACAGTGATGGATGAACTTTTTGCTGAAGGTTGACATAATGTTGAATGGAATGTTTTGTTTATATCTGGTACCGGGTTTATTGACCAGCACCAAAGGGTAGGACCAAGCTGGGATTTGAACAGTGTCTACTTTTTTCTTTTTGTGGAAACTGTTTTCTGTATCCCACCCCCTCACAGGCAACAGTTCTTAAGTTGTTTCACAGATATCATTCCACAAGATGGATTACTCTTTTAAAAAATATATCTTAGGCCTAAGTATTCATTACCAAAGGTGCAATTTTTGATGGGTAAATATGAAAAATTAATCACAGAAGGTTTTTAACACATTTATCATACATCTTGAATCTTGGTTTGTCATCTCTAATGTGTCTATGGTTAAAATTCCCATGGTTAATGGTGAATTGCTACTGAGAATGCCTGTAGATAAAATCACGAAGTCTACAAATATAAGAGACCAACAAGTCAACCAAGCCATTTCAATGACAGCATAGACTTGTCCCCATGGTGCCCTTTCCCGTGTGGATGGACACAGAGTTAGAATAAAAAATAGGAAAAACTTTTCGAATCAGTCCAAGTGATAATTTCCTTTCACCACTAAGTAGGAACTTATCACTATACAAAAATAATTCCTTTGGGAAAATTTTCCAAGTACTTAGCATAAATTATTTCTTTCATAATGTCAGCCATCATATCTAGTTATTATAACCTCTTGAGCAATGCTGTACATTCTTTTTTCTCAATGGTTACACCTTTCAAGTTAAGTTTACCATGACCGTCTTTAGTCACTTTTAGTTTGTTTGCTCATTTGTTCATTCTTTTACTTATTCATTTTATTCAATAAATATTTCTAAAGGCTACACTGTGCCAGGTTTTTAGGAGGAGGCAAAAATGCCTCAGACAAGGAACTTTCAGTGGTTTAAAAAGTAGTAGAGGGGCCTCCCTGGTGGCGCAGTAGTTGAGAGTCCGCCTGCCGATGCAGGGGATATGGGTTCGTGCCCCGGTCCGGGAGGATCCCATATGCCGCGGAGCGGCTGGGCCCATGAGCCATGGCCGCTGAGCCTGCGCATCCGGAGCCTGTGCTCCGCAACGGGAGAGGCCACAACAGTGAGAGGCCCGCGTACCGCAAAAAAAAAAAAAAAAAAAAGTAGTAGAGTAGGGCTTCCCTGGTGGTGCAATGGTTAAGAATCCACCTGCCAATGCAGGGGACCGGATTCGAGCCCTGGTCCGGGAAGATCCCACATGCGGCGGAGCAACTAAGCCCGTGCGCTACAACTACTGAGGATGCGCTCTAGAGCCCGTGAGCCACAACTAATGAAGCCTGCAAACGTAAGGCCCGTGATCCGCAACAAGAGAAGCCACCTCAATAAGAAGCCTGCGCACCACAACAAAGAGTAGACCCCGCTCACTGCAACTAGAGAAAGCCCGCGCGCAGTAACCAGGACACAACTCAGCCAAAAATAAATAAAGGAAAATAAATAAATTTATATATATATAAAAAAGGTAGTAGAGTAAATAAAACAGGTGCAAAAATGCCCCAAATATGAGGTAGAATGTGATACATGTCCTTAGAAAGTTACAGATAGCATTGGGAGGTGAAGATGCAGGGATGACCATTAGTTCTTTTCCTTTAATTTTTTAGATTTTTAAATTAAATTTATTTATTTATTTTTATTTTTGGCTGTCTTGGGTCTTCATTGCTGCGCACGGGCAATGTTGTGGCGAGTGGGGGCTACTCTTCATTGCGGTGCGCGGGCTTCTCACTGCAGTGGCTTCTCTTGTTGCGGAGCGCAGGCTCTAGGCACGCGGGCTTCAGTAGTTGCAGCATGCGGGCTCAGTAGTTGTGGCATGCGGGCCCTAGAGCTCGTGGGCTTCAGTAGTTGCAGTGTGTGGGCTCAGTAGTTGTGGCCCACGGGCTAGTAGTTGTGGCTCGTGGGCTCTAGAGCACAGGCTCAGTAGTTGTGGTGCATGGGCTTTGTTGCTCCACAGCATGATCATTAGTTCTTGCTGGAGGGCTCTGGAAAGACTTCCTAGAAGTGACAGTATTTGAGGTGGGCTTTAAAGGGTGCCTAGAATTTGCACCTCCAGAGAACAGGATGAAGTAGAGGAAAACCACTGAAGGCACAAGGAAAATGAATAAAGGCACAGAGGAAGGGAAGGAAGGGAGAAGTGGATTAACCAAAGAATAATGGAAACAGAAGATGGAGCCAGATCACCAGGGACCTTGAGAGATGAACATAAGGATTTCAGGCCTTCTTCCCTAGTCAGGAGGGAGAATTGAAAGTCTAGCAGAAACAGACTTGATTAGCACTGTGCTTAGGAAAGTGTTCTCTAGAATGGGGTGGAGGATAAGGAGACCAAAGGTGAGGAGGCAAGTTTGATGAGAGGGAGAGAATTCCTGTAAAAGAATATGGAGAGAAAGAGGGGGGCAGTGGAGTGGAAACATGAGGCAGAGGTCACATCAGAGGGTCAGAGACATGTTTGGGAGGCTGATGCATCAAGGTTTCAGCTGAGTGACTGGGAAAGTCAGTAAAAATGGGGCAGGTTTAGAAGGGATGGAATGCCAAGTTAATTTCTGGACACCAGTATGATAACCTGGTTCTACAGAATCATATTATATGCATATATATCTTTGAATTCCCAATTTCTAACAAAGTGTGGATGCTGAATAAAGTTGGAATGTTACTTGACAAACAAATTACCTCATATGAAGATGTCCAGTAGACAGCTGGAAAATCAGGCAAGTCACAATTTATTTTCTCTCTTCACAGTGCCTGTTATGTAGAATACACTTAAGCATGTGTTAAATATCTAATAAGTTTTATTTCTTAGCCATAAGAGTGGTTAAAATGAATAATAGTAAATAAATATTTTTGAATAAATTTCTTTCTTATTGTGATAATTTGCAAAATGATAGATTTATGCCTTCTTTTCCCAGTTAATACAAATCACAGTATTTGAAATATGTGGCCTTATGCTGAGAAAAATTTTATACCAAAAGACTTGGTGCCAATATTAGTTTCTTCCAGTAAAAGACACTGCCAGCCATTTGCTTGCAATACAAATAAAGAAAATATCCAAAAGTTTTTACCTCTATTAGTTTTACCATCTATTGAATATTAATTTTAGTAGGCATGGATTTACATTTTTCAGTTTGGAGCTAACCACTTATAAATTTTTATATCCTATTTTGTTCTGTTTTGATTTTTCCTTGGTATTCCATATCCCTGACTTTATATATGCTTTAAGATTTCTGATTTGATTTTTCCAGCTGTTTATGCTATTTTCATGTTATGAACAATGTAAATCTTATGGGTTACAAAATATAAATATTAATGCAATCTTTGTTATTTAGCCCAGCCTGCCATTTACACAAAGTAGCCCAAAAGTATCCCACTGTATTTACATTAAATTCAAAAGTCGATGATTAAGAAACATCTTAAAGTTCAAGCACATTGCTGATTAGTAATAGTTTATATGTAGTATGTCATGTTATCATTAACCAAATATTTTCTGACATTCAACCCCTTATAACCAAAAGCAGTGTTTAGACATGGACCATAATGCAGGCAATTGATACTTCAAAACTAAATAAGTAGAGGTGGAGATAGAATAGCAAAATGATAAAAATCAAATTCCACAACACCGCTGAAGGATTCAGAGAGCACTGGGTGGCCACAGCTTGTTGATAGATGAGTAACCAGATCTAAATGTTCTGTAAATACCCAGTCATTTGAGAGAAGTCTTCTTGAATATCCCGTTCTTAATACCTGAAACATGACAACTTGGAGACTGAGCCCAAATTCTAGAAGGTGTAGTCTTTTTGCCCAAGACCATAGTCTTGTGGACTGGATAAAAATGGGGTTTATTTGTATTATACTTTGGAGATTTGTCTTTTTAGGATTTATTGTTATAACATTAAGCCATCACTGGTTTTTTTGTTTTGTTTTATTTTTACCCTTAATTATTATAGCACAGAATTCCCAAGAACTGTCAGTTTGAACTCTAAGTATCAGGAAAATGGTGGGACCTTTTGAGTCTAGACTTCTTTGGTCTATGATTTGCTTCTAATCCTGATGTCACTTCTGGTACTGAGTATTTATTTAGTGAACATTTATTCAGTGAACTATTTAGTTCACTGTGAATGTTGGCATGTGATAATATAGTAATAAAGTTAAGAAAAGAGTTCCACTTTTTAAGAAACGTATCCACAGAGACAATAATAGTCATAGAGATATGTAAATATAGGAATCTTTAAGAACATCAAATAATAGACCACCCCCCACCAAAAAAAATTGACACTCTATTTCCTGCTTCAATACCCGTACTGCCAAGAACTGAAAGGAAGAAAATTGTTCATTCCACTGTGATCCCCCTTTTTTTGGTTCAAGTTTACCCTGCATTCGCTGTACCTGAAGCATGAGCAAAAATGAAGCCATTTCAGGACTCCCCTGCCTAGGGTGTGTGTAACCAGTGAATCATTCTTTGGGGTTCCAGAATGCAAAGTCTTACCTGGTGAAATCTCTAGATAACACCCAAAACTTTGTAATCAGAAGCTCTGAATTGATGTTATGTATGTGGGTAGAACTGTACTGTACATCCACGATGGCAGATCAAGCCTGATCTCTTAGCGATGTACTTTCTTTGTAGGAAATATCAGGATCCCTCAGCCATCTATTTTCCCAGTAGGGAAAAACAGGCTAACCAGTGGAATTGAGTAAGTGTTTTTGCTGTGCCTGGATTTCATTCATTCATTTGGTTATTCTTTCACTGATTTATTCTCTTATTCATTCTCTCATTCATTCATTCATAAAAAAATATTCAGAATTTATTAGATTAGGCATTGAAGTCAGAAGATGAATAAAATAATCCTTAACCTCGTCTACTGGGACACACACAAATGAACAACTATATGATACAATGTGATCACTTCTATAATAGGACTAATATGAGCAAATTCTTAAGGGAAATGGAGAGAGAAAATACCCTGATAGGGTAGGATTAAGGAAAGGCTTTACAGTATAAATCAGTGATTCCCAAATATTGTTCCCTAATTCATGCCTGTTCATAATAGAGTCTTCGCTGGTTTGTGAAATAAGAAAAGTAAAATTAATTTTAATCAATTTAAGGAACTGTCATTTTAAAGATTCTGTTCTTTCTACTTCTGTGCTATTAAAATGTCCTTTTTTTGTGAAACAATGGTGAGAGTAGATGATAGTAATCTAAAAAATTTTCTTGCTTGGCAAAATAAAAATTGGCAACTCTGTTATTACTCAAGATTTTTTAAAAAAATTTTACTGGTCTGTGAAATCTGGTAATTTAAGAACCATGTAGACAGTATTTGAAGTCAGCTTTTGCTTAGGTTTACCAATTTTCCAAATCCTGACAATAGTTAGTAACTAGTAAATCCAAGAATATTATTTTTTTGAAGAGTAAGACAATCTGAAAAGATAATTAGTTTTAAAGAGCATAAAGTGTCCTCACGGACAGTTTTTAAGAGGCAAAGTCATCAGTGAATAAGCTTTTGGCAAGTGTTCCTTTTCTCGTCCTCTTTGTGAACTCATGTTGGTCAGCTATGCGTTACCACAAAATTGACCCTGGTTCAACATCAGAGACAGAAAATTCTGTAGCATGGACCAGTGTCTGCTTCAGTGAGATATAGTCCTGTAATAAGTGGACATGTTTGTGCTTCCACTATAACTATAAAAAACTCCAAATTTGTCTGCTTCATTGATAAGGAACCACTGAATTGAATGAGATTTCCTAACATCTACCACCTATCTGAAAAGTCAAGAGTTTTCCTCACTGTGATCTGCACCCCTGGCAGAACTCTGGAGACACAACCAAATGCTTATGAGCCTCACATCCACAGCCCTGGTTTGTGCAGATAGTAAATGCCCGAACAGAAGGGCCAGGCCCCAGAGCCCCACTTCCTCTGGGTCCTGGGCATGTCCAGTAAAGAACAGGGATTAAGAGCAATAAATATGTCCTGAAGGAAATGATTTTACTCTGTCTGCATTGATACTAAATTGCCAATTGTTACTCGATCACAAGGCAGAGTATTTAAAACAATGTGAGTGTGTACAATGGTATACAAAAATATATTAACTGTTTTTATACAAGCACACACGTAATTAATTTGTACAAATCTCATATTCATTCCTTCCAAGAGATTGGCCTTGTCTCTATTTCTAGACAAAAAATAGCAGCACACAGTTGGCATTGTTTTGCTTTTTCTTGCTATTTAAATAAAAACCACATCTCAACTGTAGTTTTGCAACGGCGAAAAGTTAAATAGAACTAGCCTATTTTCTTAGTGGATCATGAGTTGACTAAACTTTAGAGTTGCAAAATATAAAAGGAATGGAGTTTTTTTTTTTTTTTTTTTTTTTTTGCGGTACGCGGGCCTCTCACTGTTGTGGCCTCTCCCGTTGCGGAGCACAGGCTCCGGATGCGCAGGCTCAGCGGCCATGGCTCACGGGCCCAGCCGCTCCGCGGCATATGGGATCCTCCCAGACCGGGGCACGAACCCGTATCCCCTGCATCAGCAGGCGGACTCTCAACCACTGCGCCACCAGGGAGGCCCAGGAATGGAGTTTTAAAGATAGTTCTGCAGTCAATTTTTTTCAAGAAATCATTTTTTATTCAATAACGGCATTTAGGGATATTTTAGAGATCAAATAAACTTTTCCCTTCATTTTGAGTTTGAGGAAGCAGGTTCAGAGAGGGTAAGTGACTTTTTCAAGATGGGATAGCCAGATCTAAACTAGATCATCTTAATACCACTGGAATTGTTTGAATGTTACTACATTTTAATTGTTTGTTTATACTTTTGCAAAACAATTCTTTGAAAAAAAATCTATTTCTTGAACAAATACTTAGACAAAATAATTAACTCTGTCTAATGGACAGGTGTGTGACTAAGGAAAGCCCCATTTCTTTTATTTGCTCCAGTGACATAACTAGAGGAATTGACAAGGTCTGTGCATTGCTTAGTAGGGAGTTTGGCATTTGAGATACAGAGAGTTGCAATGATTCAGAGATAGCACAGTGGAAAAAGTAGTAGAAATAATGTAACTAATCAGTAGTCCCCAAATTCCCTAAGTTATATATTTTTAAACGTTATTACTATTTTAAGTTATTATATTGTTTACACCATGTTTCTGAACACAATTATTGATTGCTTAAAAATAGGGTATTTGTCTTGGTAATAACTAGGTTTGTTTTTTGTTTGTTTGTTTTTTTATATAATGGCAAGAGAGAAGTCAAATTATTGCTGTTTTTGTGTAATTTTAAAGGAGAGGCATATAGTTCATGGTGTGTGGCTTGGTTACTAAAACCTTGTCGCTGAGACACATAGAAGAGGCTGCATCTGTGAGGTACGGTGGATGGGGCTGGCTTCAGATTGCCGCCTTTTTTCTTTTGTAGATTCAGGGCAGAGGGTGTCCACGGTGTGGTTTCAGCACCATAGCAGAGGAAATCTTGGGGTTAAGATATGGAGCCTAGCGTTTGGGCTCCTGTAGAGCTGTTGGGGTGTGAGGTGGGGAACATGGAATGTATATTGCTGGCTGGTTGGAATATCCTTCCACACTCTAAAACAAGGGTGAAGGGACCCAGGCTTTGATTCTTGGGATTCCAGGTTTTTCCTGAAAATGAGAGGGAGGCAAGAGGTCCAATCGGCCCATTTCTCCTTCAAGTAAGAACTTACAAAACAAATCATTTGATTATCCCTTGAAATGAGAATGTAAGTTGGAGGTTGAGCTGTGGGGCAAGTTGTTGCTGATTCCAAGTCAAGTAATTGACTAGTCTAACACCAGAAGGTCACTCGATGTTTCCCACACTGCCCTTGAAATAGAATGCAGACTCCTAGTGGCCAGGGACCATTTCTGTTTATTCACCATGTGCCTCCTCTAAAACATGATACGAGCTATGATTAGTCTGCTAAGGTGGCAGTAACAAAATACCACAGACTGGGTGGCTTAAGCAATAGAAATTTATTTTCTACAGTTCTAGAGGCCAGAAGTTCCTGAACAAAGTGCAGCAGAGCTGGTTTCTGGTGGGATGTCTCTTCCCCCCTTGTAGACAGCTGTCTCCTCGCTGTGTCCTCACATGGCCTTTGGAAAGAGAAAGATCTCTGGTATCTCTTATTCTTTTTATAAGGACATTAGTTGCATCAGATTAGGGACCCCCCCCCCATGACCTCGTTTAACCTTAACTACTCCTTAAAAGCCCTGTCTCCAAATACAATCACACTGGGGGTTAGGCTTCAACATATGAATTTGGGCAGGGGCAGGTGTGTGTGTGTGTGTGAGTGTGTATGTAATTCAATCCATAACAAGCTAATAAAAGTTTATTGGATACATGAATTGATAAAATAAATGGTAGTTATTCAGCAATAATATAAAGGTTAAGGGTGATATGTAATTTTATAAAGTATCTTGCAGCAAATTCCACGGTCCAGGGTTTCCCCAAATGTGTTCTATGGGATACTAGTCTCTCAAGATGCTCTCTGAAAATAGGATTTACGTGGTTTAAATAGGTTTGGAGAACTCTGTAGCTATATCCCTCTCTTGGAGAGTCAGATGACACATTAGCATAGTAAAGTGTGTGATGTGTACTTCAGAAAAGAAACCATTTAACTGTATTTAGCCCAGGGTTTCCTCCCACATATTGGATACAGAACCTTCCCTCCAATTTTTTTTTGAAACCTGTTGCTGTTTATTGCCCACTTTGAAAAATGCTTCAAACCATGCTGAAGGGTAATATCCTTAGGCTCAGAGGTGGGAGGGGAGAGGCAAATGGAGATCTCTGGTCCATCCTGTTTTCTATTTACCATTTCACCTCAACCCCAGACTCTCAGGAAATTGGAATCTAGAAATGGACATTAATATTTAAACTTGGTATCATGGCAAGAACAATAAAAATAAAAGTTGTTTTACTGAGATTAAAAAAAAAAATTATCTCGGGACTTCCCCACTGGTCCAGTGGTTGAGAATCCGCCTTCCAATGCAGGGGACGTGGGTTCGATCCCTGGTTGGGGAACTAAGATTCCCACATGCCGCGGGGCGACTAAGCCCAGGCACTGCAACTACAGAGCCCACATGCTCTGGAGCCTGCGCACCGCAGCAAAGAGCCCGTGCGCCACAAGGAAAGATCCCGCATGCTGCAACTAACACCGGATGCAGCCAAAAATAAATAAATAAATAAAAATCTCTTAGATATGGAAATAATTGTGGAAAGGAGAAACCCTTTGTATGGGCGTGGGGCATGGAGCGAGCGAGGGATGGTAGAGGGGGAGGGGGAGCCGGTGGAAAATTCCTTAGATAGAAAATGGAGCTCATGTGAAAGGTGACTTAGCCTTTCTTGTGCTTTAAAGACAAGTTGAAAGCATATTTTAAATTGGTTTGGTTTACAAACTTGTTCATCTTCTAATTAATCTTAGTTTATGACATGAATTAAAAATCTTCAGTGAAATACATACAAATAATGTTAATGGTACGTAAAAGACACATCTTGGGGTAAGTGTCCACCACCGGAGTCAAGCAGAGAATGAAGACAATTGCATAGATGACTGTAAGTCAAGATCAAAGTTTCTTACATTACAGCTCAAAAGATGAGAGAAGGGTTTTGAAACTTCCTGAAAGTAGAGTCCCTTTGATTGAGAGATGAATCGTTATCCCTCCTTCACGATACTCTCACAGAAAGAAAGGTGGATTGATAGACACTGGCCTCTGAAAGAATCTATAGCTCATTCTGGGCTTAACCAGAATCCATCATTTTATCTAAGCCTTGGTTTTTTTGTTTGTAAAATGGGGGGGGGGGGGGGTTGAACAATATGATTTGTAAGTTCTCAGCCGGTTTTCACATTCTGTAACTTTATCCTTTAGATCAAGGGTTGCAAACCCCACATGTAAGTTCAAATTTTTGCGTAGCCACATTTTTTTTTTTTTTTTTTTTTTTTTTTTTGCTGTACGCGGGCCTCTCACTGCTGCAGCCTCTCCCGTTGCGGAGCACAGGCTCCGGACGCGCAGGCTCAGCGGCCATGGCTCACGGGCCCAGCCGCTCCGAGGCATGTGGGATCTTCCCAGACCGGGGCACGAACCCGTGTCCCCTGCATCGGCAGGCGGACTCTCAACCACTGCACCACCAGGGAAGCCCGCGTAGCCACATTTTTAAAAAGTAGAAAGAAACTGGTGAAATTGATTATATTATTTTAATATAATTAATTGAAATATTAACCTATCAACATGGAATCCATTTAATATGTTAATGAGATTTTACATTCTGTTTTTAATACTGAGTCTTTGAAGTCGATGTGTATTTTACACCTACAGCACATCTCAGTTCAGACTAGCCATATATCATGTGCTCAGTTGCCACTTAGGCCTCGTGGCTCTCGTATTTGGCTGTGCAGCTTTAGACTCAGAGCATTAGAAAGACAAACTTTTCATCAGTATTTGGTAAAGAAAGTAACTTTATTCTGCTTTTCAATGTTGATTATTTTATTATATACTACTAGATGTCTAGTTACTTCCATTATCTTCAAGCAGATTTTCATTAAATGATTCCTTATTAGTTTTTTCCTGCCTCTTTTTCGTTTTTCATGATGGAACAGTTTTCTTTGAGTGCAGACTTGTCATTTATGCCAAACTGTGATGGATTTGTAACTCTTCCCTGCTGAGCATAACAAGCCTAACTGAATCCATTCATATTCTAATTTAGCATCTGAACTCATGCTTCCATGTATATCTAAGGAAAGTATATAAATCTATATACCAGCTAACTTTAAAAATTTATTGTTTTCTGACTTGTGTTATTATACCAGCTAACTAGGGTGGCAATTTTTAAAAACTGGAGCCTTTAACTTACATATTCTGCACACCTATGTATGTCATACATAAGGCAGTACTTATAGCTGTGTCTATAGTTGAATGTATGCATGATGTAGATGTAAAGTCACAATTGCACACTTAGGAATGCATTTCTAAACTGATGTGTCCAAACTTCCATCAGCACTAAAGCTCCTTCTTATTAATACTATATATTTTTCTGTGCTCTTATAAAATATTCATACTTTGGAGTAATGATGGTCCCTTCTTAGAAGAAAAATAAATATCTAGTTACTAATCCAACATTCCCTGAGAAGCTTTTGCTATTTATTTCCACATACACATCATTTAAAATAGAGTAATGCCTAAAATGTGTTTTGGGTGCAGTACTTCTAAGTCTTAAAAATAGTCCCTTCTAAGAGGAAAAATGAATCTCAGGTTACTAACCCAATAAAACCTGAGATGCTTTTGCTATATATGTTCAGATATATATCATTTAAAATTAAGTACACCCTAAAATTTGTTTTGAGTGTCACGTTTGAGAGGGAAAATGTGTGCAGGTGACCAAAACTCTCTGGTTTTAGTGGCATAAAAGTAAATCAGAACTGAAATATCATCAGATGTGTGTGTCTGTATATGAGAGAGACCTTTTTGGAACAGTCTGTGTCATGGATTTCAGAGCAGACATGGTAAATCATCATAAGCTGAGGACCACCACTGTGTTTGTGGAGCAAAAACCCAGCCTTTCTTTGCTGGATAATAAATGATTGCAGGACTGGAAAGGAGTCATATGTTTCAGACTGGCCAAAGACAAACTATCTTTGAGTCCAGTCTTCTTAATTCACCTGTACACATCCCACATTATTACTCAGGTGCTAAGCAGAAGTGCTTTTTGTCTTCGAGGCTGAAAAGACCCTTTAGTTTAAACTATGAACCTTCTCTGGTTTTCTTTGAGAAAGTAAAATAAATGCTGTAGTGGTTACTAGTTGTAAAAAGTTGTTAAAATACACAAGTTCTGCCCCATTTCCAGTGAAATGCTGTGACTTAAGAATGCCTGTTTATTGTTACTTGGTGTGCAGCTGAGCTATGCAGGTAGATGTAATTGGATTCTCTTTCTCATTCCTTTATGCATTTCATTATCACTTATGGGCTGTTTCAAAAGGCCAGAGTTGAAACAGCCTAAGAGTAAAAAACTAAATAAATTTTAACTTTTGCTGAGCATGTGGGGTGGGGCAAGAAGGGTTGGAGGATACAGATTTAAGAAATTTCTCAGCATTAAAAAAAAAAAATTGTTACAAAAGAGAAATCGTTTCCAGAATGGGGTTACTATAAGACACACTGAAGAAAAGTCGTAATGTTATGCCAAATAAACACATATAAAATACTAAAACGTGGTCTGAGCACAGGTTGGTTTGTGTTAATAGCTCATTTCCATTATCTGTCAAGTTAGATTTCATGCTCAGGCCATGACAGGCTGACAGCCTGGAGGTATTAGTAAGATTATAGGGGTGGCCATCTTTCATAGGACTGCTAGGCTGGACAGTTGTTGAGCAAAACCAACTGTTACTTGGATTTTAATTAATTGGACTTTTGAGAATTGTGACAACACTTTTGAAGTAATGATTTATGGAAGAAAAATTTCACCTACTCAGTATTTAGCAGGTCTTTTTCTTAATGCTGATTATATCAGGCAGGCAGATGCAGTATAAAATAGAAGTTTAAGGGGGCACATGTTCATGTTATTGAAAGATTTAAAAACACAGACACTAAGCTTTTGTTGAAATTGCTATTATTTACCGATGGGGTTATATATTTATTGGCATTAATAGCTGACAAAATAGGAGTTTATTTATGATATGCTTGGTTAAACTCAATGAATTACATTTAAAGTAACCACACACACTTCTTTCTCCTGCTTTGATAATGGCTAGTGGCTAGTAAATACAGAAATTATTTAGAAGAAAGAGGACTTAATCCTTGAATGCACCTATAGTTTGTGAGATCCCAAACCCTGTTTGAAGCTTTTAACATTGTATTTTAATAATAAACTTTTACTATATTAGTACAGTGCAAAACAAGGAAGTAAATTGGCACTTGCAAACTTGTTTCATGTATTATTCATAATTGATATCATCATTCTGCTGGTTTCTTGTTCTGAATCTAATATTATTTTTATATTCACAACATTCTTGAGGTATTCACTAATTTATTGGATGTCTTTATCTTGTACTAACAGAAGCATGAGCATCATTCACATCATAGGTGCATCATAGGATTAGAGAGTATGTTGCTAGCTTGCTTACATTCATATGTTCAAACTCCTATAGTTTGAACAGTGAGATATGTTTTTTCCAGCTTTTTTCTTTATTGAATAATATTAGGTATGTTCTTTATTATGATAAAATACATATATCATAAAATTTACCCTCTTAACCATGTTTAAGTGTACAGTTCAGCAGCATTAATTATATTTGCATTGTTGTGCAATCATCACCACCATTCATCTCTAGAATTCTTCTCATCTTGCAAAACTGAAACTCCGTACCCATTAAACAATTATTCTTCATTTCCCCTCCTCCCAGCCCTGGGCAACCACCATTCTGCTTTCTATCTCTATGACTACTCTAGGTACCTCATATAAGTGGAATCATATATCATTTGTCCTTTTGTGCCTGGCTTGTTTCATTTAGCACAGTGTCCTCAAGGTGCGTCTATGTTGTAACATGTGTCAGAATTTGCTTCCTCTTTAAGGCTGAATAAAATGCCATTGTATGTATATACTACATTTTGTTTATCCATTCATCTGTTGATGAACACTTGGGTTGCTTCCACCTTTTGGCTATTGTGAATAGTGCTGCTATGAACATGAGTGTACAAATATTTCTTCTACTCCCTGCTTTCAGTTTTTCTGGGCCAATGCCCAGAGGTGTATTAACTGGGTCATATGGTTGAAATTCGTTTTAAATAGGCTAAAAATAAGATATATCATTTGGGTGCATGTTTTTTACTTTGTAGCAGTGTTCTTAACTTCAATGTCTCACTTTCTTCATTAAATGAAGATAACTTTGCTCCTTGCCTGATAGTTTTGAGATGATTATGGGAACATTTTAGAGGCAGAATGAATAATTACGTCCTCTTACACTCACAGGTAGTCAGTCCTTAATAATTAAAAATAATAATCTGGATCAGAGGAAAGAAGGTTTATTGTTTGGTTTGATTTTGGTTGTCCTGAGAACTTTGGCTGGTAAGGGCACTTCTGGAGAAAGAAACATGATTTGACATGTCCTTAGCAACTCTTCCAGGGCTTTTATGAAAAGGACAAAATGATGACAAAGCATGATATATTTCAATTCAAAAATTAGAATTGATTCACACAACAAAAATGAACTACGATGGGATAATCAGCTGCAGGCTGTGGACCTAATTTTGGGCACTCAGTCTTGGTTCTCTGTTTTGTTGGTTTGGTTTCTGAAGTAATGCTCATTATACTTTAAAAATGACAGGAGATGGAAAGGGCTGGGAGAAAAAGAGAAAAGTGGAATTTATCATTGCTGTTGAGGCCATGGGTAAACTCAATGGGCTTAGAAATACTCCACAAAGGTGCAGTGGTTTTCTTGTGGACTAACTAGGGCAGTCGTAGTCACTTGTTCATGCCTATGCCCAGGCTGGCTGCTGGGACCTCCACCCTTCTGACGCTGGAGCAGATGGCTTTCTCCTCAGGTTGTCTGGCTGAGGGGGAGAGGAGATCCTGTCACCATCTGCAGTGTATCCTCATACACAGTGTGATGGTTTCCCAAGTCCTAACCATGTCTCATGTCTTAGCCACCTCCTTTGGGAAATCTTCTTTGATCCCATCATCCCCAAATCCCCTCCTTGAGCTGCAGGCAGGTCCCTTCCTCTGAATTCCCATAACAGTCTATCTGAGCCCACTGTGGCTATCGCTTTTTTCTGCCACTTGTCCACATGTCCTTCCCTCCCACTCATGGCAGGCTCTAGCTCTTTCATCTTCTCCTTGTCCCACAGTTGGGTCAAGGTCCCAAATGCAGACAGGCTTCAGGACATGATCCTAACAACTGGCCTTCTGGGGACAGAATCGTTTACCTCTGGTCACTCTTAGGCAAGGTCACCTGAAAAAGTAGGAACGTGGCCAGAAGACCATGGTTCTGTGATGTGATTGGAGTGGGGTTAGGGAAGAGGTTATATTTGTGTGAATTGGGGATTTCAGAGGGAATTCGGGTGTCTTTGCAGGGAGCTTTCTCTTGCCAGTGAACTAGGACCATCCATGTGTCCATTTGGGGTCTGTCTGTCCGTCACTCTGTTGGCGCTGTGCCCTTGGCTATCCCAGAGAGAGGGAGGACTCTGCTGCAGCTCTGCCAATAAACTTTTGTCTACCTGCAAAAAAAATTCTTTTCTCTTATAAATTTCTTATTTTTTCTCATAAATTTAGTGTGATAATGTCAAACTTCATATAAAAAGTCAGTTGCTGTATATTTTCCCAGTCATGCTTGTCACGAGGAGGCTTACTAGCCAGCCAAAGGATACTTGCCAACTGGAAGGCATAGTCAGGTGGCCTAGGACACGAGTCCTGTTCTAAGTTTTGAGAAATAATTCTGACCTGACCTGGCAGAGCTTTGAGGTTAGGTACGATATCAGCTGTATGGAGCCAGAGGAGTTATGCTGCTGTGAATGTGGGCTGTCCGACAGTTCCCTGCAATTTCAGGAGAACCAAAGTCACAAGGGACAGTTGATCTTGTTGTCTCATGTTACAGCAAAGCAGTGGCCGCGAGGGCAGAACCAGCCCTGGGAATGGTGTGGTACTCGGAGTAGCTCCTCCACCAGGGGCCGGTTTCGTGGAAGACAGTTTTTCCACGAACAGTGGGTGGCAGGGGGAGGTTCAGGTGGTAATGCGAGTGATGGGGAGCGGCACATGAAGCTTCGCTCGCTCGCCCCCACTCACCTCCTGCTGTGCGGCCCGGTTCCTAACAGGCTGTGGACCGCTACTGGTACGCAGCCCGGGGGTTGGGGACCCGTGATCCATGTGCTCTGAAATGAATTTCTAGATGTCTAAAACATTACATGAAACAAACCAATTATATTAGCTAAAATATCAGTTTTTAAAGTCAAGCATCAGTAACATATATAGGATAAAGCCTTAGGCACATGATTAGGTGTGAGATATCAGGTTAATACAACAGGATGAAAACAGGTTGCTCTCCATGATTAAAAATGAGGAAAAGGTTATTAATAGAAAAGACTGTGTATGTAAACTTCTCTCATCATGTATATATTAGTTAAAAATTAAACTAGCTTCCTAAAACAACGTAACTGCTTGATACAGCAAAGGAGACTTGGAGTAAATAATGGGGTAATTGTATTTTAGTAACCTAAGTTATGCAGTTATGGAAAACTTGACTCCTAACCTACCATAAGACAGTCTTGGTTTGACTTTAGTATGATTTGATCCTTCTGTGTCTCTATCATAAAATAATTACCAACCATTCCAAGAATAACAAGAAATAAGGAGATAGATGCAGTCCTTGGGACACTAATAGGGACAGTGAACTAAAATCCATTTCCTAGTGTAGAAAAATATAAGTTTTCTTTTGGAAATCATAGAGTCTCCCAATTGGAAGAGATTGTAGAGGCACTTGAGGAACTAAACTCAAGTTTAGTTGTATGATTTCCCCCCGGCAAGTTGTAGTAATTCTGCCTTTACTTGCTCTCGTTGGATTGGGGACTACATTGCCTTCTGAGGCAGAAGCTCTCCACCAGAAACATACCTGTCCCCAGTCCCAAAAGACAGAGGAGGCAGGGCTCAACTTAAAATGTGTCCTTCTCCTAAAAATGCTGTGAAGGAAAAATAACTATACCTCTGCATGTAATACTGACATTTGAAAATTCCGAATTTAATGTTAAGAGGTGTGTGTTAAGTAATGTTTGGTGACGTATGTCCCCAGTACAGACAGATCTTCACAAACAGCCTGTCAGTTGATTTCATAAAAATTCTTTGCTTGACGGAGAATAGACTAGTGTGACCAGGTTTGGCAGAATTTATCAAGGGAAAAGAAAATTGCACAAGTTTTTCTTTTACTATGTTTTCTTTTTCTTTTTTTTTACATTAAATAATTTATTTTTTGAATTTTATTTTATTTTTTTAATATAGCAGGTCCTTATTAGTTATCTATTTTATGCGTATTAGTGTATACATGTCAATCCCAATCTCCCAATTCATCCCACCGGCCCCCGCCCCACCGCTTTCCCCCCTTGGTGTCCGTATGTTTTTTCTCTACATCTGTGTGTCTATTTCTGCCTTGGAAACCGGTTCATCTGTACCATTTTTCTAGATTCCACATATATGCGTTAATATACGATATTTGTTTTTCTCTTTCTGACTCACTTCACCCTGACAGTCTCTACTATGTTTTATTTTTCACCATAGCTAGTCACGTTCCTCTCTATCACCCTCATCCCTCCAAATTTTCTTTTTGTCTTTACAGAAAATTAAAATCATAACATTTGGTTGCATACTTAAGGTGAATTACCACAGATACTTTTCATTTGTCTTCTTTTCAGATGTGTGTGATAGAAAGCATAGATTTTTCATAATTAAAATGTGTCCTTTTCCCAGCATGACTCTGAGACCCAAGGTAATGACTCTTCTACTGCCTTGTCCACTAGGTGCCAGCACAGCACTGCTCCCTGCTTTTGTTCATTTCTGCAGATGGTTATTTCAGACTCCTTAAAAACATGGACTTTGCGTGTACGGTGTATTTTTGTTTGGTTGGTTTGGTTTGGTAATTTTGGCTAAATTTAACCAAAAAGTGTTTCATTAGATTGGTTTTCTAATCACTAAGAATTTCATGTTCAAAAACTATTCAAAGTATGATGAATATAGGTCGATACAAGCAGCAAGATCTTTTATTTTTAGTCTGAACTCTTGCCTTCAAGCTCAGTATTAATTGTGAAAGAATAACTGATAGTCAAAATAATTGAAAACTAAACAATTGTGTAATATAAATAATTCTGAAGTGGTGCAGTGTATTTCTAAAGTAATAAGAACAAAATTTTAGATGTTTACCAGTTTTGTTATTCAAGAATTAGTTTTTCAACTTGATATAATTATTCCTCTTTCAGTGTTGTATATGTAATTTGATGTATCATTTGTTTTGCTTCATTCAATTACATGTTTTAAATTTATTTGAGAGAATTCTTATACATTTCAAAATGAAGATAACACTACCATATTTGCACTCAGTCTTTTACTTGTTATAGTATTCTATGTATGTAACAAGCTCTAAAATTATGTATTTAAGCACTTCGTAGTTCACCTACTCTCACAGGTTTCATTATTCTTAAACTAATTTTTAAAAAATAAAAACTTTGAATTTTTCAATAATTAGAAGTTAATATTTTGACTACAAATGAATATTAGCATGTAAAATTATTCTCTGAACGAAAGCATAGGTATATTTAATTTTGTATATCCTAAGCTATATAAGAAAGCACAATAAAAAAGTCCATGCCATAACTAAGTATATACTGCAGATCTTCTACCTAGAAAATATGATCAAAAATGCAAATTTAAAAAAATTTTATCTTTTTTTTAAATTGAAGTATAGTTGACTTACAATGTTGTGTTAGTTTCAGGTGTACAGCAAAATGATTCAGTTATATATGTAGATAAATATATGTATATCATAATATGTGTATTCTTTTTCAGATTCTTTTCCCTTATAGGTTATTACAAAATATTGAGTATAGTTTCTTGTGCTATACAGTAGGTCCTTGTTGTTTACTACAAAACGCAAATTAACCTGGTAAAAATATTTACTTAAATGGTGGGAACTGTAAAATTCAAGATATATATCAAAATTATATGAATTTCAAATTTATTTGATGTAGTTATCTTAATAATGTAAGTTAAAGCTATAGTCAGTACTATTGTTGCCATCATTCCTATTTTTTTTAAATGTCAAATATATAGTTAAAACATTCTCTGTACAATTTTGTGCAACGTAATGTTTGAAAATGATGAAAGCCATAAAATGTTGACTGCCTACACTGTATATTTAGGCTAATAGGGCAGTTTCATTTCTAAAAATGTGAGACGATTTCTTTCCCCTGTTTTATGGTATATTATGGGATAGGGTCACTGCTGTTACTGATCACACACATTGTAGAAAAGACCACTGTGTGCTCCCAGAGTTTGGTTTGATACTACTTAGTGTCAATATTTTGAGTAAAGCTCGGCTTATTAAAATTTCAGGAACCTTCTGGACCTATGTAGGTATAATACATCCTGCATAATTCTGTTACTCCATTCTGATTGTTTCTTTTAATCTGTAGAAGTAATTTTGTGTTAAGAAAAAAAGAAAAAGGAAAGCAATGAAGTACTGTTTAATCTGAAACAGAGGTTTTTAAGTTCAGTCTCAGAAGCAAGATCAAATGACCTATCCAGTCATTCTATATCTGTAATTCTTTCACAGTACTTTTCTTGAATTTCTCAGATCAGCCCAAATCCTGGTTGGAATACTGTATTCTGTACTTTGTCCATTTTTAGTATCAGACCATTATAGTATGGTCAGCATTCTCTCCAACTTCAAAATGGTCATCTGTAAGTTTGAAATTCTTTGTTGCTGTGAAGTTCAATAAAAGATTTCAGTGTTGAATTCAACCCAGACCACAGAATGATTAAATTCATTGTTTTTGATATGTTGCATGGGAAGACATTATGCATTGCTTCCATCTTTGCAATTTATTTTCTTAAAAAAAAGTCAGGCTATTAACTATATATGGCAATTAAAGGAAAGTGCACTGAATGTCCTGGCAACACATCACTTTTTTTCTGTGTTTGATTTAGGCGTCTGAAAAAGGACACCACTCATGCCTTTATAGTTAAAATGCTGTCATTTCCACCATAAACTCCTGTTTTTAGGAGTTTTGGTTTATAACTCAACTGTTAAACAAACAAAAAACCTACACTCAGATTAGTATATTTCTTTTTTTAATCTGAGAGAAAATTTTACTAAAAACTTGAAATCTATGTAGTTTCATCATTTTAAATTTGGAAGAAACCAAATGAAAAAACTGTCAGTGGTTTTGAATGCATTTTTGTTCTTTTTCAACTCCAAACTAGCTTAGTTGTGTGGGAAAATACGTTTTAACATATTCAATCAAAGAGACTGTCGATAGTAGTTTTTTAAAGTTGGCTGAATTTAAGTATAATTATGAAACTTTTGCAATAAGCATTTTAGAGTATACATTTTAAAATTTCTTCTTAGATTCCCTTTCTATAAAACCATGTGGGAAAGTAGGTATGTACAGAGAGAGCTAAGGTGATTTTTAACGTCTACTTCTGTACCCTGTGGATAGCTATTGGTGACCCAGATCTCTTTAGGAAAGTCTGAAGTGAAAAAGAACACTGAGCATAAAAAAGAGAAGCACAATAATCAGGAACTAGATTTCCTTATTTCTTATAGTTCACATTCTTAGTCACTAAAAGTGTCCATGTTTTCTGTTCATTCATTTACGATTCTAGCTAAGTGTTGCTAATGGTGCTGATCCTTTAAATTTCCCTGTGTCTTCTGAATCTGTTTTTTCCCTTTTGTAAGATTAATAAAATGTAAGTAAAACTGTACGTATACAACTTATTTACATGTGTATGTACATATTGAATATTTACCCCTCAAAGAACCCATTGATCTATTTGATATAAAATACATTTTCTTAAAAAGGTTTCTTCGCATAGGACAACAGGAGGCAGATTATTGTGAAAGTGAGAGAAAGGAGAGAGACTGGGTTGTGGGAGATTTGAGAAAACTCAGGTAACCTGGAGATGGTATGTCAGGAAGGTTTAGGTGGACAACAAGAAGATTATGGGTATGAGAAAGAGAGGCATAAGTTATGTTTACTTGACAGAACCATTTAACAAAAATGCTATCTTAACAAGCAATGCATGTGAATATATTCTTTTCAATCATATTGCAGTGAAACCCCTCACAGAAGGAAATATGCATGATAGAGAATTCATATTTACATTTCCCCCCTCTGGTTCCAACTTACTGGATTAGGAAAAAACAAGCTATCCCCACCCTCACTTCTTTGAAACAGAGAAACATGACTTTCTTGTATTTTTCCATAAATGAGTCTGACCACAAATTTAGATTTACTAAAAATTGTTACAAGTTATCTGGGAAACACAGAATTTTGCAACAAAACTCACTATTAAGCAAAATCTGTCATATGAAATTCCAGCTCTACACAAGAGACGTGTTTGAGGGAAATTCATTGATTATACACAGATTCATAATTTAAGTAGTAAATTCTGTTAATATATTTAAAGCATGATTAGATTTGCAAAAATTTGGTTTACATAAAACTTTTCAGAAATGCAAGCTGAAAGAAGTGAACAAATCTGTTATTATCTAAGCACAAGAGCATTCAATCTGAATGTAATACAGATTAATCTATTTCCATGATGCAATGAAAGAAATAATTTATTATTTAAATAAATTTATGTTTTACTCATCACATAAGCCATACATACACACACACACACACACACAACCCAACTTGACTGTTTTTCATCAGGTTCTTGTTTAGAAGTTTATGAGATTAACTGATTGCTTAAAGAGCCAAAATTTCTTCATGGTTGATCCTGTTTGGTCATTAAAATGAGTAAAATAACCAGATGTGATCTTGGTGATTAAATTGGATTGGCTGTGCAATGATCCCATTGATTGTTTGGCAATCGTTTATTATTATGTATTGAAAAATTAAAATCCATCAAGCAGAAGAAAGCCTTTTTGATCCTGCATTTAGACAAAAGCCGAGTGGGGTGCAGAATAGAAGGGGCTGACACAGAGGTGCCAAGGATCCCAACCTTCTTGCTCCTCTAACACTGTCCAGAGCCTGATAGTCTCCAACAGTACTTTTCCCCAACGTACAAACAAGGTGGCCTTGGCCTTGTGAAGAGCTGTGTCATCCGGCATCAAGTAAACTTGACTAATGAGAGTCCTACATCAGTAGACTCCTGTGGAGTCTTGGTCAAAGCCCAGGGCACCATCCACCCTGTGCCATGGGGACCAGATTTGTTGCCATCCATCATTCAGTTTAAATAAACTTCTAGGTGTTGCCAGGAGAAGGCTTCTCTAAGAAAGATAAAGCAAAAAAAAAAAAAAAAAAAAATTCAACAGTGGGACCTGTATTTATAGCTTAACAACATGTTTTCAGGGGTATTTGAGAAAATAATCTAAATCAAGAGTAGAAATATAGATTGCTCAGGCCTTATCACAGTATTTTCCTGGGCTCTCAAAGGAAAAAACAAGCCAAACATATTTAGTCCCTGGAAAAAAAATAAGTAAAATAATAATAATAACAACAACAACAACAATAATAATAAAGTGTTCTCTCCAGAAAATGTCTGAAATAATAGATTAATTTTAAAAGTAAACATATTTAGTTAATCCATGCTTGTTTATTATATACTTTTGTTTATTTCTTAGCTATCCATTAGAAACTCAATCATCAAAACAACAAAAAAAAACTTTTTTCCTCTGTACCATGAGTTTTTGAGCATTTTGTATTCTTTCTTACCTTATGGACTTTGTATTTGCTTTATTCTGTGCCTGGATTGCTCTTCTGGCTCATTGCATGGCTAACTCTTTTTCCATTTGATAGAGTATTTTATCTATAATAGTCCGTCCTCTCGTTGCCCCATTACTCTATCATGTCATTTTTTTTGTTTGTTTCCTTCATGATCCAAAATTATATTGACATGGTTTCCTTTATTTTTTCCTACTTTCCACACCTGTCCACTCCAAATTAGCCCAAGTGGGAATCCCACTTCTGGGGGGTGTTCGGTGGCCCTGTTCTTCCTAGGGCCCCCAGACACTGTGGGACAATGTGGGGCAATGTGGGACAACATGCCCTTCAGCATCGCTCCAGTTTAGTCAGACAGCAGTTTCTACAATGCAACTTCAGGTTTTTGTTCAGAGACAGGCATTCAATCAACTAGCAAAAAAAAACTTAGCAGTGGTCTGAGAAGGAAGCAAATATTTAGTAAACTCTTGTGCCCTTTTTTTTTCTTTGTCTCTCAAGCTGAAATGTAGTATCTCTCTGTCCTCATCGTACCATAGAAAGAGTTCTGGCTGTGTCCTTGTACTTCCAGTTACACCATTGGTCCCCAACCTTTCTGGCATCAGGGACCGGTTTTGTGGAAGGAAAATTTTCCACGGGCAGCAGGGGGAGGTTCAGGCAGTAATGAGAGTGATGCGAAGCGGCAGATGAAGCTTTGCTTGCTTGCCCGCCGCTCACCTCCTGCTGTGCGGCCCGGTTCCTAACAGGCTGTGGACCGGTACCAGTCCGCGACCTGGGGGTTGGGGATCCCTGAGTTATACTATTATTGAACCTCGGGTGGAGGGGAAGTGTTATGCTTTGATCTCCCTTCATTTAAGCATTTATTATGTTTCTAAATGAAAATCAAAGTTTGTAATTCTTCTAGGGTATCAGATTGAGAAATTGTATGATTTTCTTCTGGATAATCTAAAAGGAGAAAGTGGAAAAAATAAAAGCAATTTTAAAACTATTATATTGACCCCCGCCCAAAAAAAACCCAGTATGTATACCTTTATTACTATTCCTGGTATTCCTGCAGATTAAACAGCAATGAAAATAGATCTTGCCTTCCACATGTGCTTTGAACAGATCTGTGGGTGAAATCCTTAGGAAAAGATTTCCAGAGAGCCTTTGCGTGATTTCCATTTATTCTGAGAAGTTCTGGTGTGTGATTGAGTTATCGCTTTGCATTGTCAACACTTCTATCACAAATCAGTTACCAAACATGGAAAAATTGTCAGAGGCTTTGAAAGCTAATGCAGGGTGGTAGTAATCATTTAAAGGCTTATCTGTCTGCCTTGAGCAACACAGAAACTGAGAAAAGGCAAACAGGACAAACGGTGGCCAGGGTATGGGAAATGGAGACGGGATGTGGGAGGGGGGCTCCTGAAAAGCATTCCAGTCTGTTTGGGTCCTTCACAAATCCTAATGAGATAATAGCTCATCCAGTCAAGCCCATTCCTTACTTTCAGGAAGTGCCACACAGACAAATGAAGAAATTATTTGAAGAGGGATCATGATGGGTGTGGACTGTTTGTGATTCAGCTTGGAAGAAATGTAGGTGCTAAAGATTTCTTTAGCCTGACTAGGATTGATTTCCCCTGATGGGGTTCTCTCAACTTCTGTTGACTGTTGGCCTGAGGTTTGCAAAACTGATGGTATTGACAGATAAAAACCTAGTACCAGTAGTGGAAGGAAGTGTGGAATAATTTACCCTAGAGTAACTATCCCATCATTTAGAGACAAACTGTTTCTTTCTTGACATCCACACCGTGCAGAATTCTACTCATTAAACTCTTAGGACTCTCTAAGGTGGCCTTTTTAAAAATAGAGGATCCAGATATATTTGTCTTTTAAAAGAAAAGCTTAAAAATGTTATTTTACAGACGCTGAAACTTAAAATGGAGAAGATGAAAAATCTATCACCTTTTTTGGGGAGGTGGGTGGCAGAATCTCAAAATAGATACAAACAACATTTATCCTGATGGTACTTGAAGGGTGCCCACCCCCACTTCCAGGTTTCTTTGCTAGCTTTGCAAACAGTGTTTTATTGTGTATCAAATATACTATAATCTGATATATTCAAGGAGATGGCAGTGAGGAAAACTTGGAGTTAAATCATCTAATCAGTGTTAAAGAGTGACAATAATGAAATAATGTGCATCTATTCCACTAAGACGTAGTGATGAATGTAGATGCTAGGTGGCTCCCATATGATCCTGTTTGCTTCTACAAAATTTTTAGTTCTCAGAAAGAGAATCATAGTGTGCACAGTGACATCATCTTTCACATAGTCCAGGTGAGAGAATACCTTGAAAACAGTTACCATATTAGAGGTGGGGCTGGGGAATAGGGGGACCTCTTAAGTCAAGCTCTGGGTCAACCCCCTGTTTGTCAACAGCTTGCTCCATGCCAGGACAAGTTGAAATGGAAAGATGTGGAATGAAGAAATTTAACTATGATTCTGAATTATCCTGTTAGGAGATCCCTGTGGAACATTAAGGGACTTAGCTAAAACAGCATTCTGCATACTGTCTAGGCAGCTAGAAAGTCTACACTAGCTCAAGGCTTTAGGATCCTGAAGAGTTCTTTGTAGGTGTCAGTGGCAAAATAGGGAATTTAGACTGGATTTCCCTATTTAAAATATGCTCACAGATTACTGAGAGTCCTGGTGATGGCTCTCAGGAGAAAGGGGAGGAACCGTGAGGTTTTAGCTGCTGGATATTGATTCATTAAGTAATTCATTCATTTGTCAGGGGTAGTGCTGGGTAGACTGTTTGAAGTATCTTGTGGAGTGAAACTCATAAAAGTGAAAATTTGAGGCTACTAAGATGGAGATAGCGCCTAGAAAACATAGTAGGTGCTTAATAAATGTTAATAAATAAATCTTAAAGTTTTGGGAATAAAAGACACTAAGCATATAAAAAGTTTCAAAATCTCAGCTCCTCTACTTTGTGTGTGTGTAAAATCTAATTAGAGACCAAGAGTGAGAATTTCCACAATTGTATTTTGTAAACTAAAAGCAGAGAGTTCTATTACCTTCTTTTCACCCTGTAAGTCCTGGAGAATTAGAAGTTAAGTGGAAATGGCATAAGAACTAGTATCATTAATTTCAGTCAGTGGTTGGTGGCTGGTGATTTATAGCTTTAATATAAGTGAAGAGTTAATTCCCAAGGGATTTTATATTTTTAATTTTTTTATCTCCCAAGATAAAACAGATACAGATTTGGTGTAAGGGAGAATTTGAGTCTAAGAATTTTGAGACTCTGGAATGTGTTGCTCAGAAAGTTGTGGAACTCAAGAATTTGTGGGCTTGCTTTTGCTTAGATACTTTAATTATTAGAGATTCACCTTTTGTAAGGGATTTATTCACCTTTCAAAAAAACTGTGTGAGGTTCCCTGGATTATAATGAATAGAAAAGGCATAGTTTTGCCTGAGATTTAGACAGTAGTTCTTAACTCATGTCCTAAAAGATTAATAATAATGTAATTTCCACTTGTCCAAATAAGCCTCTTTTTAAAACAATTTGGGTTTAAACAAATAGGAATTTTAAAAACACTATTTTGAAGTTTAAAGAATCTAGTTAAAGTTTTGTGTTTTTCTAACTAATGTTTTCCCTTTATTTACTTTCCCTGAATACTAGCTTGTAGTCAGAAGCCATTTCTGAAGATTTGCTTTAATCTTTCAGCCATGCTTAGCATCACAGAACTTTATGCTGCTAAAATCTTAGGTTCCAAATGTCTTCTCGCCCATCTCTTCTATTCATTTCCTCTTTCGGTAACTAAAAGAAGAATTGTGAGTAAGATGAAAAAAAAAAAAAAAAAGAAACCCCACCCTGCTCTTTTTTATCCTCCTAGTTACAGCACAGAAGCAAAAAGAGAGAGAGATACCATGATATTGCTAAGTCCGTTGTTTCCCTAATCAGTAAGCTTTCCATCCCAGGATGGACTTGAGGAGGGCACTAAATAGCTTTATGATTACTCTTACTGAGCTTAGAGATAGGTCTAATGTGGAGGTGGGTGGAGGTTTTATTAGTTTAGCTTCTCTGTTTGGTGTTAGTGTCTGCCTTAGCTCTGGGTATATTAGCCAGAAAAACTTCATGAGAAATTGTCTTCTTCTGGAGCCTGGATATTTTATAATAGAGCTTTTGAACAAAACCTAAGTAAAGTTTTTGAGCAAAGACCATTGATTTCCATTACAGTCAACCTCTCAAGGTTAACAAATGATTCGGCTATTGAAGTTGACATACATCAAATACCCTGGTTTGGAGGTGTCCCTGTTTTGGCACTGGAGAGCTGGTAGCATAATCTTCAATGGAGGCATGATCCCCACCAGCTGAGTTTCTCTATGAAAGCTGCAACCAGATGAAGATTCATTTTTAAAATCCAAGAGTGGTCAACCCAGGTGGGGCTCATGCTCGCCTTCCCAACTTTATAGACACAAACTACACATCTTGTAAGTTCTGTCCTATGTGAGGAACCATCTTTTAGTCATGCAGTGAATTCCAGTTTTAATTTTAGTTTTTAACTAGATCTGATTGGGGTGTGTCCTGATTTTACTTATTCAACTAACCATGCTTTCATCTTGGGACATAAACTTCCATTAGAATAACTACAATAGGCTTTTAACTTTAATGTAATTTTATGTAATGCTACCAAACAACAATACCTAATATTTATTTAGTGTTTTTTCTTAAGGCTTGAAGTAGTTAATGTGCTTTTACTTATTTAATCCTTAAAATATCCTGTGAGGAATATTAGAAGTAGGCCTTATTATCTCCATTTTATAGGTAAAGAAATGGAGTCACAAAGTAGTAAGGGAGTTTGTGAATGTTCTATGAGTTCCTAGTACACTCATGATGATTTTTCAGTTTTGCTGCCTTCCCTTCTCAGGGGACCTTGTTGCCTTGCTATATACTATAAATACATTATACAGTGTATAGTTTTACTATTCTCAGGCCCATCAAGTTTAATGGGGTAGCCTGGCATGGTTCCTAGAGCAGGATCATGTACATGATAAATATTACTTTATAAGATGATGGATTTTGGCTTGAACATGGTTTACAGTTTAAAAATGTAACAAAAGGGAGCATGTCTCATTTCGTTTTGTTTCTCTAGCAACTAATGTGGTGCCTGGCACATAGTAGGCACTCAATAAATATTTGTTAAACAAATGAAAACACCTCATTGAAAAGTAGCACGATAAAGAGCTAGACTATTAAGACAAATAAAAGGAAGTACTACTTCACTCAGCAGGAAGTGCTTAAATAGGACAACCTACCTCCACCATAAATCCCTTGGTTCTTGTTGAGGATCAGCCGCTGATCTGGGTAGACTGTAGCTCCAACCAAGTGTTTTGACTTATGGAGTTATTGATCTTAGAGCTGAAAGGGCCGTTTGAAATCATTTAAGCCTTCTCTTCAAAAAAAAAAGTTTTAATAGAGGAGGAAATTGAGATTGTATTTCATTTTGCCTTTTGGAAACAGAAATTACCACACGGGCAAATTTACTTTTAAATTGTTTCATTGAATTATCTGGGAGGCATATATTTTTTCTTACTTATACGGAAAATTTTGCAAGATTGAGGTGCAGAAAGTTTAATGACTCTTTGGGATCACACAGAGAATCCATGGCATAATCCAAAAGAATTATATTTCATGACTATTTCATAGCAAATGGACACTAGTGTCAGAAACATCCCTTTCAAAACATCATGCTTCATATTACAAAACATCTCTAATTAGCTCAAAATACATGACTAAATTCTCAAAAATCCTTGAAAATTAACTTTATTTAAATTTGACATCACCAACCACAAAATGACACAGAGCAAAATTCTGAGAAGACTTATAGTTGCCCCTCCCTTATATACAGTTAACAAATCTTGTGAATTCTAATTCCATGTCTTTTAAATTTACCTGAATTACTGAATTAGACTCTTAACCACACCTCTCTGCTCTCTATATCCCTCCTTGAATCAATTTGCCACAACTAAGCTTTCTAACATGTAACCCCAATGTTTCTCTTCTGGTTTAAATCTTATATTGGCTTCCCCTTGCCAACATAATAATGTATAATGTCCTTCTCAGAGCACCCCCCCTGCCCCAACCCCCCATCTTCTGGCTTCTGCCCATCGTACCAGCCTCACAAACATTCGCCACACTGATCTATTTATGCTTCCTGAACTCTGTTAATCTACTTCTACATTTTTGTGAAGCCTTCTCCTTCTGCTAGGACACTTTTGCTCTCCACTCTGTCTGGCAAGTTATCCTCATCCTTGTTACAGTGACCTCTGAGAAGCTTCTCATTTACCTCTAGTTTGAATCGCGTGCCCCTCCTCAGAGAAACGATTTTATACTCACAGTTGGAAGTAATATTTATGATTTTCACTGTGTAAATGAAAATATCATGGCTTTCAATAGTCCATTTATTCCCTCAAGGAATGTTTACTGAGGCCAGATATGTGTCAGGTATGATCGCAGTCTCCCATACTTTAAATAAGGGACTCAGGAAACTATCTCAGGGTGCACTGAACTTACAAGTGGAAAAGCAAATGAGTCCATGGGAGTCTGAAGGAGAGGTGTCAAAATTAGATAGATCAATTCAGGGAAACCTTCCTAAAAGAGGTGATTTTTGAGCTGAATTTTGAAGAACAAGTAGGAGTAAGATCAAAAAGCAGAGGGATGGGTGTCGTCAGCAGAATGCAGAGCATTTGGGTAAATCATTGCAGAGGTACCTGACTCCCTCAGATGGCTACAAGGAGTTTGATATGGTAGGATGTGCGTATGGGGAGGAGATGGTAGAGGACAAGACTTGAGAGGCAGGAGGATGCCCGATCATGAAGGCCCTCATGTGTTAGACTGAGGAAGTTAAAACTCATTGTAACCGTTATTGAGAGCCATTGAAGGATTTTAGGTAGAAAGGTGAGAGGAATTTGCTGTGAAAACATTATTAGGGTAGTAATGTGAAGGATAGATAGACATGAGGTTGTGTTATGAATGGTAGAGCAGGGGTTTGCAGAGGGTTTAGATGGTCTGAAAGAAGGAATATTAGTTGTGTAATTTAAACGAGACGTTCAAATGTTATATAAGGCAATGGCAATGTGGATGAGGAAGAGTACAGAAAATCAAGTGATATTAACAAGGTTAACTGGAGAACTTGGTGACTAGAGGAGGGGACTGAATGAAAGGGAAGAGTTTATCATGACTCTCAGTCTTCTGATTTTAGCAAGTTGTAGAATGGTGAACATTAGTTTGGTTTCTACTTTATATTATTCTAAAATCTCACTGTTTTTTTTTAATGTTCAGCAATAGAATAATGTTCAATGTTATTCTGAAAAACCTGACTGATGGTGGTTTTGTGTGGTCTTCTTTCGCTTGCCAAAACTTAATGGCTTAAGACAACAATTTATTAATATGTCTCTTGTTTTGGGGGGTTGATAAACTCAGCAAGGTGGTTCTCAATTGGGGTGCAGCTAGATGCAGGTAGGGCTACAGTCATCCAAAGACTTCTTAACTCACATTCCAGGCTATAAGGACTGGTTGGACATTTCTCTCTCAAGGGGCCTCTGCATGTGGCTGTCTTGGGTTTTCTCACGACATGGTAGTCTTAGAGTAGTTGGACTTCTTACATAGTGGTTGCTTCCCCCAGAAGTGAGTGTTCCAAGAAGCCAGGTGGAAGCTACAAGTGTTCTTATAACCTAATCTGGGATGTTATACGGTGTCATGTTCTATTGATCATGGTAGTTCTAGACCAGCCTAGATTCACGAGCGTAGAATAGATTCTAGCTTTCAAAGGAGGAATGATTGTACATACATGGAAGGAAAGAATTAATGGTAAGCATCTTGGAGAAAAGCTATATTATAACCTCTTGTCATAATTCTTTTTAAGTCAATCAAGGTGACTTTCATCCTTTCCCCTTAAATACTTTTTTCTCTATCCTAATGGTAAAAGAATTACAGAACCACTTTTTATTTAGAAACTCAAGATGTTTTCCAACATCCAATGTTTACACGATGTTTATTCTATTTAGCATTATAGCCAAGCCTTCTAATTCTAACCCATACAATTCCTATCACTTTTCCTTGGTCACACCCCCCAAATCTTCTCTTATCTAACAGTCTCTAATTGGAAACAGACTTATCTTTTAAGAAGAAAAAAATAATTGCAAGGTCTACTTTTCCCATTCTTCTCCAAGACAGGGATAGTCAATGAACTAAAGCAATGAAAAACACATTTAAAACATAATAGAGTATCTCTATAAAAGCCCCTGTTAAAAACTACTTAAGATGGGAATCTAATTCTCTACCGTTTTGATAGGAACAAAAGTCCCACGAACTGTGAGTGAGATATTTCAGTATTCATTTGACACATATTTATTATAGATGACTGTGTCCAAGCATCTTGCTTGCTAGAGTTGTTTAGTTTTACAAGAATATGCTTGCTTGTTTAGAGCAGATTTTATTTTTTATGGAGGCCTTACATGGTGTTAGGTACTAAATTACCATTACTTTGAACTTTTTATAAAATAGCATGCTATTAATGTAGCTATTCCTTATATGTCAATGGAGTCATATGAGATTGTTTTATAGTGACTTCAAGTTTTGAAAAAATGCTCCAAAATAATAAATTCCATTTCCATTTTCTCTGTGTAGTTATTTCTAACAAGCCCGCCATTATGCAGGATGAGGGAGTTCTTTCTTCACTTCCATTTAAGTGCTGTTGATATTTATAGTGTTAGTTTTTCCTGCAGATAAACTCCTTGAACAACTGAGTAAACTGTTCACATTTCTCCAGAATGATTCTTAGACAGGAAAATGGAAAATGGGGTACATTTTAGGAAGAGGATTTTCTTTGCAGGGATTTTGTTCTGATTGCATAACCAGATGGAGAGTCACGGATTTGAAAATGTTTAGCTGAGTAGTTCGGCATTCTCAACTGGGTTCCACAGTAGGATGCCAAATAAAAATCACAATGTAAGCTGTTATGAATTAATGAGAGCCTGCAATACACATACCTACTCATTCTAACCGAGACCTAAATGTGCATGCATTGTGGATAAATACATCGGAGGATAAACATGGATCCATAACGTACAACATTAACCTCCCATTAGTTAACCGTGGTAAAGTTTGGAAAAGTGCTTCCATTATTTTTTTAAAAACACAACACTCAGAAGCTTAATCCTACCATAAAAATTGATTGAAATCCGGCAAAAAATAAAATAAATAGTAATCAAATTAACCACATTTTATTTAAACGCAAAACTATCACGTTTAATGTTTCTGGCATTATTCCTTAAGTAAATTAGTCCTCTTTGGAGTATCTGTTTATTTTTCACATGTGACTATTATAAATTCTTATGCTGTGACTATTGCCAGGACTTATGAATTATTCTGAGTTGTTTTAAAGATAAGGGTATCAACTCGATGTTGTCATAATGAGGCAAACTATACCAGGAGGCAAAACCACTCCCTGGGAAAGATTAGATGCTTTAGGAAGTCAGCATTAATGCTTCTGGGCCTCTGAGGTATCATTAAAGGAGCCAGTGTTTTAGGGCCCTAGCTTCCATTGCCTCAGGTTTTATTCTAGGTCCCAAGAATTCCTAATGAAGGCTGGTTTCTACACAGTAAAGGGAATAGGAAGATTTTTTTCCCCCAAATAGTTGCTTATAGTCTACTGCTGAGGCTATTAGCTGTTGAATCTGTGATTTCAGACACCACAGAGTTCATTATTCATATTTTTGGGGACATGTACAAAGCTGGATTCAAGTCAGTTTTGGTTGCTATTTCCATGCTTGGATAAGGCAAGGGCACTGTGGATATAATGAATTTGCTATAAAAGATAAAGTTTTTCCCCACACAAACTATATACTGGGCTGGTTCTCCATACTACTAGAGTTGCTTATTTCCTGGTCATCTAGCTAGAGTTAGCATCAGAATCTATATCGAGTAAAATAGGGACACAGTCAAACATTTCAAATGCATAGTGTTGCTACAGACTCCCATGGGAAATTCCTAGCCCTGCTGCAGAGCTGTCAATTTCCTTAGCATTGTCCAGGAAAATGAAATAGAAAGAAGCCCCTCTGTCGTTTCACCTTTCAATCTTTAGAACTCCAAACATAGAGATGACTCTTGGTAGAGAGAATAAGTGATAAAGAATAGGTTCAGGCTATTTCTGGATTGAGTTACCTAAAGATGTGTTGAAAACGTTCTGATTTATTCAAATGTCTAAAATATCATTTTATGAATTCAATAATTTTTCGTGCTTTAAAAAAAAGTCATTAGTGGCATCAGTACAACCTAGAAATTTCTCTAATGTGCCAAAATGAAGAAATGAGACATATTCTACAAGGGCTTGGTTATTATAACTTTTCAAGTGGTATGGAATTAGTACACAATGCCATCTTTAGATTTAGTTGGAAACAGCAGATAGTCTTTACAATTCTTTTTTTTGGGGGGGGGATGGGGCACCATACAAACATTATGAATGTATTCCAAAGTATTTAATATATGAGTGCCAGTGTAGTTAAATATCCAAACTACTGTAGGAGTCAGTGTTCTAAGCCATGATCTCTTCTAAATCCACCAAGCTGATCCTCACCCAGGTGCTCTTTCACGTACTAATCCTAATGTGTTTCATTACCTATGTTGCCCTCTCTGCTTTCTCTTTTACCTGACTTCTTGGTTTTGTTATTTGGCATCTTAAGATAAATGTCATTCCACCTGTATCCTTAGATAGTTCTGAGAAGTTCCCTACTGCAACTGACTTATCTTTCTTCTCCCTCTTCCAAGGGTCTTCTTCTTCTGTTCTCCCTCAAATGTCTTTGGTTAAATTTATTACTTTTGTTTTCTTTTATGATTAATGCTTTTTGTGCCCTGCTAAAAGATTGTTGCCTACCCCAAGGGCAAGTTTTGATACACTGTGTTTTTGTTATCATTCAGCTAAATATATTTCTAATTTCTGTTATAATTTCTTCTTTGTGACAGGAGTTATTTTGAATTGTGTTCTTTAATTCCAAATAATTAGGGATTTTCTGGATATTTGTCAATTATTGATTTTTAATTTAATTCAGTCATGGTCAGAAAATATACTCTTTTTGATTTCAATTTCATCAAATTTATTGAAACTAGTTTTATGGCCCAGCATATAGTCTGTTTTGTTAATGTTTCTCATACACTTGAAAGACTATATATCCTGCAGTTCTTGAATGGAGGGGTTTATAAATGTCAGTATGGTCAAGTTGGTTGATGATATTCACCTCTTCTTTATACTAACTGATTTTCTGTCTTCAGCTAATAACTACATTTGTGAATTTGTCTATTTCTTTTTTCAGTTCTGTCTGTCATTGCTTTATGTATTTTGAAGCTCTGTTATTAGGTGAATGCATATTTAGGATTATTGTGGGGTTTTTTGATGAGTTTACCCTTTTATCATCATAAAATGTCTTTCTTTATTCTGATAATATTCTTATTCTTAAGTCTACATTGTCTAATATTAACATAGTCATTTCTGGTTTTTTTAATAATTAGTGTTTGTACAATATATCTTTTTTGTTTTTTTTAGCCTATCAGTGTTGTTATATTTAAAGTGGATATCTACTAGATAGCATATAATTGGGGCTTATGTTTTAATTTAATCTAACTGGATAAAATCTGCCATGTAATGGTTTAAACCTTTCACATTTAATATAATTATTGATATAGTTGGGTTGAAGATTACTATTCTGCTCATTGTTTTCTTTTTGTTCCACTTTAATTTGTTCCCTTATCTCTCTATCCTTGCTTTCATTAGGATCATTATTTTTTTTAATTAATGAATTTGTTTATTTATTTTTGGCTGCATTGGGTCTTTGTTGCTGCACACGGGTTTTCTCTTGTTGTGGCAAGCAGGGACTACTCTTCGTTGGGGTGCACGGGCTTTCTCATTGCAGTGGCTTCTCAATTGTTGAGGAACACGGGCTCTAGGCACGTGGGCTTCAGTAGTTGTGGCTCACAGGCTCTAGAGCACAGGCTCAGTAGTTGTGGCACATGGGCTTAGTCGCTCCTTGGCATGTGGGATCTTCTGGGACCAGGGATCGAACCCATGTCCCTTGCATTGGTAGGCGGATTCTTAACCACTGTGCCACCAGGGAAGTCCCAGGATTATTTTTTACTGTTGTATTTTACCATCTTTATCACCTCATTAGCTTTTACATTTTTACTTTTTATAGCTTTATTTGGTTTTAATTGATATACAGAAACCACATATTTAATGTATACAATTTGATGCATTTGGACATATACATACACCCATGGTAGCATCACCACAGTCAAGGTAATAAACATATCCAACACCTCCAAAAGTTTCCTTGTGTGTGTGTAGTAAGAACACTTAACATGAGATCTACACTATGAACAAATTTCTAAGTGCACAATACCACATTGTTAACTATAGGCACTAGGTTATACAGCACATATCTAGAACTTATATCTACCATAACTGAAACTTTATACCCATTGAACAACTCACCACTTCCCCCTCCCCCCATTCCCTGGCAACCACCAAACTATTTTCTGTTTCTGTAAGGAAAAGAGACTTTTTAGATATTTTAGATACTTTGACTATTTTAGTGGATCATGCATTATTTGTCCTTCTGTGACTGACCTGTTTCACTTAGCATAATGTCTTCCAGTTCCATGCATGTTCTCACAGATGGTAGGTTTTCTTCTTTTTGAAGGCAGAATAATATCCCATTGTATGTATATACTGCATTTTCTTTATTCATTTGTCTGTTGATGGACATTTGTGTTGTTTGCATATCTTGGCTATTGTGCATAATGGTAGAATGAATATGCAAGTGCAGGTGATCTCTTTGAGGTCCTGATTTCAATTCTTGTGGATATGTACTCAGAAGTGCGATTGCTGGATCATATGGTAGTGCTATTTTTAATTTTTTGAGGAAACTCCATACCATTTTCCATAGCTGCTGCACCATTTTACATTCCCACCAACAGTGTATAAAGGATCCAATTTCTCTACAACCTCGGCAACACTTGTTATCTTTTGTTTTTTTGATAATAGCCATTCTAACAGGTGGAAAGTGATATCTCATTATGGTTTTGATTTGCATTCCCTCATGATTAGTGATTTTGAGCACCTTTTCATATACCTATTGGCCATTTGCATGTCTTCTTTGGAGAAATGTCTATTCAAAGTCCTTTGCTCATTTTTATTTTATTATTTTTGCCTGCATCGGGTCTTAGTTGCAGCACACAGGCTCTTTGTTCCAGCACGTGGGCTTCTCTCTAGCTGTAGTACGTGGGCTTCTCTCTAGTTGTGGTGTATGGGTTTTCTCTTTCTAGTTGTGGTGTGCAAGCTTAGTTGCCCCACGGCATGTGGATCTTAGTTCCTCGACCAAGGATTGTACCTGCATCCCCTGCATTCGAAGGCAGATTCTTTACCACTGGACCACCAGGGAAGTCCCCTCCTTTGCTCATTTTTAAATTGGGTTATTTGTTTTTTGGGCTCATGAATTGTAAGAGTTCCTTATATATTTTGGAAATTAACCCCTTATCAGATACATGGTTTACAAATATTTTCTCCCATTCTATAGGTTGTCTTGCACTATGTTAATGGTTCTTGGTTGTGCAGAATCTTTTCAGTTTGATATAGTCCCACTTGACTATTTTTGCCTTTTGTTGCTGTGCTTTTGGTGTCATATACATGAAATCATTGCCAACACCAATGTGATAAAGATTTTCCACTATGTTTTCTTTTAGGAGTTTTACAATTTCAAGTCTTTTATTTAAGTCTTTAATCCATTTTTAGTTGATTTTTGTGTATGGTGTAAGATAATTGTTCCATTTCATCCTTTTGCATTTGTTGAAGAAACTGTCTTTTCCTCATTGTGTATCCTTGACATCTTTGTTGAAGTTTAGTTGACATGTATGAATGAGTTTATTTCTCAGCTCTCTATTCTGTTCCATTGGTCAGTATGTCTGTCTTTATGCCAATACCATAATTTTTAATGACTATAACTTTGTAATATATTTTGAAATTAGGATGTGTGGTGCTTCCAGTTTTGGTCCTCTTTCTAAAGACCACTGGATCTTTTGTTGTTCCATATGAATTTCAGGATTCTTTTTTGGCTATTTCTGTAAAAAATGTCATTGGGATTTTGATGGGAATAGCATTGAATTTGTAGATTGTTTCAAGCAGTATGGACATTTTAACAGTATTAAGTCTTCCAATTCATGAACATGGGATGTCTTTACATTTATTTGTGTCTTCTTTAATTTCTTTCATCAATCCAAAGCTAGATAAGGACAGTACAAAAAAAGAAAATTACAAGCCAATATTTCTGATGAATATAGATACAAAAATCCTTACCAAAATATTAGCAAACCAAATTCAACAATACATTAAAAGCATCATACATCATGATCAAGAACGCTTTAATCCTGGGATGCTAGAATGGTTTAAGATACACAAATCAATAAATGTGATATATCACATTAACAGAATGAAGGATAAAAATCATATAATTATTTCAATAGATGCATAAAATGCATCTGACAAAATTTAATACCTTTCTTGATAAAAAATGCTGAACAAATTAGCTGTAGAAGGAATGTCCCTCAACATAATAAAGGTAATACATGACAAACCTACAGCTAAAATGGTGAAAAACTGAAGGATTTTTCTCTAAATCAGGAACAAAAAAGGATGCTCACTTTTGTCACTTTTATTACACATAGTACTGGAAGTAATAGCCAGAGCAATTAGGCAAGAAAAAGAAAAGCCATCCAGACCTGAAAGATAGAAGTAAACACTCTGTTTGCAGTTGACATGATCTTTTACAAGCAAACTCTAAAGACTCCACCAAAAAACTGTTAGAACTAATAAACAAATTCAGCAAAGCTTCAGGATACAAAATCAACATATAAACATCAGTTGCATTTCTATACATTAACAATGAACTATATGAAAAGGAAATTGAGAAAACAATCCCATTTACAATAGCATCAAAAAGAATAAAATACTTAGGAATAAACTTAACAAAAAAGGTGAAAGACTTGCACACTGAAAACTACAATACATTGATGAAAGAAATTAACAAGACACAGATAAATAAAAAGATATCCTGTGTTTATGAATTTGCTTTATTTTTAAGTGCTTGCTTAAGGGTTTACAATATGTATTCTTACTTTAATTTAGTCTACCTTAAACTAATATTGTACCACATTCCATATTATGTAATAACTTCACCACAGAATGTTTCCACTTTTTGCATCCTGTTCTTTGTGTTATTGCTGTCATGCGTCTTACTTCTGCATATGTTATAAACCCCACAATACATGTTATTATTTTCTTGCTTTAAGCAATCTACTGTTGTTTAAATAAATTTAAAAATAAGAAAAATTATTTTACATTTACTCACACATCATTTCTGATGTTCTTCATTTCCTTGTGGGTGATCCAAATTTCCATCTGGTATCATTTTCCTCCTGCCTATAGGACTTCCTTTAATATTTCTTATAGTAAAAGGAGGTACAGGCAATGAATGGTCTCAAATTTTGTGTGGAAAAAATATTTATTTTACTGTCATTTTTTAAAGATTTTTTTTCTGGATATCGAAAACTAGGTTGTCATTTTTTTCTTTTTTTCTTCTTCTTAATATTTAAATTTTAATTTTTTAATATTGGAGTATAATTGCTTCACAATACTGTGTTAGTTTCTCTTGTACAACAAAGTGAATCAGCCATATGCATACATATATCCCGATATACCCTCCCTCTTGAGATTCCCTCCCACCCTCCATATCCCATCCCTCTGGGTCATCGCAAAGCACTGAGCTGACCTCCCTGAGCTATGCAGCTGCTTCCCACTAGCTATCTATTTTACATTTGGTAGTATATATATGTCCATGCCACTGTCTCACTTTGTTCCAGCTTACCCTTCCCCCTTCCTGTATCCTAAAGTCCATTCTCTAGTAGGTCTGTGTCTTTATTCCCATCTTGCCCCTAGGTTCTTGATGACCATTCTTTTTTTTTTTTTTTTTTAGATTCCATATATATGTGTTAGCGTACAGTATTTGCTTTTCTCTTTCTGACTTACTTCCCTGTGTATGACAGATGCTATGTCCATCCACCTCACTACAAATAAATCAATTTCATTTCTTTTTTTTTTTTTTTTGCGGTATGCGGGCCTCTCACTGTTGTGGCCTCTCCCATTGCGGAGCACAGGCTCCGGACGCACAGGCTCAGCGGCCATGGCTTACGGGCCCAGCCGCTCCGCGGCATGTGGGATCTTCCCGGACCGGGGCACGAACCCGTGTCTCCTGCATCGGCAGGCGGACTCTCAACCACTGCGCCACCAGGGAAGCCCCCAATTTCATTTCTTTTTATAGCTGAGTAATATTCCATTGTATATATGTGCCACATCTTCTTTATCCATTCATCTGTCGATGGACATGTAGGTTGCTTCCATGTCCTGGCCATTGTAAATAGTGCTGCAATGAACATGACTCTTTTTGAATTATGGTTTTTTCAGGGTATATGCCCAGTAGTGAGATTGCTGGGTTATATGGTACTTCTATTTTTAGGTTTTTAAGGAACCTCCATACCATTCTCCATAGTGGTTGTATCAATTTACATTCCCACCAGCTGTGCAGAAGGGTTCCCTTTTCACTATACCCTTTCCAGCATTTATTGTTTCTAGATTTTTTGATAATGGCCATTCTGACCACTGTGAGGTGATAGCTAATTGTAGTTTTGATTTGCATTTCTCTAACAATTAGTGATGTTGACCATCTTTTCATGTGCCTCTTGGCCATCTGTATGTCTTCCTTGGTGAAATGTCTATTTAGGTCTTCTGCCCATTTTTTAATTGGGTTACTTGTTTTTTTGATATTGAGCTCCATGAGCTGTTTGCATATTTTGGAGATTAATCCGTTGTCCGTTGTTTCATTTGCAAATATTTTCTCCCATTCTGAGGGTTGTCTTTTCGTCTTGTTTATGTTTTGTTTATGTTTATGTTTTGCTGTGCGAAAGCTTTTAAGTTTCACTAGGTCCCATTTGTTTATTTTTGTTTTTATTTTCATTATTCTAGGAGGTGGGTCAAAAAAGATCTTGCTGTGGTTTATGTCAAAGAGTGTTTTTCCTATGTTTTCCTCTAAGAGTCTGGTCTTATATTTAGGTCTTTAATCCATTTGGAGTTTATTTTTGTGTATGGTGTTAGGGAGTGTTCTAATTTCAGTCTTTTATATGTAGCTGTCCAGTTTTCCCAACACCACTTATTGAAGAGGCTGTCTTTTCTCCATTGTATGTTCTTGCCTCCTTTGTCATAAATTAGGTGACTATATGTGTGTGGGTTTATCTCTGGGCTTTTGATCCTGTACCATTGATCTATATTTCTGTTTTTCTTTCAGTACCATACTGTCTTGATTACTGTAGCTTTGTAGTATAGTTTGAGGTCGGGGACCTGATTCCTCCAGCTCCGTTTTTCTTTCTCAAGATTGCTTTGGCTATTTGGGGTCTTTTGTGTTTCCATACGAATTGTAAAAGTTTTTGTTCTAATTCTGTGAAGAATGCCATTGGTAGTTTGATGGGGATTGCACTGAATCTGTAGATTGCTTTGGGTAGTATAGTCATTTTCACAAGATTGATTCTTACACCCCAAGAACACGGTATATATCTCCATCTGTTTATGTCATCTTTGATTTCTTTTATCAGTGTTTTATAGTTTTCTGAGTACAAGTCTTTCGTCTCCTTAGGTAGGTTTATTCCTAGGTATTTTATTCTTTTTGTTGTGATGGTAAATGGGATTATTTCCTTAATTTCTCTTTCTGATTTTTCATCGTTAGTGTACAGGAATGCAAGAGATTTCTATGCATTAATTTTTTGTCCTGCAACCTTACCAAATTCATTGATTAGTTCTAGGAGTTTTCTGCTGGCATCATTAGGATTTTCTATGTATAGTATCATGTCATCTGAAAACAGTGGCAGTTTTACTTCTTCTTTTCCAATTTGTATTCCTTTTATTTCTTTTTCTTCTCTGATTGCCATGGCTAGGACTTCCAACACTATGTTTAATAAGAGTGGTGAGAGTGGACATCCTTGTCTTGTTCCTGATCTTAGAGGAAATGCTTTCAGTTTTTCACCATTAAGTATGATGTTTGCTGTGGGTTTGTCATATATGGCCTTTATTTTTTTAAGGTAGGTTGCCTCTATGCCCATTTTCTGGAGAGCTTTTGTCATAAATGGGTGTTGAATTTTGTCAAAAGCTTTTCTTCATCTATTGAGATGATCATATGGTTTTATTCCTTAATTTGTTAATGTGGTGTATCACATTGATTGATTTGCATATATGGAAGAATCCTTGCATCCCTGGGATAAATCCCACTTGATCATCCTGTATGACCCTTTTAATATGTTGTTGGATTCTGTTTTGCTAGTATTTTGTTCAGGATTTTTGCATCTATGTTCATCAGTGATATTGCTCTATAATTTTCTTTTTTTGTGGTACCTTTTTCTGGTTTTGGTATCAGGGTGATGGTGGCTTCGTAGAATAGATTTGGGAGTGTTCCTCCCTCTGCAATTTTTTGGAAGATTTTGAGAAGGATCGGTGTTAGCTCTACTCTAAATGTTTGATAGAATTCGCCTGTGAAGCCATCTGGTCCTGGACTTTTATTTGTTGGAAGATTTTTAATTACAGTTTCAATTTCATTACTTGTGATAGGTCTGGTTATATTTTCTAATTCTTCCTGGTTCACTCTTGGAAAATTATACCATTCTAAGAATTTGTGCATTGCTTCTTGGTTGTCCATTTTCTTGACATATACTTGTTTGTAGTAGTCTCTTATAATCCTTCATATTTCTATGGTGTCAGTTGTGATTTCTCCTTTTTTATTTCTAATTTCATTGATTTGCATCCTCTCCCTTTATTTCTTGATGAGTCTGCCTCAGGGTTTAGCAATTTTTTTTTATCTTCTCAAAGAACCAGCTTTTAGTTTTATTGATCTTTGCTACTGTTTTCTTCGTTTCTATTTCATTTATTTCTGCTCTGATCTTTATGATTTCTTTCCTTCTACAGGCTTTGGGTTTTCATTGTCCTTCTTTCTCTGGTTGCATTAGGTGTAGGGTTAGATTCTTTATTTGAGATTTTTCTTGTTTCTTGAGGTGAGGTTGAATGGCTATAAACTACCCTCTCAGAACTGCTTTTGCTGCATCCCATAGGTTTTCAGTCATCATGTTTTCATTGTCATTTGTTTCTATGTATTTTTTAATTTCTTCTTTGATTTCTTCAGTGATCTCTTCGGTATTTATTAGCGCACTGTTTAACCTCCATGGATTTGTGTTTTTTACAGTCTTTTTCCTGTAATTGATTTCCAGTTTCATAGCATTTTGGTCAGAAAAGATTTTTTATTTTTTCTAATGTCTTTATTGGAGTATAATTGCTTTACAATGGTGTGTTAGTTTCTGCTTTATAAACAAAGCAAATCAGTTATACATATACATATGTTCCCATATCTCTTCCCTCTTGCGTCTCCCTCCCTCCCACCCTCCCTATCCCACCCCTCTAGGTGTTCACAAACCACCTAGCTGATCTCCCTGTGCTATGTGGCTGCTTCGCACTAGCTATCTATTTTACATTTGGTAGTGTATATATGTCCATGCCACTCTCTCACTTTGTCACAGCTTACCCTTCCCCCTCCCCATATCCTCAAGTCCATGCTCTAGTACGTCTGTGTCTTTATTCCCGTCATACCTCTAAGTACTTCATGACCTTTTTTTTTTCCTTAGATTCCATATATATGTGTTAGCATACAGTATTTGTTTTTCTCTTTCTGACTTACTTCATTCTGTATGACACACTCTAGGTCCATCCACCTCACTACAAATAACTCCATTTCATTTCTTTTTATGGCTGAGTAATATTCCATTGTATATATGTGCCATATCTTTATCCATTCATCTGTTGATGGACACTTAGGTTGCTTCCATGTCCTGGCTATTGTAAATAGAGCTACAGTGAACATTTTGGCACATGACTCTTTTTGAATTATAGTTTTCTCAGGGTATATGCCCAGTAGTGGGATTGCTAGGTCGTATGTAGTTCCATTTGTAGTTTTTTAAGGAACCTCCATACTATTCTCCATAGTGGCTGTATCAATTTACATTCCCACCAACACTGCGAGAGTGTTCCCTTTTCTCCACACCCTCTCCAGCATTTACTGTTTCTAGATTTTTTGATGATGGCCATTCTGACTGGTGTGAGATGATATCTCATTGTAGTTTTGATTTGCATTTCTCTAATGATTAATGATGCTGAGCATTCTTTCATTTGTTTGTTGGCAATCTGTATATCTTCTTTGGAGAAATGTCTATTTAGGTCTTCTGCCCATTTTTGGATTGGGTTGTTTGTTTTTTTGATATTGAGCTGCATGAGCTGATTGTAAATTTTGGAGATTAATCCTTTGTCAATTGCTTCATTTGCAAATATTTTCTCCCATTCTGAGGGTTGTCTCTTCGTCTTGTTTATGGTTTCCTTTGCTGTGCAAAAGCTTTTAAGTTTCATTAGGTCCCATTTGTTTATTTTTGGTTTTATTACCATTTCTCTAGGAGGTGGGTCAAAAAGGACCTTTCTGTGATTTGTGTCATGGAGCATTCTGCCTATGTTTTCCTCTAAGAGTTTGATAGTGTATGGCCTTACATTTAGATCTTTAATCCATTTTGAGTTTATTTTTGTGTATGGTGTTACAGAGTGTTCTAATTTCATACTTTTACATGTAGCTGTCCAGTTTTCCCAGCACCACTTATTGAAGAAGCTGTCTTTTCTCCACTGTATATTCTTGCCTCCTTTATCAAAGATAAGGTGACCATATGTGCGTGGGTTTATCTCTGGGCTTTCTATCCTGTTCCATTGATCTATATTTCTGTTTTTGTGCCAGTACCATACTGTCTTGATTACTGTAGCTTTGTAGTATAGTCTGAAGTCAGGGAACCTGATTCCTCCAGCTCCATTTTTCGTTCTCAAGATTGCTTTCGCTATTCGGTGTCTTTTGTGTTTCCATACAAATTGTGGAATTTTGTGTTCTAGTTCTGTGAAAAATGCCATTGGTAGTTTGATAGGGATTGCATTGAATCTGTAGATTGCTTTGGGTAGTACAGTCATTTGCACAATGTTGACTCTTCCAATCCAGGAACATGGTATATCTCTCCATCTATTTGTATCATCTTTAATTTCTTTCATCAGTATCTCATAATTTTCTGCATACAGGTCTTTTGTCTCCTTAGGTAGGTTTATTCCTAGATATTTTATTCATTTTGTTGCAATGTTAAATGGGAGTGTTTTCTTAATTTCACTTTCATATTTTTCATCATTAGTGTATAGGAATGCCAGAGATTTCTGTGCATTAATTTTGTATCCTGCTACTTTACCAAATTCATTGATTAGCTCTAGTAATTTTCTGGTAGCATCTTTAGGATTCTCCATGTATAGTATCATGTCATCTGCAAACAGTGACAGCTTTACTTCCTCTTTTCCGATTTGGATTCCTTTTTCTTCTCTGATTGCTGGGCTAAAACTTCCAAAACGATGTTGAATAAGAGTGGTGAGAGTGGGCAACCTTGTCTTGTTCCTGATTTTAGTGGAAATGCTTTCAGTTTTTCACCATTGAGGACAATGTTGGCTGTGGGTTTGTCATATATGGCCTCTATTATGTTGAGGAAACTTCCCTCTATGCCTACTTTCAGCAGAGTTTTTATCATAAATCGGTGTTGAATTTTGTCAACAGCTTTCTCTGCATCTATTGAGATGATCATATGGCTTTTCTCCTTCAATTTGTTAATATGGTGTATCACGTTGATTGATTTGTGTATATTGAAGAATCCTTGCTTTCCTGGAATAAACCCCACTTGATCACAGTGTATGATCCTTTTAATGTGCTTTTGGATTCGGTTTGCTAGTATTTTGTTGAGGATTTTTGCATCTGTGTTCATCAGTGATATTGGCCTGTACTTTTCTTTCGTTGTGACATCTTTGTCTGGTTTTCGTATCAGGGTGATGGTGGCTTCGTAGAATGAATTTGGGAGTGTTCCTCCCTCTGCTGTATTTTGGAAGAGTTTGAGAAGGATAGGTGTTAGCTCTTCTCTAAATGTTTGATAGAATTCGCCTGTGAAGCCATCTGGTCCTGGGCTTTTGTTTGTTGGAAGATTTGTAATCACAGTTTCAATTTCAGTGCTTGTGATTGGTCTGTTCATATTTTCTATTTCTTCCTGGTTCAGTCTCAGCAGGTTTCGCATTTCTAAGAATTTGTCCATTTCTACCAGATTGTCCATTTTATTGGCATAGAGTTGCTTGAGTAATCTCTCATGATCCTTTGTATTTCTACAGTGTCAGTTGTTACTTCTCCATTTTCATTTCTAATTCTATTGATTTGAGTCTTCTCCCTTATCTTCTTGACAAGTCTGGCTAAAGGTTTATCAATTTTGTTTATCTTCTGAAAGAACCAGCGTTTAGTTTTATTGATCTTTGCAATGTTTTCCTTCATTTCTTTTTCATTTATTTCTGATCTGATCTGTATGATTTCTTTCCTTCTTCTAACTTTGGGGTTTTTATGTTCTTATTTCTCTAATTGCTTTAGGTGCAGGGTTAGGTTGTTTGTTTGAGATGTTTCCTGTTTCTTAAGGTAGGATCGATCGTATTGCTATAAACTTCCCTCTTAGAACTGCTTTTGCTGCATCCCATAGGTTTTGGGTCGTCGTGTCTCCATTGTCATTTGTTTCTAGGTATTTTTTGATTTCCTCTTTGATTTCTTCAATGATCACTTCGTTATTAAGTAGTGTATTGTTTAACCTCCATGTGTTTGTAGTTTTTACAGATCTTTTTCTGTAATTGATATCTAGTCTCATAGTGTTGTGGTTGGAAAAGTTACTTGATACGATTTCAATTTTCTTAAATTTATCAAGGCTTGATTTGTGACCCAAGATATGATCTATCCTGGAGAATGTTCCATGAGCACTTGAGAAAAATGTGTATTCTGTTGTTTTTGGATGGAATGTCCTATAAATATCAATTAAGTCCATCTTGTTTAATGTATCATTTAAAGCTTGTGTTTCTTTATTTATTTTCATTTTGGATGATCTGTCCATTGGTGAACGTGGGGTGTTAAAGTCCCCTACTATGAATGTGTTACTGTCGATTTCCCCTTTTATGACTGTTAGTATTTGCCTTATGTATTGAGGTGCTCCTATGTTGGGTACATAAATATTTACAATTGTTAAATCTTCTTCTTGGATCTATTCCTTGATCATTATGTAGTATCCTTCTTTGACTCTTGTAGTAGTGTTTATTTTAAAGTCTATTTTGTCTGATATGAGAATTGCTACTCCAGCTTTCTTTTGATTTCCATTTGCATGGAATATCTTTTTCCATCCCCTCACTTTCAGTCTGTATGTGTCCCTAGGTCTGAAGTGGGTCTCTTGTAGACAGCATCTATATGGGTCTTGTTTTTGCATGCATTCAGCCAGTCTGTGTCTTTTGGTTGGGGCATTTAATCCATTTACATTCAAGGTTATTATCGACATTCATGTTCCTAATACCATTTTCTTAATTGTTTTGGGTTTGTTATTGTAGGTCATTTCCTTCTCTTGTGTTTCCTGCCTAGCGATGTTCCTTTAGCATTTATAGTAAAGCTGGTTTGGTGGTGCTGAACTCTCTCAGCTTTTGCTTGTTTGTAAAGATTTTAATTTCTCCATCAAATCTGAATGAGATCCTTGCTGGGTAGAATAATCTTGGATGTAGTTTTTTCTCCTTCATCACTTTAAATATGTCCTGCCACTCCCTTTTGTCTTGCAGAGTTTCTGCTGAAAGATCAGCTGTTAACCTTATGGGGAGTCCCTTGTGTGTTATTTGTTGTTTTTCTCTTGCTGCTTTTAATATGTTTTCTTTGTATTTAATTTTTGATAGTTTGATTAATATGTGTCTTGGTGTATTTCTTCTTGGATTTATCCTGTATGGGACTCTCTGTGCTTCCTGGACTTGATTAACTATTCCCTTTCCCATGTTAGGGAAGTTTTCAACTATAATCTCTTCAAAATTTTCTCAGTCCCTTTCTTTTTCTCTTCTTCATCTGGGGCCCCTATAATTCAAATGTTGGTGCATTTAATGTTGTCCCAGATGTCTCTGAGACTGTCCTCAGCTCTTTTCATTCTTTTTTATTTATTCTGCTCTGTGGTAGTTATTTCCACTATTTTATCTTCCAGGTCACTTATCCATTCTTCTGCCTCAGTTATTCTGCTATTGATCCCTTCTAGAGTATTTTTAATTTCATTTATTGTGTTGTTCATCATTGCTTGTTTCCTCTTTAGTTCTTCTAGGTCCTTGTTAAATGTTTCTTGTATTTTCTCTATTCTATTTCCAAGATTTAGGATCATCTTTACTATCATTATTCTGAATTCTGTTTCAGGTAGACTGCCTATTTCCTCTTCATTTGTTAGGTCTGGTGGGTTTTTATCTTGCTCCTTCATCTGCTGTGTGTTTTTGTGTCTTCTCATTTTGCTTATCTTACTGTGTTTGGGGTCCCCTTTTTGCAGGCTGCATGTTCGTAGTTCCCATTTTGTTGGTGTCTGTCCCCAGTGGCCAAAGTTGGTTCAGTGGGTTGTGTAGGTTTCCTGGTAGAGGGGACTAGTGCCTGTGTTTTGGTGGATGAGGCTGGATCTTGTCTTTCTGGTGGGCAGGTCCTTATCTGGTGGTGTGTTTCGGGCTGTCTGTGGCCTTATTATGATTTTAGGTAGGCTCTCTGCTAATGGGTGGCATTGTGTTCCTGTATTGCTAGTTGTTTGGCATAGGGTGTCCTGCACTGTAGCTTGCTGGTCGTTGAGTGAAGCTGGGTCTTAGTGTTGAGATGGAGGTCTCTGGGAGATTTTCACCATTTGATATTACGTGGACCTGGGAGGTCTCCTGTGGCCAGTGTCCTGAAGTTGGCTCTCCCACCTCAGAGGCACAGCACTGACTCCTGGCTGGAGCACCAAGAGCCTTTTAT